>NC_081407.1:320975384-321346634 GCF_030272615.1 Cryptomeria japonica
TGCTTTTACCGAAGAGGCTTGCATTTTTGGAGTTTATATGGCAGATGTTATGGTTGAAAAGAGAGTTGATTGTTCCAAGGAGGAAAGGGTCATTTATGCCTCATCATGTGACATTTGGTGGCTTCTCAATCAGATCCAACATGCTCAAAAAGTTACAAAGTACAAAGTTACTTAAACATCAATTTCAAGATGAGACATGGTAAAGAAAGAATGTGTGATCCTAAAAAACTACATCGGTTGTGTTATTAAGTCAGTTTCACGTGAGTTACTGATAGAAGAAGACCTATTCAAAAATCTCACATCAAATGGACAAATTATGGATAGAAGGAAGAAGTGGGAAATCATAGCAAGAGTTCAAGAGGAAAAGAAACAAAAGGATCCATCTTTCCCTAGGTTTTATGCTGGTGTGAGTGATGGGTTGGAGAGAATAGAATTGTGTTTCCAAAATTTTGAAAATATTTATTGCAAATCATCAGGTGTGGAAGGCCCACCAGAAAAGGCTAATGGTCCACTCAAGTAACCCATAGGGGTTGTGATTCAAGAGGTAATGGATAACAAATCCACAGGAGAAGTGCATGAAGAGGAGGATGATACATTTGAAGTTGCTGCTGCATTGAGGGCACCACGGACAGAGGAGCCATCCGATCAATCAAATATGGTTCCACCCAGGTACCAAGAAGAGGTACATGGCTATGAGGCCGAAATAAGAAAAGAGGCAAATTCTGTCAATACTAGCGATGAAAGAGTGGCCATGTCAATGAGGTTCGTTGATGATGACAATTTCATCCATAGTCAGGAATTTAAAGATTTCTGGTTAAAGACAAAAAGGAAGGAATTTGAAGAGAGGAAAGAAGTGAACTTGAGGGGAGTAGAGGAAATGAAACATGAAGAGATGATTGCTCAAACTTTGAAAGAAATGAGATTGGATGAAACAGACTTGACCCTTGCAGAAGCAAGAGAAATGGTTTTAAACAGTGGCATGCTCATAATTTCGAGAATGACCATGAAACAAACATTCTTGTTGGATTAGTTCAGGCAACAAGATGATCCAATGCTAATTACTGAATTTGATTTAGATGAAGGGGTGAGTGGAACAAGGTATAATCCCAAAACTAAGATATTAGCCTTACGGGCGAGCTTAAAAACTATAATGCCCATACCCTAGTCAGACTTGTAAAACCTTTTTGACCTTGGTTGACTTCCTATGTGGCATTCTTGAATGGTAGGTTAACCGTGATGCAATGTGTAGTTTAGATAAAATAAATAATTGTGCATACTTATTATTGTGCTTTTGCATCGATTCTTGTGTAAATGTAATAGTTCCTAACCCTTGTGATAAATCTTGAGCTAACGCCTTCATTAAATATGTGTATGTATATGTATGCTTGTATGAATTCATGAGTGCAGGAGATTTCAGGTACGACACCGCCTAAGGCGAGGTTCATCTCCTTCGGGGTTCGCAGGTTTGAGTAAACCTCCTCCATCCTTAGAATTTGGATTTGGGGGTCATTAAACTCTCGTCTTGCCTTAGCCATGGTCAGGTGAGCATCGTGTGTGGATTCGTGGGGCTTTCCTTGCATTGGGTTGCGTGTCATGTGATTTGGTGGACTTCCTCGATTTGCATGCCTTGTGCGAGGTAAGTGAAGTTTGTTATCCTAAGTATTTAGTTCAATTTAATGTGTGGGTGTATGCATTTGTAAATTAGAAATTTAAAATAGGTGGTTTTCTTTTATACGATTAATCGTTAATTTAAAGAGATCGCTTTAATCATTATTGTAGCAAGCTTAAGGTATTTAACTTGGATTAGAGTGCTCATTTACGCATTTGTAGTTGAGAATTAGAATAAATAAGACCCTTGCATTAGATTAGTCATTTATTTAAAAAGGTCACTTTATTATGTTATAGCGAGTCAATTTAATAGTTAATTTTAATAATAACGAATTTAATGAGATATGCATTTTAAAAAGGAAAGATTTAAGTCATTTGGGAAAATAGAAATAAATTAATCATTTTCGTATTTTGGAAGAGAAAGGGAGAAATTTATTATTTAAAGGAAATTATTCTTTTTTTTAAAAAGTTGAAAAAGTATAAAGGATTGATTTTTGAAATTTAAATTCATTTAAATATCTTAACCCCTGTTAGTAATTCAAAATATAAAGTGTTGACTAAAGTAATATGAAGAAATTTAAAATTAGAGTTAAATAAGAAATGGAAGCTTTTTAATTGAAAAAGAAAAACGAATAAGAAGTATTGAATAATGGAAAGGAATGATTTCCATTTTTCATTCTCTTTTACTTTAAAAAAATAAAAATGCCTAAATTCGAAATTGAAAATTAGGGCAAAAATAGGGTTTCTCATTTTAACCTAGTGGGGAAATGTTTTTGGGGGTTCTTTTCTTTTGGGGTGATTTTTTTGGAAAAAAAAAGGAAAGAGGGTTTTTTTTGGAGGAGAGATTGGAGATTTTGGACAAGATGGAGTTTTAGAGCAGCAGATTTGGGAGCTCTTCTTCAAAATATTCTTCCTGGAATGCGTTTTGAGGTAGGAATCTTATCATTAGCTTGATTAAAATGTTTACAAAAAAAAAAGAGGGTTTTGTATTTTTCTTTCTTGCAACATTGATTTTCAGATTTTCCATTGATGTTTGTGATTGAGTTTCATTGTAGAAATCTGTAAAATGATAGCTATGTTAAATCTTTGTGAGGGAGGTGAGTTTCCTGGTGTCAAAGATTCTCTTGATGGGTGGGTTATTCAACAATTTCCTCTCTTGTTCTGAAAACCTTGACATTCTGAAAAAAATAAATAAATAAATGTGTGTGACTGTGATTTTCTTTCAAAATGGGGGATTATTGTTTCATTCATGTTTATTTCAAAAAAAAAATATAGTTCCCCACTTGGTTGTTGGTTTTGAGAAATCTGGAAAATATATGACTGTGGTATTCTTCCAAAAAGGGAGATATCTGGAAAATATATGACTGTGGTTTTCTTCCAAAAAGAGAGATATCTGGAAAATATATAGGCTGGGATTTTTCTTTCAAAAATGGGGGATTGTTGGATGAGGCTTTAAATCCCTATCTCAGGCTGCTTGGGGTGTATTTGGGAATCTGTTAATTGTTTTTTTTATTTACTGATTTTATAGGTTATAAAAAGAAAAAGAAAAAAAAAAAATTTAAAAAAAATAAATTGCAAACCCCATGGCTGCTGGTAGCCACTGCTACCAAATGGTAGCAGCGCTACCAGAGGTAGCAGCGCTACCAAAGGTAGCGGCCTGCTACCATTTGGTAGCAGGGCTACCAATGGTAGCTTGGGCTGCCAAGGGGGGGGCCCACGTGGGTGTCCACGTGGGTACCTTCCCTCTCTTTTTTTGAAAATTAAAAAAACAAGTTTATTTTATTTTTATTTTAATTATTTCTTTTTTTTATTATTTTTTATAATTGTTTAAAAAAAAAATACATATATGTATATAATATATAAAAATAAAGAAGAATTCAGATTTATAAGTGAATTTAAAATTTGTATAAGGGATTCCTTGATATTATTTAATTTTAAATTCAGTTTCTTATCCTATTTAATCTCAAATTAGTAAATAATATATTTGGATTTTAGAGAATCAACATTTAGTAAATCCATACTTTAATACAGTTTTTTTTTAATTTCATATGGTTCACGTCATACTCGAGTTAATATTTATTATTAACATGGACTAAATAGTAATGGTGGACTAATATGAATTTTTAAATAAAAGTTAATTTATCAAATCTAGACTTGATCGACATTTATGGTTAAAAAGATATGGTAAACTTGATCGACATTAAGGGTAAGACTTGATATGCTAGTGGTTTGGTCATAAGTCGGTCAAGCCTCTAGTTAGGGTACCGTCAAACAAGAGGATCTAGGTTGGTTTGTTTTTTTATTCCATTTGACTCGCTTCTAAAAGGGATCACTATGTAATGATCAATCGAAGTAGATGTTGAATAGTGTATGTGATTGCCTAAAGGGCAGAGATGTAAAGGACATGTAAATTTGTAATCTTAACTATATTAAATGCCAGAGGGGTCTTGCAGTTGAGCAGACCCGGAGATGTAGCTCTTTAGGGGTGAACTCCGAGATCATATCTGTGTTATGCGATGTTTTAGTTTCCGTTGTTCCATGCTTTAAGTTATTATGTATGGTGGATATCTTGTATAGGTGCATGGTGTGAATTTAATGAATTTAAATCTAAGTGCATAAAATTATTCATCTTGTCAAATATAGTAAGCAGGTTCATGAAAGATTGTAAATGAGATGATGGAAAAGTATTTTTGAAAATGTGAATTAAAAGTTGTAATAGTGGAAAGAATCTTGCTAGATTACATCATTGGATTAACTTGTTATTAAACATGTGAATTGAACAAATGAGTATGGGAAACAAAGATAGAATTAATGTCATAATTTCTAAGTAGAAATCTAAAGGATGAACATCATATAGGTATTTACTTTTATCTTCTTAAATGAGTAACGCCCTGTTAGTTATGTTTCACTACATTGGATGAATTTGTTTAGTTATCTCACGTTTTAATCTTAACAATAATCCTTACCAAAATTAACTTGGAAATTAAGTTAACTCAACTATTTATCCATAATTGTAACCTCAATAAAAGAATCTCTTATGATTGCTAAAATTGAACTAAAATGGGAAGTATGGGTATAGTTGATTTTATCTCAACCTTAGTAAATGTATCTCTTCATGTTAACCTTATTTGATTAAAAAGGAGTGACATGCAATAAGATAATTATACTTTAATCCTAATGAAAGAACGTCACTATGTACTCATGTTTTAATCATGTAATGATGAATATCATCTTGCTAACTATATTTTAATTTAAGGGATGCTCTCATGTGTCCTAATACATTTTCACCTTAATGAATTTAGCCATCTATTAGCATTATTAAACTTCAATGAATACTATGGCTACTCACATTATATCTTTCATAAAAGAACTACAACTCATTAGTTGGCTTTGCATGAAATCAAATGAAGGGACCTCACTCTACTAATTGTAGTTTATTCCTTAATGAATGTATCTCATCTTTTAGCCATACTTTTAATATTAAAGGATGATATCAATTGTGAATGGATACCCTAAAACCAATAAATGAACTTCGTTATATTAAATGCTTGAACCTATTGGGAGGCCTCCTAGTGAAATTATGAATTAAAGTGCATTGAGAAAATAACCTCTCGATGGCCTCCCAACCACCCAAAGTAAATGAACGCTTCCTAAAATTCTAAGATGTCATATCATCGAACATATATATAATCATGTCTTAAGCATTATCCCAAAATTAAGACGTCCATATTTATGTATCATTTGACGCAAGTTGAGTTAGGTGTAAGGTTATGTAATCGCGTTGGGAAACCTCTTAGGATCATTTAGCCTTCCGTTGTGTTATCTAAGTTTCAGATAACTCTAGATTATCTCAATGTTGTATCAAATCAGTAATACTCTTAACTATTATTATAAAAAAAAAATATTTACACTCTATTGAGTGTTTTTAACTTAAACCCTTAGGGGTTTCCTGGCGGGGCATTACAAAAACTACTCATAAGCCGAAGTTGGTTGATTTGGTAAAGGAATTTCAGGGGGCAACACTTTTCAAATCCATAAAAGAAATATCTCCATTAGAGGTTGTTGCATATGGTGAAAATGGATAACAATAATATTGAAATACTAAATGAATTCAACCACAAAACCCTAGCCTAACAACAACAAAGATCTACCATAACATATGAAGATTACTTAAGACAATGCAAAATAAATGAAATCACAAAGATTATACCATCACATGTCCAATAGGGTTTGAATCTCCATTCTTCCTATCTCCATTGATCTTGCTTGATATATTTGCTCTCAGATTTTATGTGTGCACAAGAGCTCAACAAAGAATGGAAATGTGGTTGCGAATAGGATCGCATATGTATGTTCAAAAGTGTAGTTGAGTGGTTAGAATGTATTCGTGAGGGTTTGATAATGAAGGAAGCATCTACTTATATAGAAGACACTATATGAAATGGAGGGATAAGATTGAGAGGTGTAAAAGATAAATAGTCGGCTATGATTAGAGGGTAGGTAGAGAAAATAATAAAATAATGAGAGGGTAGGTAGTGTAGGAATTAAGAGATGAATGACATGTGTCATGGGTAGAAAAGGTTAGCTCAATATAAACCAAATATGAAACATTAAATGTAAGACAAAATGGTGAAAAATGAAAACCTTAAATGAGGGGAAAAAAAATTAACTTTTTTTTTTTTTTTGAAAACACAGACACGATTTTACCCTACACAGACGCGATTCCATAACACAGACGCGTTTTAACACTTCACAGACGCATTTCTGCAAAAAAATGTAAAATAGAAAATCCTGCAAGACACATATGTGATTAAAATGATCACAAACGTGATTAGATTTCACAGATGCGATTAAATTGCCCACAGACACGCCTATAATGAAAACCTACAATCTGGAAAATGAAAATACTGTCGGAAACACAAACGCAGTTCAGAGGTTCATAGACGCGATTCGGGAACATAGACGTGATCCTGCAATCTGCAAAAAAAAGTGAAATAATGTCGAAGACGCAGACGCGATTCCAGATGTCACAGACGCGATAGAAAATAAAAAACGCGATCTCAAAAGTGCGCAGACGCAAAAATATCGAAATGTTGTCGAAAATGTTAGATCTGCAACTTCAAAAGCACAAAATCTACAACAAAAGATGTTAAATGTAAAAGGGACAAGAGTCCCACCAGGCGTGTCAGAATGTATATGGTGAAAATGGATATCAACAATATTGAAAGGCTAAATGAATTCAACCACAAAACCCTAGCCTAACAACAAAGATCCACCATAACATATGAAGATTACCTAAGACAATGCAAATCAAATGAAATCACAAAGATTATACCATCACATGTCCAATAGAGTTTGAATCTCCATTCTTCCTATCTCCATTGATCTTGCTTGATATACTTGCTCTCAGATTTTATGTGTGCACAAGAGCTCAACAAAGAACGGAAATGTGGTTGCAAGTAGGATCGCATATGTATGTTTGAAAGTGTAGTCGAGTGGTTAGAATGTATTCGTGAGGGTTTGATAATGAAGGAAGCATCTCCTTATATAGAAGACATTGTATGAAATGGAGGGATACGATTGAGAGGTGTAAAAGATAAATGGTCGGCTATGATTAGAGGGTAGGTAGAGAAAATAATAAAATAATGAGAGAGTAGGTATTGTAGGAATTAAGAGATGAATGACATGTGTCATGGGTAGAAAAGGTTAATGAATTAATTCAATAAAAAAATATTTATTTAATTAATAGAGGAAGTGGGATCAATTAAATAAATAAGATATTTATTTAATTTAGGAAAAGGGGTAATTTAAATAAATAAATGTATTTATTTAAATGAGAAATAAGGATAGAAGAGGATAAATGAATTAATTAAATAAATAAAGATTTATTTAATTAATAGAAGAATTAAGCTAAAGATAATTAAATAAATAAAGATATTTATTTAATTAGACATGACAATTTTAGGTGTCTACAGCTGCTACAATGACCATGCACTTTGCAATGTTTACGAGGGATGCATTAAAGAAAATGGAAGGAAAGTTACAAGAACTAGAGGCTGGGAAAAAAAGTATGAACAATGAAATAAATAGGTTATATATTGAGAATACTACATTGAGAGGAAAGATGGAAGGTCAACCTAACAATCAAAATAAGGCAATCGTTCTGCATATGCATGCCCCTTCAAAGAAAATTGATAAAACAGGTGACCGCAAAGAGTGGACTAAAGAAAAGAAGAAATGCGAGAAAGAGATACAGGAAATGAGGGTGGCTAATGAGGAGATCCTGCAAAAAATGGCATGAGAAACTCTACGAGTTTTTGAACATATTCTCCTACATAGGGTCAACTTTATAGTTGAGAAATTGGAAGAGATATATGGGAGTTATCAAACTTTGTTGAAGATGTTAGAAGTGTTCAAAGAGAATAGGCCGAAATTGGAAAATCTATCAAACAGGTGGAAACCTGCATATGTGACATTGGAAATGCTATGCAAGGTGACTTAGAGAAACCCTGATGCTGAACCGAAAGTAAAAGAAACTTGGAAATTGATGCAAACAATCGAAAGTGGACTCAATGATGTCAGAAGTATGGAGCAAAAGGTGAGAGTGAAAATTGATTATTTCCACACATTTAAGCATTGGACTATCCCTTGTATCACAGACAATGACAAGTATATTCAGGACTTCGGTGATTGGAAGAGAGACTTCACCCAAATTGTAGCAAAGATCACTACACATTTGAAGGAGGAAGGAGATATCAATGTTGAGAGCTTTCATGTGTTTCAAGACGGGATTATAAATGTGGATTTTGGTTATGCCAAGTTTGTTGCAGAGGTGAGGAATTTAATAGACAAGAGGTGGAAAGATCATTTGATGAACATGCCCATCATTCTGAACTTTCAGTGGCCCACTAATTATAAAGTTTACCAATGGGAAGTGACTCATTTGAATGTGCCTACAAACTGATAACAAAGATTGCCAGGCGCAGAATCCAACAATTGCAATCTTCTTCAAATTTTCATTTCTCATTTCCCTCATTTCTCCATTATGTCAATTAGTTATGAAGAGGTCTCTTGTAACAGCCCAAACCTTGTTTGTTATCCTGATTTTGTATAAAAAGGATAAACCAAGACCAATAGAAAATAGAGATCTTCCGAGAATACCGTAACAGTATGTTGTACCTCATTTCAGTGGCGAAATCAATAGAAGAATAAAAAAACTTCTCACATATATATGAAGTGTTACTTTGAATTTTAGTTTGTTTGTTTAAAGAATGCAAGTATAACTAACCTGCATGTTATACTCCATCTTATTCATGTGCTAAAGCTTAAATAGTTAAATACTCATTGATCTATATTTAATATTTATGAAGAAGAATACTCATTGAGCTATCTTATGTACTTGTGATTCAGTTTATCCTTCCTTTATAAATAAACATTTTTCAGTCTTCAATAAGCAACTATTATAAGTAGGTGGAAGTTAAGAAAAAATGTCATCATACAATTACTGATTCTTTTAAATCCGCTATATAAAAACATTTAATTTACATATTTAGGTTTCAGGTATAGGTTCACCCGCCTTGGTTTAGCGAAGCCTAAAGTGCAGGGGAATTTGATCTATCGATCATTCCCATTTGTTCGCCAATACTAATTCAGAAGTCATTAAGAGAAGTGCCAAAACCATTCATCATACAAGATGTGTAGAAAAGCCACATATAACCATTCAGAAAGCATGAAAAAGTGTACAAGAAACCAATCATTAACCATTGAACCTATTTAAGTGATGTCAATCACATTTATTGAAAATAACCATTCATGAAGCATAAAAAGTGTTTTCTTAAATGAAAGAATATGTTTGATTACAAACAGTCTGCACCACTACTGACGTTTTATTCAACAAGAGTCAACAATATACATCTAGAAAAATTTCGTAACAATACAAGCCTCTTATGGAGGCAAAGGTTGAGTATTTAAATGACTTTTGTTTCCCCTAGTGGTCGGAGTAAGGAGAGGCACATCATTCCCATCATCTTCATTGGTTATGGAGGCAAACACCTCCTCGTACCTCCATTTCCGGTACTAAGCGCATTGCGCACAAACATCTAGCATGCCCTGCATCTGGTCACTTATGATTTTGTTGCTTTTAGTGCATGCCTCACGCACTATGTCTCTCATTCACCATCTACAATCTATACACTTCCATCTCAAGGTTTGTATTCTTATTGTCCAGGTCCATGACCTTGTTATTGAGCTGCATGCATTTCTTATTGAGTTCAGTGCATCTCCTTTTCACTTCAATGAATCTCCATTCAAGATCAGAAACAATCCCCTTCAGCCTTTCATTTTTAGTGTGGGCCATTTCAACCTTTTGCGTTAGCAGTTCTACACACATGGCATCAAAATTCATTCTGTCCATCCCATTGTTCCAATCTGCAAAGGGTGGTGGTGGTTGTCTCACAAACTTCCCTAAACCATCATCGGAGGTGAGAACATTAGGCGTCCCATTCACCTTTGAATTCGTAGCAGGCATTCCATTTTACAGAACAGATGTTTCGACGCCCTTTCTTTTTCTTGTCCCTGCTCTTCCCATTATCATCCCTGCAAACAATGCCAAAAAAGAAGTATCAGTAGACAGGTGCGCAAGACAACATGAAAAATGCAAGAAACAATAGTTTATGCCAACACGAAATGAAAAGGTATCTATTGCATTTTTGCATGAATAACATTATGTACAATACAACAGTTAACGTGTTCACTAAAGTTGACATGTTCACTAAACTAGGCACTTGGGTGGCAGCTTACCTGCCAATTGGGAATCCATGTTTTGGGAATATAACTCCATCACTCACCACTCCTCCTACATCCAACTTATTACACATCTGCCATGAAACTATAACAGAAGTTTGGTATTTTTTAATTGATTTTCTTTTTTGTTATTTGTTTGTTTTTAATTCATTTCAGATTCATTGTTCAAAAATAAACAATAACAATGGTATATTGAACTATCGTAAGCTACAGTGGAAAGAGCACATGGTTCACAATTTCAATCAAACATTCCGCTTGATCTGTATACATAAAAGAGTTGCAGGAACCCTATTGCTACGCAATAACAAAAACTATGCATATGCAATAAGTAAGATACCTTGAACAAAACTTGAACAATAAATGACTATCATTGACTTTATTCTACCATCCACTATCATTATTAAAAATGTTGCACACCAAAGACAGGTTTCTAAAGTTATTAAAGGGTAGCTGATGGTGTAGGATCACCATGAAACGGTCCAACAAATCAAGCCTTTATAGTTATGTTGCTTAAAATAGGAGGAAAGGTTGAAAATAAAGTACAATTCATTTAAAACGTAAACAATAATTGAGAGGGTTTAAACTATGGTAAGGTAAAATCCATCTCAATATAACATCTCCAAATCCCATTAGAATAGTCTATCAAGACTGATCTTCCACTACAGTATCTTGCTCTAAATATTATGAAAGAGGAACAACAACACAGATCAAAAAATATTATCACCTCCACTGTCTGGATTGCGCAATGGAGTTGACAGCATTGTAAAATGCTTTATGCTTCTTCTCATGCTTATGCAACTCAGGAGGGGTGATGCCAAGTGATCGTAGCCTCTGACTTACCCGTCTGATCACAAGGCCATGTTTAACATCCTCTTTTTGTGGTTGGACACTTTCGCCAACTTTATCCTGCCACATACAAACGACATCATACAAGTGTTGCCTATTTCATTCCATTGGAATAAGATAAATGATGGAATGAGAAGATGGAGGAAGGGATCTTGTCATCTTTGAAACTTACCACATGTGGGGAACAAACTAGGTCTTCAATAGGCCATACCGCCCATGAGTTTAGGGAATCTGACAAGACATCGGTGAAAGGACCTGGATGAGGCAGGTGGGCATTTGCATCAAAGACTTTGATGATGCGAACTTTGGCACAATCTCGTGCGACTAGAATAGTATGACACATTACACCCTTCCCCAGACCATCAACAACGCCTTCCCCAACCACTGCCCCATCCACTAGTAGGTGGACTTCAACTACAATAGCAACAACATTAGCATCTTCATTGGTACACTCTTCTTTGTCTTCTATGGTTGCCTGCATCAGTAACGAGTGGATGTGGTCGCTTAAATATAATTCTTTATACTTGACCATCAAACATAGGCAAATCAATTCATGGCAATGCAATACAACAGTACCAAAATAGTTATCTCTCCCGACTCATTGCCCCCATCACAGTCATGGTCTACATTTGTACATCCATCATCATTTCCCCTAGACTCTTTCTCACTGATTTCTTCTATCAAATTATGTTGCAAAACGTGACACATTATACAGGAGTGTAAGTACACATTAAACCCATATGCCTACGAACACTACTAGACCAAGGTCGATGAATTTTACACAACTAAGGAAATAACAGGAACATAGATAACAAACAAAAACCACAACAACATAAAAAATACTCTGCAGTATAACATTGCCTCTCACCGCCTGTTATCCAAAATAAGAGCCCAATACCTGTTCATCTCTGCTCTTATCCTCCAATGTTTGCCTCAATTCAGTAGACTCCTCTGCAATCTTCTCGCCACTACATGCACTCAAATTTCCATTCAACATCTCCTTTAGCTTCTCCCTCCAAATAGACTTATGAAGTTTCTCGTCCAATACCACGGCCAACTGCATACAAAAAAGAGTTACTCTATAGTATAACACACCATGTCATGATATAGCACTACATGTCATGCATAATGGCATCACATTAACTGTTCATCTTTGCACCTATCCTCCAACCTCTGCCCTAGTTTAGGAGACTGCTCTGCAATCATCTTGCCACTGCATTGCACTTGGTTTTTCAATTGTCATCTCCTTCACCTTCTTCCTCCTAATAGATGTCCAATATTTTGGACTTGGTTTTTGGGGAACACTACACACAATGTCATCAGGCAACTGCATTGACTGTTATTTTCTCCTATCATCCATCATCTGCCCCAATTTAGGAGACTACTCCACAATCTTCTCGCCACTGCATGAACCCAAATTTTCATTCGATGTCTCCTTCAGCTTCTTCGACGAAATAGACTAATACCTAATAGATGACCAAGGTTTTTGACTTACTTTTTTGGACACACTACATTTTGTGCCATCTAATACCATGAGACAGTCCATGCTCCTTCCACGGACCCCATCAAAATCATCCTACAATGACATGGACAAAATAGTCAACATACTACATAGTGGAGTGCAAAGCATACCATGCAATGAAAACACACATATGGACAGGCCAATAGATAGTCAGCTTCGATGAAAAATGTGTGGCCTCATCAGAAGTCAAGACTTTTTTTCTGTGACATTCTTCTTTTCTTTCTTCCTTAACGATTCACATGTAGGCTCATTGACTGACACGTTTGTTTCAGGATGTGAAGTTTGCCTTGTTTTTTCCACAACATTCTTCTTTTTTTGATTCCCCAACAAAACATATGCACCCTCATTTGTTTTAGGATCTGAAGTCGCCCTTGTTTTTTCCACAGCATTCTTCTTTTTTTGCTTCCCCAATGAAACAAATGCAACCTCATTCACTGGCATGTTTGTTTGATGATTAGCCTTCGATGCTAGAACCTCCTTGCCATTGCCTACACTGTGACTTAAACGATGGGCAATAGGATAGGATAGCTCAATAAGTCATTCTTCAGATGTTTAAATAAATTTTGTAAACTACATAACAATACGATCACTAAAAATTACCTCTATTGCAATATTATTTCTTTCCAGCAACTCTAAAACTTTCTTCCTTCTCACCTCCCTAACCAGACTGTTGTTGCACACTCGCATTGCTTCCTTTATCTCTTCCTTCCCTTCTGTAGGAAGCTCATCATGTGTTTTCTTACCATATTTCATTCACACCCGGTCAGTGACACATTTTTTTTTGTATACTGTATCGTAAACCCATTTGGTATTCGATGTTAGACTCCCTCTTTTTCAAGTGCATCAACGATTTCTTCGTATGCTCTGCATTGCATTGTCCACTACCACATGGTTGACGACTACGTTGTGCAATCCCCAATAATGGAAGTTGATATTCTTTGGCTTTATGCATATTAAGCCTCCCCATAAACCAAAACTAATGGCCTCCATTTTTGAAACAATAACAGAAGAGACAAAAGTAGTGCAACCTGCCATAAATATGTTCTCTTTTGTGATCAGCATGTTGCTGCGCACAACCAACAAAGACAAAGCATCACATTCAATTTTGCATTAATCAGGCATTATAAAGATAATCCAATATATAATGACTAATAGTGGACCTCCTTATTACTTGCCTCTCCTCCTTGTTCTTGTTTGTGAGCACTGACAGAATCAGGTTGTCATTCAGTCTCCTGCTCTATGCTCACCTCGTGCTCGCTACAAACATCCCCTTTTTCACTCTCACCACCTGGAGCATCAGTATAATCACCCTCATCTACATTTCTAATGGCCTCATCTTCCTCACTAGCACAACCACTATCATAATATTGTTCAATAAAATAGCATACATCATCAATGCTTTTTATTCCCATGTATATATCTACATTTCCACTTATAAGTCCCAACTTCCAGCAACCATGCCATGCAATGATGGAAAAAAAATAGAATGCAATGATAAATAATTACCAATGTGGTTATGCAATCACTGAGAAGTCAGCTTGACAATGGGTTCAAAATTGGAGACCCGACTCATGACTCATTCATATTTGAATCCCCAACTAGTCCCTGAACTGAAAGCCCATCTCCTGACTTTCAGATTTGGATCCCCAACTAGTCCCGCATCTGAAAGCCCAACTCCTGACTCTTTCAGATTTGAATCCTCAACTAGTCTTGGATGTGAAAGTCCAACTCCTGAATCTTTCAGATTTGAATCCCCATGCATCTAAAAGCCCAAAACCTGACTCTTTCAGATTTGAATCCTCAACTAGTCCTGGATGTGAAAGCCCAACTCCTAAATCTTTCAGATTTGAATCTCCAACTGGTCGCACATCTGAAAGCCCAACTTCTGACTCTTCGGATTTGAATCCTCAACTACTCCTAGATGTGAAATCCCAACTCCTAAATCTTTCATATTTGAATGCCAAACTAGTCCCGCACATGAAAGCCCAACTCTCTCCTAGGTATACAAATTGGTTCTCCAGTCACAAGCATTAAATATTGACAACACCAAGCAATACTACATGTTTCATAATCCATTAAAACTACTTAGCTTATAGGAAGGTCGATGTCACGTGTCACTGGGAAGCAAACGCAGCCAACTCCTAGGAGATCATCTGCCTTTAGCTCCAGTAACCCATAATAAAGATCAGTTGTTTCCCTCAACCTTTTTCGCAACGCAATTGACATGATTGAACTAAAAATAAATAAAAATGCAATTGATATTCTTCACACTATCAATAACACCACACATTCACCACAAATGACACAACCAACACACAACCGGTTATTCCCACATTGCAATATAAAGTCAACATGTCGTTATGTTATGTACAACCTAGCTAATGGTTTAACTAGAAACTATTCATGACATTCCATTGTAGAACATATTTCATTGCAATTACAACGAAATGATGACTATGATCCATCGCCAACGCTGTAAAAAAGGTTTCATGTGTTCTCCCCATCCAAAATACAACACAAAAACTAGACTTTGTTAAAGATTGATAAAGAAGGATGCAAAACACGCTTAACTCATCGGCTATGTCTATTCTAGCTCCAAAATAGACCTTTCCTACAGCGTGTTAGCGATAGGTTAGTCAATCGCAACCGCTAATTGCAAAATCGACGGTGTAAAACGAGTGTGCATCAATTAAGATGGTCACTCTATGTCACAAAATACATAGGGATTCATTAGCATTAACAAAGTCTTTGACAATAATTAATGGGTAAAGAGACCTCCAATTCATTATTCTGAAGACACATGTCTTTTGAAATGAGTATCTATTCTAAATCTTCCATATCTTTGTTGATATGAGAATATTATTATTTATTAAAAACTTAGTCTTAAGTTACTAAAAGAAAAAAAAACATTGTGAAGGATAGACACGCGAGGAGTTTGTCATGCCAACCGAAGACATCTGAAATAGAACCCCAAATAACATTTCAAATCGGAGTTGGATCATCAAACACATGTAGTTCTCAAACATCACGAACATCAATAATCTAGAAATACAAATACACTAGGATGAACATAAACACTCTCATAAATCAACAGAATATATACAAATTTAAAACACATAGTTCGCAAGAATCAGGATTTTTGGTTCATATAGTCAACACTGGTTTCATGACTCGAAGATCCATAAATAACAATCGTTCTACATTCAGGTTGGAAAATAATATCTTATTGTCTAATATGGCTAATATGGTGCATCTATGGCATATAATATAAGGCATCAGCCAATTGCATTGTTCATTTTCATCATTATCAAATTCAGTAAAAGGACATTAATATTACATGATCAAGAACTGAAATTTATACATGCATTTCTATCGCATTAAAAAATTATATACAACAAACTATATATATATAATAAGCCCCTTTCAAAAAGTTGCACAAGCCCAAAGATTATTAATAAGGGGACATTACAGTGCAAGTAGTATTAAAGAAGGGAGAGAGAGCAACAACCTGGGAATGTTTGGACATTTGTCGGGGGATTGCTCAATAGTCCTTGAAAATCAACAACCTGCATGGATAACTAATGTTAGTGGTAGTCTACATTGGGAAGTAAATGCATTTCAAAAGACATAAAAGGAACCTACATGTTCATATATGAAAATGCAGTTTAACATTCAATATAAGCTACCACTAAGTAATTTATATCACCTAAATTATATGTGTCAATTTGCCATAGTGCCAGAGTTGTGCCAGAGCTGTCTATATCGGCCACCTATTTTGGTATTGTTGTTATGTGCTCAAGGATAGATGCCTCTATTCTGACTCAAAATCAACACTATGGTCTGACTAACATGTAGCTTAGTCCCACATTTTACACTATATTTTACATTCAATGGCTGTGATTAAATAGCATGTCACTAACACGTAGAAGCATTTGTCTATTCTCGAGCCTTGTTATTGACTAACTCCAACTCCAATTGTAAATTGCATCATGTGTTAGCCTTTGGCTTTACCATTGTTAGCTGCATCAAATCACAAACCGTACATGAACAATGGTCTGAGAGGTTGTGTCTATTCTGGCTCCAAAATAGACAAATCATACAAACTGACAGCGCCATGTTAGACAAAAGCAGCCATCAAATGCAAAACCTATGATTAAAAACCTGCCACAAACATGGGGTGTTAGTCCCCCCATACTATTTTTTGTAGCTACAATAGAGGCGTCTCATTGCAAGACTAACTTGAGTTTCGTGCTAGTCTTTTCTCTAACAAACGTATGAAGTTTTGCAGCCCGCAACCTCTTCTTCCTATCGGGATGTCATCCAAACATGGTTCCTTCATTCACAAGCTTTTAATGTGCGTGTTATGCATAATAAACCGGTGGTAACCACGAAGCATGTCGCGGCTACGTCTATTCTGGCTACAAAACGGACCTATCATACCAATGACATGCATCAACATACATGTCCGAGAATAAATATATATGCAAATACATTTTGTAGGCACCTAATAGCTACATGAAAGAGAAAGTGAGGTAAAATGTTCTGTTTCAAATTGAGCTTCTTTTACGTGGTCTTGACCTTGTTTACACGTTATGGTTTTCCTTTTGATGCAAACAAACTCCTGAAAACCAGGTTGTTGACTGGTTGATGCAACCATACCTTGACTGTGTGTGACCTGCTCTTGTTTAGGAGTTGATCTATTGTTTGTTTGATGATAACAAACATGGCACCTTTTTTATCTACCTAACATGGAAAAAGGAAGACTAATGTACGAATGAAAACATTATTGTTGAAGGGATCCTTGTTGAAGTAGCCTACGTCTATTCTGGCTCATTGTTGAAGGGAGATTTATGGGACTGCAGTTTTCCGTGTTGTGTTGCGGCTTGGGGTATGTTGAAATCCACCTTTCTAACTCATATTTTTCTTGTTTCGGTTTGGATTTTGTTTAAAATCATCAGGGTTTGCATTGTTTGTTTGTGTTTCTTGTTTGTCTCTATAAGTAGCCAGAATAGCTTTAGCCTATGTCAAATATTTGCCTATTTGGAGCCAAAATAGATGCAATCGTCGTGTTAGGGTTAGAGACCACTAGGGTTAGGTTTTCTTTTTTTATCTAATGAGCACCTGAGAATAATGGAAACAAAGCATGTAATATTTCCGTAGTTTCTTTTATCTATGTTTTATTCTATCGTTTGGACATGTTTGTTGAATTGTAGGGTCAGAGGATCATCTACATCACCTTTTCTATATGTGTGTGTGTGTATTGCTTCATATTAACATATATATATATATATATATATATATATATATATATACTAGCACACGCCAAACTGCAAACAAACAATGCAAACCTTGTAGGTTTTTATCAAAATCCCAAAAATCCTCCCTCAACAATGAGCCAAAATATATGCAACCTACCAAACCCATATATATATATATATATATATATATATATATGAATATGAAGCAATATACACACACACACGCCGACGGTTGTTTATTTTTTTCTGGCTTTTAATGTGCGTGTATAAGAACGAGCATTTCATATTAACAGCTCTGCTCACTATGGAAAACTAACACATATAATTATGGAAATATACATACCTTTAAAATCTTGTAGATCTTCTTCACTCCACCAACCCACAAACAGGGAACCTTGGTATCTTGACATGACCATGCTGCAAAATGATGCCTAATTTTCACAGATAGAACACAAAATGACTCAGGAAATTAAAAAAAAATTATTGAATGTCTTAGGGTTTCAAATTACCACACCCGCCTAAGCCTCCACCCAAATCATTGTCCTCTTGACACCTCCCAAGGGCACACTCACAACCACCTCTGTGATACAAAAATGATATAAAAAATTACAATCGAAAACACAGGGTTGATGAAGGGATCATAAAACTATCGTTATCCGTTAGGTTTGAATTTACCGATGCTGCCATAACCCTACATAACAATCTTGAATCATACCACCTACCTATGCGCTACAATACCTCCTCCTTGCACATGAAAAAACCCATATGTTAACAGATGATAACAATATGCCCAGACAACTCGCGTTATGCATGTGGTCGACTTTTGTTCTCCCCTTCGAAGCCACAAATATTTTGACAATGCATACCTATAACTCCAATGGAAGCGTAGCTCCTTCACATAGTGATTCAACTGAGACATTGTGATGCCATGATCAACATGAATTTACACCATCAAATTTTTTTTTTCGCCTCCACTACATTATGCATGCAGCTCCTGTACGAAATATATTTTCAATTTTCACGAAATTGAGTTTTCAGTCAAAAAAATTTTTAAAATAAATTTGAAAATTATGCCCATAACACTTGACCGCAGATGTTAGTCGACTTGTGGACACAATAAAGCAAGTTACCCCAAAAATGTAACCTGTGTGGCCATTTAAAAAAATAAATTTCAAAATTGTGCCCATAACACGTGACCATCGATGTTAGTCGACTCGTCCATGCAATAAAGACAGTTCAATAAAGCTGACTCGTCCACACAATAAAGCTGGTTCAATAAAGCTGACTCGTCCATGCAATAAAGACGGTTCAATAAAGTTGGTTACCAAAAACTATAAACTGACTGTTGATACACACGTTCATGTCATTTGTGGGTCCCAAGAAAATATCAGAATACATTGACGGCCTCATGGAGATTTTGAAATACCCTGAGACATTACTAGAATAGCGACAACCGTGAGAATTACTACTACATTTAGGGATGCGTCTATTCTGGCTCCAAAAGTGACCTGTCGTACCAACGACATGCATTGACATACATGTTTGAGACATGCATACCATGCCAATTTGGTGCAGTCGCTGGACCCAGGGAAAATGACATGGAGTTGTCCTAGACTCGGCTGTTTCAAACGTCAGGGCCCACGCGAAACTACGTGGACATGTCGGAGGACAGCGGATCCTGGGCCACGGCTTGCGCCGCTATGTTGTGCCTAACAAGCACATTAAAAGCCATGAAAAACAAACAACCGGCGGCAAGTGTAGATGACCACGTTCGGACGCTAAAACAATGGGAAAAAAAGGGTGTGGGCTTCCAAAATGTGGTGGCTCCCTCCAAAGCTTCTCGTATGTGCTACTGATAGGTGGTGTCCTTACTCCTTAGTCAATCGCAGACGTTCAGTGAAAAATCAACCATGTAGAACGTGCCACTAACACGCATGTTAGGAAAACCATAGTACGCCCTGTACCGTTTTAGCAGAATACTGAATACCTCACGCCATTTTCAGACTTTTCTGCCTCATGTGGAAAAAATTGCAGTCCTTCATTGAAAAATTGACAATGTAGAACGCGGACGCGGGCCACTAACACACGTGTTAGGTGAACCATACAACGCATCCTCCCACCATTTTCTGCATCATGTGGAAAAAAGGAGGAATAAAGGGACTAATGCATGATTAAAGAAAGTGTCCTCATTGTTGAAGTGTTATGTTGTTTTTGAAGGGAAAGAAGGGCTTGAAGAAGGAGGTAGTGAGGAGTTACTATTCAAGGGCAGCCTGCGTTCTTGAAGGAGGTTTCATTTCTGAAGGTTGTCAGGTATGTGGAGTAGCCATTTTTTTCTGGTAAATGTAGTGTCGTAAATTGTATGCAGTACAATTTCACACCTAGTTTAGCACCCGCCTTGGCGCATTTTGCATTTTTGCATTGCATTTCCCCTTTAGCACTTAATTGATCAAATTAATTAGGTCTAAGGTCCTATTTCATCATCCTCCACATCATAAGGTTGGGCCCTTTCATTAAAGTGTGCCCCTTTCATTTTATTCCTCCAGTACATCATTTAATCAAAAACCCTAATTAAGTCCTATTTTGAACTTGGGGGCTTGATCTCGGGGGTCAAAACATCTCGAAATCACCTGTAACTTCGGGATTCTCTCTAAAATCATCATATCCGACGGCCCTGAAAATTTGGTGAAAAGTTGCCAGGACCATGGCGCCCGGAGTGCACACGGTCCCGGACATTTTTCCCGAAATTTTAGGAGCGCGATCCAATCATAAAATAAAGCTTAACCCCAAGAAATTGGCAGGAGATTCAATCTCCAAGTCGGCCTAGAGTTGAAATTAAGACCTAGGGTTTCATATATAAGAGCTCTCTTTCTTCATTGGAAAGGATCCGGATTTTGGTTTCAAGGACCTTCTATGCAGCGAAAGAGCAGATCTTTGAAGACTTCAACAACATTCAACATCCATCTATCAAGCATTCATTAATTTCATTCATCCATTTAGGGCTTTGAAGGCATTGAAGAGCAATAAGGGATCACGGACTGAAGATTGGCTTGTACCCCTCCCTTGGGGTTGGGTATGATTTTGTGTTGTTTTCATGTCTTTGCATAAGCCTCATTATATCACTTGTATTCATGCTTTAGATCTTTTTACATCTTGATTTGGAGCATTTATATTATCATTTACAAGCAATTAGGGTTTACTTTCTAGGTTGCTCTAGTTTGCTTACTTGCATTTTAGGATCTTGCACACACACAAGGTCTGCACACACATTACTTTTACAATACAACTTGGCTATTCATGGAGGTGGAAATCACCAAAGTGGGGGTTTGACTAAGGAAAAACCCTATATAGCTACCCAAAACACCTCTTCAAATATAAGTGCAGATTTCGGGATTCAGACGACGCCGCAAGTTGCAGATCCGAAAGAAGCAGATGGAGACTGAACCATACACCAGATTTCAGAGCAAAAGACCAAGACAGGGGCGTGCGGCGCCCTGGTCCTACCAAGACAAGGGCGCTAGGTGCCCTGGTCCCTGGGACAGGGGCGCTGGGCGCCCTGGTCCCTCTGTCAGACAGCATTTCCGACAGTTTTCCAAGTTGCAAAATAGCAGTTTCAGGTGCAGTTTCGGGAGCAGAATCAGGACAGTGGCTCCTGCGCCCCGGTCCCAAACATTTTCACTCAGATCTTAACTCCGGGTACGCATCTGCATTCTTGTCTTGTCCTTGTGTTTTCATCTTTCCATTGTTTAACTTTCGTTCTACAATTTTGTTATTAGTTCATACTTACACTTTGAGGTTAGGAATTGAACTTGCATCATTTTATCTTTCAATTACAATGAAGGAATAGAAACCCTAATAGGTAGCCCGTGGCTCTCTCTTTCACAAAAAGAAGTAGCCAATTGTGTGATACCTCTAGGCTCTTTCGTATTCCGTAATGTGTGTCAAAAGGTAGGATTAGGACATGTTAACCTAGTCTCACTTTTTCACCTACACATTTTGGTGAACCCGACGTGAATCTTATTATTGCTTTCTCTTGCATTGCATTTGTTAGATCTAGATCTAGATTTAGTGTGTTTAAATTTTATGCAACTTTTTCAAAATGTCAGATTTTTATTTACAAGATGTCCATGTTTATGATGATGTATGCAATTATGTCGATTATGAGTATAGCCAAGATGAATTAGATGAAGCTTTAGATGAGTTTTTGAATCCTAAAAATGCCAAACCTTTATTTTACCAAAAACTCATAAACCTTGTTACTATGCCATTTCGTTGTGATGAGAAAGATAAGTCGAATGGTTCCTCTCAACGGTACATTCCTATCAACTCTTCCACTGAATCCAGTAACATGGTTGTTTTCAATAATCCCCTCTATGAGGAGATGTCTCCTTTTGAATCAAAATATAAACCTTTTAATCGATATGATCATGCTTTGTTGGATGATGCTCTTGATGACTTTGTGGCTTTGTCGAAATCTTTAAACAAGAACAAAACTTCTAATTAGTTAACATGATAAACCTAAAAGAGCATAATAAGCCCCTCTTTGAAGTCCAAGGTGCTTATCCTTCTCCCACCTTTCAAGTTCCTAAATCACTTCTCTTGACTATCCAAGGAGGGTGTGGTCATGATTCCTTTCTTACTCCAAATAAACCTATCATCACTGTGCAAGGAAGAAAACCTATGAGTCCTTATAGTTACGCCAAGCAATTAACTAGAGAGAGTTATCATGCGGTTGCCCATACTTATCATACTAGAAATAATAGGCAGCCTAATCCTCCTCCCATTACTCCAGTTTCTCTTCCTAATCCTCAACCAATTCTTCCGCAAGCTCCACGCATTTCACAAGTTCTTGGTAAGGAATATGATCTCATAGAACAACTTAAAGCTACCCCTGCTAAGATATCCCTTTGGGATTTGATTCAAACTTCTTCCGTTCATCACGAAATGTTACAAGATGCCTTGAAAGATTTGAATATTCCTCCACCGAATACATCTAGTAATATAGTGTCTTTGGTTAACTCTATGATGAATCCTAAAGCTCAAATTGTGTTTACTCAAGATGAGTTGCCTACTAGTGAAATTCAACATCAATATGATCCCTTGATGATTGTGGTTATCATAAATGATACTGCTATAAGACGAACACTGGTAGATAATGGCTCTAGCCTTAATGTGTGTAGCATTAATCTATTGCATAAGATGAATGTGGATACATCCCTTATTGAGCCTGACTCTCGTCCCATTCGAGACTTTGACAATGTGGCTAAGTCTTCATTGGGTATTATCACCTTACCCCTCACAGTGGGGCCTGTTACTTTGCCTACTCCTATCCATGTTATGGCAGGAAATCTAACATACAACTTGTTATTAGGGAGACCTTGGATTCACAGTATGCAAGCTGTCCCCTCTACATTGCATGGACAAGTTAAATTTATTTATAACAATAAGACATATACCTTGATAGGTGATACTAATTTCCAAGCTTGTTTGCAAACATCTACTTCCAAAGGGAGTTCTTCTAAACCTTCCTCATCTGGTGATGACTCTTTAAACAAGATACCTATCAATGAATCCTCGCTCTCTGATGATCAAAATTCTTTGGATGTGTCTGAAGCTCCTAAAGAAGATTCTTCTCGACTTGAATCTACACATGAGAAGGATTTTGATCCTGAGAAGGTTCTCGCAGAAGACGATTGGGGATCTCTTGATTTTAATCCCACCTTTGTAGGTGAATATAAGGTTCCTTTTAGAGAGCTTAAAATTGAAAAGAAGGAAGAAGATAAAAATCAATCAATCTTACCTGAGCCTATGAGCAATAATTTCGTGGCCGCTTCTCAAACTTCTTCTCCTCACAATTCTGAAAAATTTGATTCTTTGTCTTATGAAAAACCACCTTCTCTTTCTGAAATGGCTGATCATTATGGTCATGGTTTTCATATTCTAGCTAAGCATGGGTATCATGGAAATGGTTGTGGCACTCACGAACAAGGAATAAAGGTTCCTCTCTAGAATAATCTTTATGATATGGCCTTTGGACTTGGTTAAAATCCTTGCAAGCGCACTAAAGCTTCTAAGAGACCATGTATTAGTGTTAATGTCATTTCTATATCTCTACCAATGAGACACCCTGAGTATATTGAAGGGGATCCTTCATGTCCTTGTGCTTTGGATGTCTTTCCTACCGATGATGCTTTAGCTGAGTTTTTAGGGGCATATGATACTCTTCCTCGTTATCATCACAATAGGGGATTTCCTTATTGTTTGAACACTGAAGCCTATTTTGGAAAAGAGACTGATAACGATGAGATTGTGAAAGAATTCCCTCAGTTAAAGGATACTCCACAACAGAGTAATCTTCTTATGAGTGACACCATTGATGTTAAGATGGATCCTTGCAATGAAGAAAAAGTTATTAAAATTGGAAAATGTTTGGGTGAAGAAGAACAAAAACAATATGCAGATTTATTGCATGAATTCCCTGAGATCTTTGCTTGGACATATTCTGACATGCCTGGCATAGACCCTAAGATCGTTACTCATAATATTGTCTTAGTTCCCGATGCTAAGCCTGTGAAACAAAAGATTCGAAAAATGAATCCTAAGGTAGCTTTGCTTGTTAAGGCTGAGATTGAAAAATTATTGGAGGCTGGATTTATCCGCCCTATTGATTATTCCCCGTGGATTTCAAATATTGTCGTTGTGGCTAAATTAGAGAATAAAATAAGAATGTGTACTAACTTTCAAGATTTAAATAAAGCTTCTTTGAAAGATGATTTTCCCCTCCCAAACATTGACATGATAGTTGATTCTACGGTAGGACATGCTTTGTTATCCTTCATGGATGGTTTTTCAGGATACAATCAAATTTTCATTAATCCTCAAGATCAATTCAAAACTGCTTTCACCACTCCTTGGGGTATGTTTTGTTGGGTAATGATGCCTTTCGGACTTAAAAATGCCAGCACAACTTATCAACAAGCGATGACCCTTATCTTTCATGATTACATGCATAAGATTTTAGAAGATTATGTTGATGATATTTTAGCCAAATCCATTCTTCATATAGATCATATTAAGATCCTTCACCAAATCTTTGAAAGGATTCTTAAATATCACATGCGCTTGAATCCTCAAAAATGTGTTTTTGGTGTGGATAGTGGAAAACTATTAGGATTCATAGTTTCGCATCATGGGATTGAGGTGGACACTAAGAAAATAGATGCGATTGTCAACATGCCACCTCCTAAAAATGTGTCTCAACTCAAAAGCTTACAAGGAAAGATTCAAGCTATTCGTAGGTTTGTATCTCAACTTGCGGATCGTACTTTTCCTTTTACTCAACTTCTCAAAAAGAATATCACCTTTCAATGGAACGAATATTGTTGACAAGCATTTGAAGATTTAAAAGTATATTTGGCTAATCCTCCTATACTTCAACCTGCTGAACCTTCTAAACCCTTTCTTCTTTATATAGCTGCTTCCTCTCATGCTCTCACAGCATTATTGGCACAACACAATAAAGATGGTAAGGAGTGTCCGGTTTATTATATAAGTCATACCTTACTCGATTATGAGACACGATATTCTGTGATAGAAAGACAATGCTTGGCCTTGGTGTTTGTGACTTAGAAATTGAGACATTATCTTTTAAATTCAGAAGTCCACGTCATGGTAAAATTTGATCCTTTGAAGCACCTTTTCTCTAAAACTAATTTATCAGGGTGCCTAGCTAAGTGGGTTATGATGTTAACTAAATTTGACCTTAAATTTGTTTCACAAAGAGCAATTAAAGGGCAAGCATTGACCGATCACTTAGTTGAGGCCCCTTCACCTTTCTCCTTCCCTAACCCTGAGTCTTTTCCTGACGACTTCATTCTTTGTACAGAGAAAGATGAAACTTGGGAGTTATACTTTGATGGCTCTAAGTGTCGTACGGGATCGGGGGCAGGTGTTGTTCTAATTTCTCCTACAAAGAAGTCCATTCCCTTATCTTATCGTCTCAATTTCCTATGTACCAATAACATTGCCAAGTATGAGGCTCTTATAGCAGGAATAAAGGCAGCCTTGGCTTTGAATATAAAACACATACATATTTTTGGAGATTCTCAACTGATTATAAGACAAGTAATAGGACTGTATCAAGCAAAACAAGACAAATTATCACAATATAAAGACCTTGCTATCTCTTTGTTACAAAAATTTGATTCTTATACCATGGAACCTGTTCCTCGAAAAGATAATCGACATGCGGACGCAATGGCATGTGTGGCTTCTCTGGTATCTTTAGAGGACCCTGTGGTTGATCTTAAATTTGTTATTCACAACCTTATTTCTCCAGCTATTGTAGATGATTCTAGCCTGGTGACATGTTGCGACTTTATAGACTCAGATGAATGGTATTCGCATATCATAAGATACTTGACCGATGGCACCTTTCCTGATTCCGCTAATAGGAACACTAGGGCTAGAATTCGCAAGCTGTCCGCTAGATATATCATCCTTTCTAATGTTCTTTACCGAAGGGGTTATAACGGTCTTCTCCTTTGCTATCTTAACAAATTGGAAATCCCTATTGCTCTTGAAGAGGCACATTCAGGTGCCTATGGGGGGCATTTTGGAGGCAAATCCTTGATTCAAAGGTTGCTTCATATGGGATATTATTGGCAAACTATGCAGCAGGATTCTTTTTCATTTGTTAAGAAATGTCATCAATGTCAACAACACAATAATCCGGTTCATGCTCCTGCCCAAGAACTTCATTCTCATGTAGCTTCTTGGCCTTTCTCTGCATGGGGGCTGGATCTTATCGGTAAAATCTCTCCTCCTTCATCTCAAGGACATGCTTTCATTATAACCGCAACAGATTACTTTACAAAGTGGGTAGAAGTTGTTCCCCTTTGCTCTACTACTGCTGAAGTGATTTGTTGATTTCTTCTAGAAAACATTATTTCTCGATTCAGGATACCTTCCACTATAATCTCCGATAATGGGACATCATTTAAGAATAAGGACGTGAAGAAATTCCTCGAGAAGTATCATATCAAACATCAATTTTCTACACCATACTATAGTCAATCAAATGGTCAAGCCGAATCATCCAATAAAATAATTGAACAAATTCTTCGCAAAACCATGAATAAGCATGGTAAGGATTGGATTACTTAGCTGATTTACGCTCTTTGGGCCTACCGAATGAGTGTACGAATTGCAACAGGAACCACCCCTTATAATCTTGTTTATGGTGTTGATGCTATTATGCCTTTAGAGTTAGAGATTCCATCACTTAGAGTTTCTCTCAAAGGTATAGTAGA
Organism: Cryptomeria japonica; assembly: GCF_030272615.1. NCBI lineage: Eukaryota > Viridiplantae > Streptophyta > Pinopsida > Cupressales > Cupressaceae > Cryptomeria > Cryptomeria japonica. The sequence goes on from NC_081407.1 coordinate 321,002,729, forward strand.
TGATGACTCTTATAAAGAACAAAGACTTCAACAGCTTGAGATGCTTGATGAACAGCATATAAATGCTCTTGAGCATATTCAAGCGTATCACAAAACTCTACAACAGAGCTATAATGATAAGGTTATTCAACGTTCTTTCTCAATAGGTGACTTAGTTCTCTATGAGAATCAGCGCAATGTGAATGCCTTACCTGAAGAAAAGGGAAAATTTAGTCCTAATTGGCTTGGACCATATATCGTTATTGAAGATTATGGATCAGGTGCTTATAAAATAGTGGGTGTAGATGGTACGCCTCTTAAAGAACCTATAAATGCTATGCACTTGCGTAGATACTATGCTTAATTCCTCATTTCTTATCTTTTATTTCATGTATCTTCTTTGCACTTCTTCAAAATTGGATAATATGTTAGTATATCTTTGTTAGAGCAAATAGAATCAAATGATGTTTTGTTTAATCTATATTGCTTCGTTCCTGACAAGCATGTTTCTTTACTTTATGGTTTGTCTTGAATTCATCTATGTAAATTGCAAAAGATTTACATTTTCATTATGCTAGCATATTATACAATGTCTTTATGTGTTAAGTAGAATTGTATCATGTTAAATCACATTATAAGATTCTTAGGCTTAACACATATTTCTTCTTTATCATCAATGTAGTACTTGATTAAATATTTTATTAAGTCACACATGTATCAATTTAATCATGGAGCATTGAGAAATCAATCACATGGAAATTAAATTCAGAACATACATGTACATCTACCAAATGTATTAACTTTAATCAAAATACACACTGTTTTAGACAGTAAAGATAACACGTTTTGAGACAAAGAAGCATGTATATATATATGTGTGTGTGTGTGTGTGTGTGTGTGTGTGTGTGTGTGTGTGTGTGTGTGTGTGTGTGTGTGTGTGTGTGGATCAATCTACAAAAGTAGGTCACTATACATCCAAAATGTGACCTACCCTACATCATAAGTTCATCTCCTATCCATAGGGCTAGTGGTTGGAGAGTGACGACTAGACGCTCCCTCCTGCTCCGGCCATGAAGGTGGACCCATGGGTGTATAGCGGGATATAGATCGTGAATGACTCCGAGAGGAACTCCTATGATCCCTATCCATAAGGATCACGCGATACGAGGTAGCCTCGGCCTGAGCTACTGCTAGATCATGTTGCGCCCGCTGAAGGTCCTCTGATAGAGCTCGCTCTCTCTCCCTCCATATTTTCACCTGTACTTGAAATGGGGAAAACAAGTCATCATGCTGACCCGCGTTCCCTTGAGGTCTATAAGCAACCTGTGAGGAACTAGGGATCTGTGCTGTCATAGAAATATCTGTCACTGCCTGCTGGATCAGGGAACGCCACTCCTGCACACTAATTGTAGCAGTAGAACAGATTTTCTATTAGTTCTATTTTATATCATCAAAACATTAATCAATCAATATAAACCTACTATACCTGGATCTCCCTCACGCCAGTAGGGATCGTGATATGGTAGCATCTGTGACTGGGAACTACTAGGCTCCCCATGCTCGAATGATCTATGCACAATGGGTACAGGTCTCTGTATCGCCTCGTGTTCCCCCTTCTAGGGAATGAGAGGCAGATCTAAGGCTATGGTATCATCTCCTGAATGGTGAGGAGCTGCATCTGACTCATCCTCATCATCTCTATCCTCCTCCTCCTCCTCATCATCCTCGTCCTCATCTGCATCCTCGTTCTCCTCATCATCATCTCTATCTGTGTCATCCTCCTCTCCTTCCTCCTCCTCCTCGGCACTAGGCTAATCTCCTATGGGTGGATCAGGACCTCCTGCCTCCTCATGACCCTCTCCCTCCTCTGGCTCCTCCGATCTAGATCCCTGATCCTCATCTCGGTCTCCATGTCTCCATGGACCTGGATGGCCTGTCAGGTGATCTGGTGGAAAGATAGGCCCCAGGTATGTCCTCACAAACCATAAGAGATACCTGCGCTGTGCTCCAAGATCTGCGGCATAATCAGTGACCACATCCTGATCGGATCCCTCTATATTTGTGATCTCGATATCATCTATCATAGGTCTCGCTACTGCTCTGGGTCTGGGAAGGACTCGTGAGTGTCGAGTGTAGATGGGTACATCGGCTGGAACACACTGCTCTAGCCCAAACTACCTCTGTACTCGGTCAAAGTAGAATGGGACTATGATATGTGGATATCGTCCTCTCAGTAGGTGGTTCCTCTGTAAGCATGCTAGCTATCTCTCCATCCCATCCCATCTGTGCATCCGCAGATATGGTTTCCATATAGTCACTTCAGCTGTCAATCTATCAAATGTCACTCTCCAATACAATAGATCCCCAAATCTCCACTTGTTGGTAAGTGGATAAGCAAATACCCTAGGTCACTCGCTAGCCGCACTCATCGGATAGCCGACAGGCCTGGTGCATGTAAAGTGCTCAAATATCCACACCTGCAGAAGTGTGCATGTCATCAAACTACAACCCTGTCCAAAAACATACTCCTCGAGGTCGTGATAAAGATGTGCAAGAATACTCTGACCCCGGGCATATACTCTCCTATGTCTCTCCATAGCCTTGATGCACCATGTGAGACCCCCATGCATGTGCGTACCTCGCCCGTTAGGGCAGACAACTAGTGCAATGATGGCAATCATAAGACATCTCATGAGGGGCACCTCTCTTGTAGGATGTAAGAGCTAGCTGACCATGATGCGACCTCTCATCTCACTTGGCATGACTCTCCCTATATAGTATACTTGCTCCCTCTGATGGTCCTCTGCTAACCGATTGGTCGTGTATGTCACGGTAGCTCCTCTGATCGGTAGGTGAAGTATGCGGTACACATCCTCAAGTGTCATTGTCATCTCCCCTACTGGAAGCTAGAATGTATATGTGTCAGGATCCCATCGCTCCATAAGTGCCATCAGCATCACAGGATGAAATCGAATGGCCAGCATAAGAATCATATACCACAAACCTACCATAGGTAATGTATCTCTCTCTGCTTGAGTCAGTCGGGGAATCTGATCTCACAAACTGTGAAGAATCTGCCCCACCGTATGCTCTCTCATGTATGGGAGACCCTGCAATACAAAAACATCAGTGTAATCAGTAATCAATCATCACAATCATATATGCCAAATACGCAAACTGATGAACATCGAATGCTAACCCTCGCCAAGTCCTGATTGGGACCATGGCACCTTGAGGTGACCATGGTGCCCTGAGAGGACCATGGTGCCCTTTAGGGACCATGGCGCCCCACAGGGACCATGGCGCCCTGAAAGGACCATGGCACCCTTCAGGGACCATGGCACCCTGATGGGACCATGGCACCCTGATGGGACCATGGCGCCTTGGGTGGGATCCAGGGTCAGATTCCAGGGCCCGCATTCGATCACAGAAAATCAGAGTCAACAGAAATGCAGAAAGTCAAAGTCAAAGTTTAGTCAACTCACCTCGTCCAGTGGCTCGTCGTCGATTAGGACCTATCGCATGATCTCAATCCTCGTGGGATGCTCCGGTTGTCGTGAAGGCATGATGATGGCTATGTGGGCTCCACTGCAATGAACAATACTCAGAAATCAACAAAGTGACAAATGCAATAGTCACTTTCGAGGTATATACTTTCATTCCTTTACCTTTACTTTCAAAACCCTAATTTTCCCTAATCACTCATTTCATCATAACTTGAGTTTGGGAGATGCAATTTTCAAACCATTTGTTGAGTAGGAATTGTATTTTTGTTCTCTTACTCCCCTGATGTTCCAAAATGTGCTCTGATGAAGCCTCTTTAGTGAACATCTCTCATCAATAATCTCTCACACAATTTGTCGTAAGTAAACATGCTACCTTGTTTCACCTCCCTAATAAGCAAGCCGAAACAGGGGGGGGCATATAGCTACTCGCAAATTTCATCACTTTCCTTAGTAAGCATTAGGTGATTTTGTGATCTAACGTGTGTTTTGTAGGGTGTGGTTCCTAACTGTGTACTGCAGATACCGCTGGGGGCTTCGTTTGACGGACTTATGGATATATCCTTTTTCAAATAATGTTTACTTTCCTGTACTTTAGCTTGCATATGCATGTAGTACTCATATGACCTCTAAAGTGGGGGCTAAACATATAGCTACTCACAAATTTCATCACTTTCCTTAGTAAGCATTAGGTGATTTTGTGATCTAACGTGTGTTTTGTAGGGTGCGGTTCCTAACTATGTACTGCAGATACCGCTGGGGGCTTCGTTCGACGGACTTATGGATATATCCTTTTTCAAATAATGTTTACTTTCCTATGCTTTAGCTTGCATATGCACGTAGTACTCATATGACCACTAAAGTGGGGGCTAAATGTAGTGTCGTAAATTGTATGCAGTACAATTTCACACCTAGTTTAGCACCCGCCTTGGCGCATTTTGCATTTTTGCATTGCATTTCCCCTTTAGCACTTAATTGATCAAATTAATTAGGTCTAAGGTCCTATTTCATCATCCTCCACATCATAAAGTTGGGCCCTTTCATTAAAGTGTGCCCCTTTCATTTTATTCCTCCAGTACATCATTTAATCAAAAACCCTAATTAAGTCCTATTTTGAACTTGGGGGCTTGATCTCAGGGGTCAAAACATCTCGAAATCACCTATAACTTCGGGATTCTCTCTAAAATCATCATATCCGATGGCCCTGAAAATTTGGTGAAAAGTTGTCGGGACCATGGCGCCCGGAGTGCACACGGTCCCAGACATTTTTCCCAAAATTTTAGGAGCGCGATCCAATCATAAAATAAAGCTTAACCCCAAGAAATTGGCAGGAGATTCAATCTCTAAGTCGGCCTAGAGTTGAAATTAAGACCTAGAGTTTCATATATAAGAGCTCTCTTTCTTCATTGGAAAGGATCCGGATTTTGGTTTCAGGGACCTTCTATGCAGCGAAAGAGCAGATCTTTGAAGACTTCAACAACATTCAACATCCATCTATCAAGCATTCATTAATTTCATTCATCCATTTAGGGCTTTGAAGGCATTGAAGAGCAATAAGGGATCATCGACTGAAGATTGGCCTATACCCCTCCCTTGGGGTTGGGTATGATTTCATGTTGTTTTCATGTCTTTGCATAAGCCTCATTATATCACTTGTATTCATGCTTTAGATCTCTTTACATCTTGATTTGGAGCATTTATATTATCATTTACAAGCAATTAGGGTTTACTTTCTAGGTTGCTCTAGTTTGCTTACTTGCATTTTAGGATCTTGCACACACACAAGGTCTGCACACACATTACTTTTACAATACAACTTGGCTATTCGTGGAGGTGGAAATCACCAAAGCGGGGGTTTGACTAAGGAAAAACCCTATATAGCCGCCCAAAACACCTCTTCAAATATAAGTGCAGATTTCGGGATTCAGACGACGCCGCAAGTTGCAGATCCGAAAGAAGCAGACGGAGACCAAACCATACACCAGATTTCAGAGCAAAAGACCAGGACAGGGGCGTGGGGCGCCCTGGTCCTGCCAGGACAAGGGCGCTAGGCGCCCTGGTCCCTCTGTCAGACAGCATTTCCGACAGTTTTCCAAGTTGCAAAATAGCAATTTCAGGTGCAGTTTCGGGAGCAGAATCAGGACAGTGGCGCCCGCGCCCCGGTCCCGAAGATTTTCACTCAGATTTTAACTCTGGGTACACATCTACATTCTTGTCTTGTCCTTGTCTTTGCAGCTTTCCATTGTTTAACTTCCATTCTGCAATTTTGTTATTAGTTCATACTTACACTTTGAGGTTAGGAATTGAACTTGCATCATTTTATCTTTCAATTACAACGAAGGAATAGAAACCCTAATAGGTAGCCCGTGGCTCTCTCTTTCACAAAAAGAAGTAGCCAATTGTGTGATACCTCTAAGCTCTTTCGTATTCCGTAATGTGTGTCAAAAGGTAGGATTAGGACATGTTAACCTAGTCTCGCTTTTTCCCCTACACAGTTGTATATAGTGGAAAAATTTGCATGTTTTGGTTTATATGTAGTGTGAAATTTTTATTGTTTTGTTTTTCTTTGGTTATTCTTGTTTTGCTCTAGTTTGAAATTATTCGCGTTAGGGTTGGATATCTGGCTAGATGCATGTTTGTTGGCTCCAAAATTCCATGGTAAAATGCGTGACAAAAATGCGTGTTAGTCTCATTGTACTGTCGTTTTGGTGGGTGATTGGTGTTAGGTTTCCCGTGTCTATTTGGTCTGTCATTTATGGGCGAAGCTATTCGGACTTTCTTTTCACTACAACCTTCACATTTGGTGACATTTCCACTATTGTGCTTTTCGATATGAGTCTTACCGATAGCCTCATCATTTATCGACAAGACAATATTATGTTTTTTTCGCTTCTCTGATGTAACCGTTGTTGCCTTCTTAATTTAATCAGTGAGAGTAATGCCGATAGGTCCGACCTTGTATTTCCATGCATTGTTATCGGTATATGATACGCCAATGAACAGCTAGTATTTGTTGCGTGTATTTATCGGGGTTAGTTATTCGGATAGTGTAACTTTCCATTATTTGTAATTTTTATTTCCATAATTAGGCAGGAACTTCTTCAATCCATAAGGGGGCGGCTTTTCTCATTATGCTTCCTCAGATGCAAACTCGTCTATTCTGGCTCCTGAACCATAGTAAGGATTTACTAGAATAGTCGCACGTGTGTTAGTCGTGCAATAGTTGCGGCCTTGCGGACTCCGCCGTAGGGATTGACTAACACGCGTGTTAGTCCTTGGACAATAACAATTAACACGCATGTTACTCTTTGGACGATTAATAATTAACACACGTGTTAGTCCTTGGACGATTAACACTAATATTCAAATTATCTTCAAATGATTCAAATGAATGTGTAGAAATACCCAAATAAATTTGTAGATAATTTTACACAAGTGTTTTGGTCTTCTTATTTTAATATGATTTACTATTTATTACATAAATAGTCTAAAATAACAAAAAAAATGTTTGTTTTGGAGCTGTGGCCAAACGTGTCTATCCTGGCTCAAAAAAAACAATACAGATTGACTAACACGCGTGTTAGTCGCGCGTGCGTGTATTCTGGTTTGAAAATGAAGTACGGATTTACTAACACGGGGGTTAGTAGAGCATTTTACACCATCGATTTTGTAATTAACGGTTGCAGTTGAGTAACCTATCGCTAACACGTTGTACGAAAGGTCCACTTTGGAGTGGGAGCACCTATTATATAACATGTTAGCGTTGTGTTAGTCAATCACTTCCTATTCATTGCAAAATCGATGGCATAAAACGTGTGACTAACAGGCGTGTTAGTCATTGTGTACTACCATTTTGGAGTGGTCATGGGTGAAAGCGCATAACGCGCCTTGTTAATCGAAGAAATTTTTTATTATTTGTGTGCATCATATGAATCCAAGGTCTTCGTAGGATAGCATGATATGGAAATATGTAAGTGTACAAAAACGTCCACAGACTATTGTGCAGAAACTTAGATTGTAGAATAACATGGAACATGTGGTAGATGAACTTAGTTATTAGAAAGCACTAAAAAATTAAGGCATAGGTTGATAAAAATTGAAATAATTTATAGACGTCGTTGTTAGTCTGATAGATTTGCATGTCCGTTTTGGAATCATAGGTATCTCGATTTGAAATATGGAGGCCAACTTTTCTTTAGAAACAAGCAAAACACAAACCGCATTTTGAGGATGAATAAGTGATGATAGGTTGATGAACCTGTTTATCTATGAAGACACAACATTCCTATCTATGGTGAAGTTGATCCTTGGGCCTAAGTACGTAGACGGTGGATGGAAGTACAGAACGAATGCAGACATAGTGTCTCTATTTATGGCATGGTGTCTGGAGCTTCGACCTATTCTGAAAGTCAGAGAAATCATGAACAAGTGTGTCAAGAAGGAATGGCTAGGCGGAATGGAAGCTTTATTAGGTTTGGCACGAGACATGGACGGCTTTGAAAGTGTGGGTGGAGCATGGATTTACATGAGTGAATTCACTCCTCCCTTGTGACTGTTCTTGCTCTAGAGTACCACATTCGATAAAGAGGCCATAAGAAGTGTAGCACAGGCTGGGATGTATGGTATTGTACAATACCTTGAGATGGTCAATGTCTAGGAAGCGCATGTGGAGATGGAAAAATGGGGACCTTGGTCGGAATATAGAGCACTTGTGCAATGAACAGTTCATGCACGCACAAAACAATGGGGTCAACCTTGTGGAAGAACAACTAAGAAGGGTTGTGTGTTGCAGTTCGGTGAAGGCTCCAGCAGGGAGATAGAAATTAACCAAGTTAGGAACATGGAAGTACTGGATGTGGAAGAGGGCACGATCATTGTTCATGTGGAGTAGCATGATGGCACATACAACCTTTTTTGAAGCAAGGACTGTGTTTTTTTTTAAATGTTTTTGAATGTGTCATGTATGGACCGTTATGTATACCATCCACCGACTTCGATGGTCTAGTCGGCTAGCTGTTGAGGTTTATCTTTTAGAATGTAAACATTTTCAGAATTAATATAAAATATAGCTTTACCAAAAAAAAAAAAATTGTTGACAACAACTGGTACTCTTATCTTCTCTGTTTTGAAATTGTTGTTAACATTTCATTATATTTGGTGAAAAAACAAATGTTTTTGATTGTATGTGCATGAAATTGTTGTATAACATCAAAGTCAAGCATTTCAATATATATGACTACAAATAAAATTAAATTCTTGTAGCACAATTGAGTTTCTATTCTGGTCATTTTGGTCATTCTCAAAGCATTTCATATGCCATTTTGGTCATAACCAACTCTTCATCAGTTGCCTAACCACCGATTTTGCTAAAAAAATGCAAAGTTTCTCAAAAAGTTGCAAAAAGTTGTCAAGCAACAATGACAACTTTTTCTCAAATGTGAATTTTTGCCTTTTATGCATTTTTACTTATACTGAACCTCCTAGCATGACTTCCTAACATTAAACTGATATGCCTAAATGCCTAATGATGCTTTAGAAGTCATTTTAGATCACAATGCAAATTTATGCTATTTTAGGCTTACAAGGCTAATAGGCCAGATTTGAGAAAAGTAACAACCTAGGGGACAATCATCCTTGAAATGACTATCAAACACACATGTGGAGCTCTGAGTATTCCATTATTCAAACACCTAATCCAAAATATGGATCATCACCTCAAAATGTGGAAAATGCATAAAAAATGGTAAATAGTTTCCTAACACCTCACTTGGTATGATGAATCTCCTTAGCATGGTCTTAATTTCCCTATCTCTTCCATTTGGTGGACCAAGTTGTTGGTGCCCAGAACCACAGATTGGAAAACAAAAAGACTCGCCAAACCCTCAAGTAGTCCAATTGGCCTTGGGCAACGAACAAGGATGGTCGAAGACCAATTCCCTCTGCACTTTAGACTCCACTAAACCTAGGTGGGTGTGCCTCTTCCTCTCAAGCACAAAAGAGGTTATTTATAGTGGATTTAAAATTTACTAAGACAGTTCTTTGCAAGATAATTTCCTACTGCTACTGACTGCTTTTATTTGAATGCTTTTAAAAATTGAAAACTGAATGAAAAGATAATTGTGTACAAAGATTGTTATATTTTGGAAATAAAATGGTTTCAGGACATTCAAGAAATATGCAATAGAATAATTCAAAAGGTTTCAGAAGAATACTTCTCTCTCAAGGACCTAATGCATATTAAATCAGGATCTCAAAGAATTAACAACAGAGCAGTGCCTCTATCTCAGAATATAATGATACTTTGTGGACAGATAACATTATCAACTCAAGAGACAATATCAATAATCACTATAATGGTTCAGTATGTCTCACATAAACAATAAGAGCCCAATCTCAAATTTAATGTAACAGAATGTGATTCACATTCTAGCAAATTCTTAAACATATTTATCAAGAGGACAAAGCATGTTTCATCAACACGGAAAGTAATCAGTACATTTGAAGTAGAAATAGTGAATCTTGTATATTAATGTCTGAGAAATGATAGTACACAGAAGCTACACTTGGAGATACTTCATTGCAATTTGCTTACATAAAATGACACTTCTGCTTCCTATAAAATTTCCTAATACATATAACTTTTAGTCCTTACAGCAATGATGTTCCAAAACCCCCCCAAAAAAAAAATTCCCTTTGTTACGCGAGATGACTCAATACAAATACAAATGTTGAAAGACACGAATGAAATGACACACCCTTTCATTATCTTAACAACTAACTGAATAGAAATTAAAAAGCCTAACCAAGATATCAATTATATTACATAAACTAAAACACCACACTAGGACTTTCGATCCATCCGTCTTCCACATTTTTTAATATGCCCCAAGTAGGTCAGATCCTTATATGTTGTAGCGTTGAAGATGACATCCTTAGCTGCATTCTCAATCACATAAAAATTTGCTAATTGATCGGCCATGCCATTCATGTCAAGGACATCTTCTCTGGCAATGGCTTAGGCTACATTAAGCATAGACTTGCACTCGGAGATCCATATGGTTTTGTCTTAGATCACACCTACATCATCTACTAGACTGGGAACCCCATGCTCGACAATTTGCTGGCATTCATCAAATTCAGACTTCAATGCCTGTGTAACTCTGTCATGTGTAACAAGTAGACCCTGCACCTTCTTTTTTACTTTCTCTTTGGTCATTGCATCCTGTAACATCATGTCGAGTCTATCTTGAATTCTAGTGTGTGAAATCATATTGTCCATGTTCCTCTGATATTCACCCCAGAATTCATTCAATGCTTTCTCCATATTGTCATACCTCCTACTTAGCAACACGCAAGAGGTATCGGCCCTAATGCTCTTCATCTATTTTTTCAACTTGTTATGTTCATAAGATAGCTTTTCAAATTTTTTCTTCCATTTGCCTCCTGAATCTGTAATTTGGGGAATAGGGTGTGTACTCCTCTTAAGGGTCTCTTCATACAAAGCCTTATACTTATTCTTCTCTACTATCTCATGTTTCATTTGGGCCTTATTAAATTTTGAAATATTGATACCCATGTCAGCTATGACTATAGGATCTACTTCTCCAACCTTCAAGGTCATCATGTGACCAAAAGATTTATCTACATCAATAATTCTTGGCCTCTTATTAGGAGGATATAAGGCCCACAATAACATTTCTTCCTCATTTGGATCATATCTTGATCCAATAAAAATATCTTGCACTTGGATGTTTAACTTCATATCCTTATTATCTGAATGTAACAAAGAATAAAAAATAAATGAAGCACTCAGGTCCCATCCTAGAAAAACAATTATTCCCGCCTCTACTAACAATTGTCTACCCCTTTGCGGGGTCATAATAGTAATACCCTAAAAATGGTCATCTAAACCATGAGCCCCTAATCTCGACAACATCACCAAGGTCCTAACCAAAGGCAATTAAATCAATCTTGAGCACACAATTAATTCTTTAATCATCAAATGTCACATGGCAAAATCAATCACTCAATATTAATTAAATATTTATTTAAATAATTAATCATTCCAAGTAAATCATTTTAAACAATTATCTTATTTATTTTAATTAAATATCCTAGCATATTTAATTAAATAAATCAATTTGCCATTAAATCATCAAAAAGAGGAATTAATTTAATTAAATAAATCAAATTGCCATAAATCTTCAAAAAAGGAAACAAATCAAGAAAGAGGAATTAATTCAATTAAATAAATCAATTGAGCACAAATCTTCAAAAATGGAAATAAATCAAAAAAGGAACTAATTGACAAAAAAGAATTAAAATTTGAGAAAAGAAATCAATTGGAGATAATCTTGAAAAAACAAATTAAAAATTGATAAATAATCTCAAAGAAAGCAATTAAAACAATTGAATATCAAAATTGAATGAAATAGAGAATAAATCAGTTTTTTTTCTGATTTTAATCTTAATTTTAGTTCAATTTCCTTTAAAACTGAGAAAAGCATCCAATCACATCAATTCACCTGGATTGTGCTTCCTCTTGGAAAATCTTGACCGCTCATCATCATTTGATCTCAACAATTGGTTTCTTTCTGAATTTTCTATAAATTCAGGCTCATCTCTCATTCAAAGAGAGGCTAGAGAATATATTGTTATTATACTATTTTTGCTCTAGGCTCATTGCATATTAATTGTTTCATATTGATTAAATCATTTAGTTTAATATTGCAAAAATATTGTTAGATTAATATTGCTTCCATCTAGCATTCATCATGCTCATATAGTTTAAATCCTTTGTCTTAGTGTTGTCTAGTCACTGGTGTTGCTAAATAATCTAAGAGCAATCTTATACTCGCATCTTTTAGAAGGCAATGGGTCGATTTGTTATGGTTTATTATTCATTGATTATATCTAACTAACCATGCATGTAATGACTTGATTGAAGTGTTGTGTATTGCAGATACAGATACAGGTCCACTTTCCACACAAACAATAGTCTCAACTTTTGTGTCAATGTCTTTCTTCAACCTCATCATCATTTCTGCTTCATTCTCAGGGATGACATTTGGCACTGCTTCCCTCAATTTCTTACCCTTGAAGTGGTACAGGAATGATTTGAATTACTTAGACTTAATGAACTGATCATCAAATACAAAAGAAACATGTTCTACCATTCTTTCATATGTCTCTGCATTTAGAGCAACAATAAGCCTATCCTCTGCCTCTGAATCCTTCTCCTTCTCAGGGGCATAGAGCTTGAAGACTACTTCATTTTCCCCCGAATTACTTTGGGTTGGTTCTCCCTCCATGTTTTCTAGTCTCTACCTTCTTTCCTCTAGCTTCTTCTCCAAGGTCTCCATAACTCTTGCAAGCTCTTCCACCTCCTTATTCCTGCACATGTCTTCAAATTCATCCTCCTCATGGAGGTAGTCTCCCAAATCTTGTCTTTTCCTACTTGAATGGATGTAACCCTCAGGATCATAGTGTGCTCTAGATAGGTGTTGAAACAAATTGTATTCATCCATGAGCTTCGTGTCAATGGCCTCGTATGCCCTAATTGATACAATTTTAAAATCCTGAAACTTAAGTGTGCCAAGGAGGAAAGCTTGCTTGTGTGCTCCTCCGAAATGTTTGGCATTAGACACACTTAACATCCTTACAATTTCCAAGAAGGCAATCTTGTCTGGTGCAGGCTTAGGGAGAACATATGGATAACCCTCAAATCCATAGCATCCAACAAAAGTGAAGTTTTAGCACGAGTACCAATCACCCTAGTTGTGATTGACCTTTGGATTTTGGTGCTCGTGAGGCCTAAGAAACTTCTTAACCTCCTGCGAAAATGATCCTTGCCGAGGCTCACCAAAGAGAAAGAAAACTGGTTTGACAAAGAACTCCTCAAATTTGAGGTAACGAGAATTCACAAACTTGTAATCCCAAAGGAAAACCCATAATTGCACTGGTTGCTCCTTTCCATCTTTCCCAACTGTATTCACATTCAATTCTTCAAGCCATAACCCTCTAAGTCTCCCATAAAATAAAATGATTTGCATTAACAGTGAGTAGTGCTTGAAATATTTGTCTGGATTGTCTTTCAGGTTTAAGAAACCTTCATGCAATTTGTCTACCAGGTAAGAAGTGAAGTCAAATGCCCTAGGCTCATGCCTCTGAACTTCTGCTGCTAGAACAAGTGGTCCTATGTTTGCCACATCAAGAGCTTCAACTCCTCCCACCTGACCACAAACCATATATGTATATTGCAGATACTTCTTAAAAATAGTCATGTCATATGGAGGACCTTCTTCCTCTATTAGCCTCCCCTTCTCTGCTTTATGGACAGCGACGTTCCAGCCCTAGTATGTAGTGTTCATCTTCCTGTACTCTTCTTCCAAATCTACAAAAGATAAAGGCAATTTCACCTCCAAATCTACTGCAAAAACTTCTTGAATTGTAGCCTTTGCAAAATGCACTAGAGAAGTCCCATCAGGCAACATAATGCATCACTTGTTTGCATTATAATTTCTTACTAAAAGCTTCAACAAATCAATGTTCACAAACACATTGGGTACTACAAGTTTACTGAGACCCCTTTTCCATGGGTTTGAAATTGGTGTGGGCTCATCCCTGCAGAAGTAATGGAAAAGGAACAACTTGTGCCCTCGCACTATGGTGAATATATCCCCAATCTCTCTGTATCTATCCTCTAACTGCTCACAGATAGGCAAATTTGTCTTAACTCTGCGTGACCTAGCTCCTGGAGATCCCATTTGGTCTATCATGTCCTGATTCAGCTTTCTACTGACCTCACCCTTTGATTTCTTTGTTGCGGTACTGGATACTTCAGCAGCTTTTCACTTCCCTTTTGAGCTTGACCCCTCCATTTCTGCAAATCATTTCACTCTATAGTCAGTAACTCAGAAATTTTATTAGTAAGCACTTAATATCTTTCTGCAATTACTTCATGAGAAATGCTGCTCTGCAATACTGGCTATTTGGGACAGATTTGCAATCTTTGTAATTGATTATTGCAATCTTTGACAGATTTGCTTTGTGCGGCAATGAATCTCCTCAATTTATGCATTTAATGGAAATTATGTTATCATGGTCAGTTCTTCTCATCATGAAATCCAATGGCTAATTAGCGACACTCCTCCCGATGATTCAAATGTTTGGCACCGATTGTTATTACTTTACCATTTTTTGCTTTCTGAACAGAACAAACTACCCCAACCCACTTATCAGGTCTCAGAATAGCTATTTTTTCTTTATCCTGATGGTTCATTTCATCGCGATGGGCATCACTTCAATCTTGTCTTTGCCTTTTGTTTTAATACTCCATTGGCATAACTCTCTTTGATGCATTCACTTTTGGTTTCCTTTTGTAGCATCCTAAAATTGCGACACTTGCAATTTCGACTGCATTTGGGTCTTCACGATGGCGGCGCAACGCTGAACCTAAATGGAGACCCTGAAACCTGCTTGCGACATCAAAAACTGCATATTTCTGCACCTTGGCCTGATCCTCCTTGCACCCTGCTATCTCGGGAGGTGGGACCATGGCGCCCAGCGCCCTGGTCCTTCAGGACCATGGTGCCTAGCGCCATGGTCCCTGATCCTATTTTGGGCCCGGTCTCTTGTTGGGCATCGGGTCTTCAAGTTTGCAATTTGGAAAATAATGTTCCTAGGTCAGCCTAAGGTTGGAAAAATCAGTCTCCTAACCCTAATTGACAAGTATATAAACTACTTTTCCTCTCCTAGAAAGAAAAAAAAAAAAAAAAAAGCAAGAGCAAGAGCAAGACGCGGAAGCAACATTCAAACATTCAAGCATTCAAGCATTCCTTCAAGCAATTGAGTATTCTAAGTCTCCATTCAAGGCTAAGTGTTGCATTCAAGACAAGGATTCAACCATTGAAGAGGAGATCACCTACAACATACAACATACAACATCATTACACCTTCGCATGTAAGAATACAAACATTCTTACAACAAGGTATCAGTACTTGTTTAAATTATAAACATTTACATTTATAGCATTCTCATTTCTTGGTTAATTCCAAAACCGGGGTTTGACCTAAAGGAAAACCCCTAATCCCTAACCCCCCAATCATCCTCTCTTTTCTGTGTGTAGGTTGCAGGTACGCAGCTATAATTGAAGATCTGGAATCCTTGTGCAGAGATGAACATATCCCCCTTCATTTCGCGGATTTTTCAGAGGACCGTGTGCACTCTGGGCGCCATTGTCCTATCAACTTTCGCTCAAATTTGCAGGACAGCATCGTCTCGACATTTTACTGCTAATTTCAGGTCCATAGCTTCATCTTGTGTCCCTATCTCCATTTATAAGTGAATCTTTCTTACTTTACATGCATTCCTAGTTCAATCATTCTATCTACATTCTTTACAAAAGAGGGTATCCTTGATATCTTAATCCTTGAAACTCATTTAGAATCCAGTCTTGCATTGTGTGGGATTGGATCTTGTGGGTTTCAACCCCTCTTTTGAATGTAAAGTCTCTCCTAAGTGAAAACCGTCAACCCTAGTGACCTCCTTTCTCTCTCCATGGAGTGGGGGAACGCCTAGGGTTCGATTTTCCGCTTTACATTTTGGTGAACCCGACATGAACATCCTAATTCTGATTATTCATGGTTAGATCTGAAAAAAAATTGCTTCCTTAATTACATTTCCATGTTTGATCTTTTGCAAATTTTAGAGGTTAATTGCATAAAAACCCTAAAATTTTCTTTTTAGTAATTGAGCTTGTGAAATGTTTAATTGTTAATGCTTGTTTCAGATCTACCTTTCTATTGCAAATTGTCAATTCATATTTGTGCTTTAATTCTGAAAATTAAGTGGTTAAGTGTCAAAACCCTAATTTTTAAAACCTTCTTGATTCAAACCTTTAACCAATGATTTCACTGATCAAAACACCTCCAAATCGGCTGTAACTTTGGATTCCGCAACAAAATCACAATATCTCTCATCCCTGAAAATTTTGAAAAAAGTTGCGAGGATTGTGTGTACCCTGAGCGCCATTGTCCCCGACATTTTATCTGAAATTTCGGGAGCTAGATCTTACTGTATTTTTCTGCTAAAATCCAGAATCTTGGCTGATTTTATCAATTCTAACACTTTCAAAATTAAAGTCAAAGTTGGTCTAGTGATTGCTTGGATAAAGGCTTCTAATCATTCAAAAATTGTTGAAATTGAAATTTGTGTTAAAATTGTGTTTCTTACAGTCCTAAATCTGAAAAGTGTGTTGGCATTCATTCAAAATTTCAGTGTTTTATTCAAATTTTTACAGTTTATGACTTTTGAAATTAAGTGTTTAATTGCAGCAACTTTGATTTCCACTTTCAAAATTGAATTTTGCATGAAATTGAGTCAACTTTTAAATTTCAAAGCCTGCATTGCTTTTAGTATTCCCTCTAAAATCATAAAATTCAAAATTTCAGTTTCCCTCTCTTTTTCAAAATTCAAATTTTGCATTTTTCAACAATCTTGGTAGGGTTCAATTTTGAGATTGCAACTTTAATTTGACCTATCTACAGATCCTAAAATCACTCAATTTTTTCAAATTAGCTTTATAATCATCATAACTTTCATCTCTGAAAATTTCGAAAAAAGTTGCGAGGACCGTGTGCACTCCATTCGCCACGGTCCCGAACATTTTTTCTGAAACTTCGAGAGATTGTTATGATTGCATTTTACAGCTTAAATCCAGGAGATTGGCTGATTTTATTGAAATTTGCTACCTCTAAATTCGAAAATAAATTCAAAATTCAAGATAACAATTAAAATTAAGTGCTACCCCCTTGGCCCTAATTTTCAATTGTGCCTACCTTTCTTGGAAGTTGTGCATGAGTTTTACAACAATAAGCCCCACTTACACTATTCTCGTTAGACGAAGCCTTAGAATTAAGTCCTTCCAAGGTTTAATTACCGAGGAGATGGAACCTAATTTGAATGGCCTTTTTAACGAGGACATGGGTAATTCCTCTAATCCTCTTAATGATGAAGAAGCTCTCCATGAGGTTTCTGTAGAACAACTTTCAAAATTGGATAACCAATTTGATGATTTTCAACAATGGATGTCTCAAGAATACCCTGATAGTCAAGCTCTTTCATTAATTCAGGGTCTAAAACGTATGGTTCAAAGTGATAAGAATGGAATTGATATTTTGCGTAGTATTGCACACATTGTGGATTCTAATGTGATGCCTATGAAGAGTTGTGCCAAAACTTTAGGTTATACACAACCTCCTACTCAAGTTAATCATTCTATTCCTTTGACAACTCCTATTGCTAGTATACCTACTTTTACATCAAACATAATGACTACTTCAATACAAAACATTCCACCTATGATCACCAGTCATGGGGGCAATCCTTCTTCTTCAATCAACCCTCTTCCTTCATTCAATCCAACTTCTTCATTCATTCCTTCAATGAGTGTTCCTATTACATCTCCACAAATGAACATGACGCAAGGGGGCAATTCATTTAACCCTTCTATTCCTCCTTGTAGTGTTCCTCCTTTCCAATCATCTCCTATGACTAACTATCATAGTTTCCCACCACCTTACTCTCAATCAATACCTTTTTTCAATAACATAATACCTCCATCACAATCTAACACGTCTAATATGAACTCTTCGACTGAAGTGACCATTAACAATCTTGCACAAACTATCTCTTCTTTATAGCAACAAATTTCTTCTATGAATCAATCTAAGTTTAGTGTGCCCACATTTGATGTTGCGAGCCCACTTTCTCTTGACATTGTTCGAGCTATCCCCCCTAAACATGTTGAAATCCCGCAATTGGAGCTTTATAATGGTAAGGGTGGTCCTCTAACACATGTTAAGACCTTTCAAACAATATGTACCGATTTTGCTCATGACCAAAGGTTGCTTGCAAAACTGTTTACTAGAACATTAAGAGATAAAGCCCTACAATGGTATTGCTCGTTGCCTTCCTATTCTATTACTTCTTTCCAACAACTTGCAAATGCTTTTATTCAACAATTTCAAAACAATATAAGTCCTAAAGTTACTTTGATTGATTTAATGCATTGTAAACAAGGTGTTAAAGAAAAAGTGACTGATTTCATTGGTAGATATAAGCATTTGTATGCTCAAATTTCTTTTCCAGTACCTGACAATGATATTCAAAGAATCTTTATTTCTAATTTACAAAAAGATATTAGAGAAAAACTTTTGTTTTCTGAGTTTACTTCTTTCCAACAGTTGTGTGCAACTCTTCACAATTATCAACTGACTGTGAGTCAAATGGAACAAGCAAATCCTATGGCTCCGAGTGATAAGGGTGATAGTAGTCAACAACCATTTGGGAAGTTTAAACCGAACAGAGAGTCCATTAAATTCAATGAAAACATCATCAACAACAATGTGAATGCAGCATCAGGTGTGCCTCCTATTTCTAAGTTTTTCAAGAAAGAAAGAAAGTTTACTCCTTTGAATGAATCATTGCATAGTATTATGAACAAGTTATTGGAACAAAATGTGCTCACTCTTCCTCCTATAAAGCAAATAGATCCTACAAAGATTAATTCACCCTATTTTCATAACAAATCTTTTTGTCAATTTCATCGTCAACCTAGGCATGATACTGAAAAATGTTTTGCTTTAAAGGGTAAAATTCAAGATTTGATTGATAATAATACTATCTCTGTTTCTGGTGTGAATGATAAAGGTAACACATCTGTAGCTCCTCCTAACCAAAATATTAATATTTTTACTGATCCATTACCTTCTCATACCTCTAATGTGATTGAGACTAATGATTCCTCTTTCTCACCTGATAGTCTTGTGTCCATGACTCTGAATGTAATTAACTTTGTAGAGCAGCAGAAAATCCCTAAAGAACCTTCCATCACATTTGATTGCAGTGAAACTATCAGAGCACCTGATGGTCCTTTATATATAGTTGCAAAAGTCAAGAATACACCTTGTCGTGGAGTACTTATTGATCCTTCTTGCATGGTTAATGTCATTACTAAAGAATTTCTTTTTACTTTGCAATTGAATCAAGTGATCTATGATGAAACAAAGGTGGTTGTGAAAATATTTGATGCATTTTCTTCTCCTGCAATCGGTTCTATTACATTACCTATTGAGGTTCATAACAAATCTCTTGATGTGATCTTTTCTATTATTCCATCGTTCGAACAATTTCATGTGAAGCTAGGCTATCCTTGGCTATCTTCCATGAAAGCTATTGCTTCTCCTATTCACAAGTGTTTGAAATTTCCCCATAATGGTGAAGTTGTTACTGTCAATCATAGTCTCTTTAAACCAGCTGAAAGAACTTCTAGCATTCCTATTGATTATTTTTGGCCTAAACAATTCCAATCTCTTCCACCAGGAAGTGATCATCTTTTCAAATCTTATCAAAAGTGGAAAAAAGATATGATCCTATCTCTAAGTGAACCTAGAACATCCAAACTTGATATTCCTATCGTTCTTGAGAAGGAAGTTCTTCCTTTGAAAGATAAAACTAATGTCTTTCCTCAAGAAGATTCCCAACCCATCCCTATGAATGTGACTATGTCTATATCTAATAAACTTTCTAAAGGTAGACCTATACCTCCTCGTCATGATGGACTTGGTCTCCTTCCTAAACCAAATATTCCTCCTTTATACGGAGCAGTTCCTCCTCCTTCCTCTTATAGAGAGAAGAGACCCTCCTCCTATCCTATTATTCAACCTAAGAGACCACAACCTAAACACCCAAGTGATAAGGATGAGAACATTCCTCCTCCTCAATCTTCTCAACTTCCTACTAAGACTAGATGAAATTGTTCTGCATGTGAACGCCGACGAAAGCATCGTCTTAGAGCTCAGGCAGCTGCTTCTCAAACTTTGCAATCCCCAAAAACACCTTCAGCTAGTATTATTCCATTTTCTCCTCAGCCGAAAATTGAACCAAAATCTCCTAAACATAAGATGCATGATGGTCTTGATCCTGTGCGAGTTAAAGATCCTATTTTTATAAATCTTGATGATGATATAGATGAAAATGTTATTCATGATGAAAATGTGACTCCTCTTCATTCTGATAGTGAATATGAATATGTTGATGTTGATAACCATTTATCTAACGAATTTTCTAAAGCACTTATCCTAGCTCCTAGACAAGAACAACGTGGCTTGGAACATGAAGATAGCCCTTGTTTGGATCTTGTGATAGCTCCATCTGCTGTGTTGGATGTTCCTCCTCTAGCATGTTTCCTGCCTTCCCAAAATATTGATCAGCAAGATCGAGGGGTGGATGACATGCTAGACTAGTTTCATTAGCATAGCAGACTCTCTCCTCCTCTCTTGATCTCTTTTGTTACTTCTTCTATGTGTTATTCTCATTCTTCTATTTTTTGTCCTTAGTGTTGTCTACTTGAGGATGATGCAAAGCATTGAGATCTCTTTTGGTCTCTCTCATGTTGACTCAAAAGACACATGTGTTCCCTTCTTCTAGGTGACCTTCCTTGATTGGGGAATGAAGAACAATTATGCATACATACATATGATATACATGAATTATCATACACGATACTGACCCCAAGGAAAGCGAAGTCACCTTGTGCTTTATGTTTTGTGTCTATTATCCTTGGGCTTATCTCACACTTGGGGGCTAAATCCTTGTGATAACGTGCTCCTTTCCCTTCTCATTTCCTATGTGTATCACTACCTTAAAGCAATCACCCCTGATGAGGCGTGTATGATCGCTTTAACGTAGGGGGGCATACACCCCGTTCATATCTCTTCAAGATACTTGAAAGTTTCTTGGCGAACTTAGCTTTGCCTTGAAAATTTTTGGTATTTTTCTTGCATGACTCATAGTGAGGGAACCTTACTACTGATAGTCATGGTTCTCCCTCATGATCTTCCCTTTTACTTTGTCAATCGAAGTCGTAAGATCCTTAGTCCACTGGGGGCTTGGTGTATCTTGCCTCCTTGACATGGTGAAAGTCTTTCAACATTGTTTCCTTGTACTTTACCGGAAGTATGGGCGTACGCTTATACTCCTGCTAAAGTGGGGGCTAAATGTAGCATCCTAAAATTGTGACACTTGCAATTTAGACTACATTTGGTT
Organism: Cryptomeria japonica; assembly: GCF_030272615.1. Classification (NCBI taxonomy): domain Eukaryota; kingdom Viridiplantae; phylum Streptophyta; class Pinopsida; order Cupressales; family Cupressaceae; genus Cryptomeria; species Cryptomeria japonica. The sequence continues at coordinate 321,024,320 of NC_081407.1, forward strand.
CTTCACGATGGCGACGCAATGCTGAACCTGAATGGAGACCCCGAAACCTGCTTGCGACATCAAAAACTACATATTTCTGCACCTTGGCCTGATCCTCCTTGCACCCTGCTGTCTCGGGAGGTGGGACCATGGCGCCCAACACCCTGGTCCCTCAAGACCATGGCACCTAGCGCCTTGGTCCCTTAGGACCATGGCACCCAGCGCCCTGGTCCCTCAGGACCATGGCGCCCAGCACCCTAGTCCCTAGTCCTATTTTGGGCCCGGTCTCTTGTTGGGCATCGGGTCTTCAAGTTTGCAATTTGGAAAATAATGTTCCTAGGTCAACCTAAGGTCAGAAAAATCAGTCTCCCAACCCTAATTGACAAGTATATAAACTACTTTTCCTCTCCTAGAAAGAAAAAGAAAAAAAAAAAAAGCAAGAGCAAGACGCGGAAGCGACATTCAAACATTCAAACATTCAAGCATTCAAGCATTCCTTCAAGCAATTGAATATTCTAAGTCTCCATTCAAGGTTAAGTGTTGCATTCAAGACAAGGATTCAACCATTGAAGAGGAGATCACCTACAACATACAACATACAACATCATTACACCTTTGCATGTAAGAATACAAACATTCTTACAACAAGGTATCAGTACTTGTTTACATTATAAACATTTACATTTACAGCATTCTCATTTCTTGGTTAATTCCAAAACTGGGGTTTGACCTAAAGGCAAACCCCTCATCCCTAACCCCCCAATCGTCCTCTCTTTTCTATGTGTAGGTTGCAGGTACATAGCTGTAATTGAAGATCTGGAATCCTTGTGCAGAGACGAACATATCCCCCTTCGTTTCGCGGATTTTTCGGAGGACTGTGTGCACTCCGAGCGCCATCGTCCCATCAACTTTCGCTCAAATTTGCAAGACAGCATCGTCTCGACATTTTACTGCTAATTTTAGGTCCGTAGCTTCATCCTGTATCCCTATCTCCATTTATAAGCGAATCTTTCTTACTTTACATGCATTCCTAGTTCAATCATTCTATCTACATTCTTTACAAAAGAGGGTATCCTTGATGTCTTAACCCTTGAAACTCATTTAGAATCCAGTCTTGCATTGTGTGGGATTGGATCTTGTGGGTTTCAACCCCTCTTTTGAATGTAAAGTCTCTCCTAAGTGAAAACCGTCAACCCTAGTGACCTCCTTTCTCTCTCCATGGAGTGGGGGAACGCCTAGGGTTCGATTTTCTGCTTTACACCTTTTACTTAAGTCATCGGGTGTCGACATAGTTTATTTCTTGTCCCTCTGATACCCCAATGATCTCAATACACCAAGCCGCGTTCTGACTAAGACTGTTGCATTATCAGCACAACTTACCCCGATGAACTCCTCGCACTTACCATGGTCCTATCGGGTCTCGACATAACATAAAAGTTCTTCTGACATCCCGATGAATCCTCATTTGATGCTTTCTTTATCGGTATAACTCACACCGATACTCCAGCCAATGCTTGTATCTTCATCGGGGGTTGGAATAGCCCTTTTCTATTCCTCTCAAAATCTTGATGAATTCCTGATGCACTTTTGTGTTATATGCTTCCGAGTTCTTTTATCGATATAGGTAATACCGATGGCTCGGCCTTCCAATTCTCCATATCATCGGGGATCGGTCTAGCAATTTTCACACTGCTCTGATATGGTTCTTCTTTCCGATGGGCTCGCCTTTAGTTTCCTTTAGTCATCAGGTATCGGGATAAAACTTTCTTATTACTTCTGATCTCCCGATACTATGTTATTAGCTTGGCCATATCGTTACAAGTTATATCGATGGTTTCATAGGTCATCGATATAGCAATTTATATGCTTTGTCGATAAGCTGATGCAAGCCGATAGAAAGCAACCACCTACTTCCTCATTGGAACAAGCTATCTCGATGGAACAATCTTTCAAAAAGTGCACACCGAGTTGAGTATTTTTTAATGTGCTGCAATGAGTCCGCGCTCTGTTTCTTCGGTATAAGTGATGCCGATAATCCTCCTTTGGCTTGCCAATGTGGTTTCATCGGGAGCTTCATTTTAGCTAGATGTAGGCCATACCTTAGTGGAAGGACAAACCGGAGACCTCTGTGTTTTTTCATGCGCTTTGGCATATTGGTATCAGGTCAGTTAGATAAAGTACGTAGGAGCAGGGAACTTGACAAGTTCTCATAATAGTAAAGATATGATGTTCGGACGAACCTTGATTAGAATTCGGGCCTCTTCTGGTCTCTAGACTTCTCTAGAAAGTCCGAAACTTTTTATAAGGAATGGTTCAGATTACAGTCTTAAACCTGGAAGTCTCGCTCTGAACCGATGGTGCATCATTTTGGTGTCAATTGCCTATGTAGAGAGGAATCGATCCATGCCCAATGCAGCTGGCTATTTTAAGCAAATGATGTGCTCTGGAATGTTGTATGGCGGGTGGCTAATGGTATATTGGGTGCTAATTGACATTGGTGTGATGGATTTGTTTATGAGGTTGTTATTTTCCCTATGGTTGACATATTCGATTCAAAGGAAGCAACCATATAGAGGATCGACAGCTTTGTCTTCCCGTCTGATGGGCAAGCCCTGGGAAATGCCATTCTAGAGTTGGATTCTGATTGTTGGGTAAGCACCCTCAGCATCTATTTTAACCACACCAACAACATCTCCTCTGAATCGGAGGAGTCAGACACTAAAGATGAGGAAATTGTCCAAAAAAGGGCAGCATAGGAGAGGAGGAAGAACTTCATCCAGGAGGCATGGGAGGTGTTTAGGGTAGGGGTGAGGAATGGGAATCTGGATCCCTTCCGTAGACTACTGAACTCCGATGATAACTAGTTCTCGGCACCAGCCGCTGTCAAAGTAATGGAGATTGGAGAGAACATGGTTGTCATACTCCAATACATTGGGAATTAGTTTTGTTGTTTATCTACAATTTCATGTTTTGCATATGTCACTCACTACACTTCTATGACCCTATTGCAGACAATAGGATTAATTTTGTAAAATTAGCAGTAGCACTATTTTAGGTAGTTACCGGATAAGTTATAAAACATCTTGTCGTGGTAAATAGGAAAAAGTGTCAGCTAACACTACGTTAGAAAGGACTGGCTCACCATTGTAGGTGCATGGAGCACCTTCGATGGTCATTTTGTAGCCAATATTTTTATGTTTAAAGATGTCATTTTCATCTACATGTACTGATGAGGGATGGTGGACATTATAATTTGTAAAGAACCAATGCTTCTTACACACTACTGCCAATTTTTTAACACAATGTTTGTTAAGGATTGATGTATTCAAATACAAATTTTCTATCACATGAAGTATTGATCTATAGTTGTTAGTTTTGCCTTTTCTATAGTTTAATATTGCTTCAATCTCTCTGTTAGCTTGAAACTATCATGCAAAATCATTGTACAGATTGACTAACATGTGTGTTAGTCACGTGTTTTACACAATCGATTTTGCAATAAATGACTGCAATTGACTAACCTGTCACTAACACGTTGTACGAAAGGTCTATTTTGGAGCCAGAATAGCTTCAACCGTTTCGATGAGTCCTCACTAAATTTTTTGTTTATCGATATAACTTACACCAATATCCCTACAGGTGGTTTTATCTTAATCGGGGGTCGGAGTAGCCTTTTTCTATTCCTCCCGAAGTCCCCATGAGTCTTTGTTGCACTTTTATGCTTTATGCTTCCGAGTCCGTTTTATCAGTATAGGTAATACCGATGGTGCCGCCTTCCGATTCTCCATGCCATCGTGGATCAGTATAACTATTTTTGCACTATCCCGATATGGTCTTTTTCTCCGATGGACCTGCATTGGATAACGTTCGTGCATGTCCATCATGCGGTATAGCAACAACCGTTAGATCTAGATGAAATGCGCATGCCTTTTATCCTTTCATCCATCCGATAAGTGAAGCTACCCCGATGGTCGTAGACGATTTCATCGGGTCATTGGGATGACTTCAAAGCTGCTACTCCACTCCAAAATGGATCTTTCGTACAACGTGTTAGCGATAGGTTAGTCAATCACAAAATGTTGGTTGCAAAATGAACGGTGTAAAATGGACCACCAACACGCGTGTTAGTCAATCCGTACTCACCTTTTGGAGCCAATTTAGGCCAAAGGGCATTTCGTACAGTGTCTTAGTGATAGGTTAGTCAATCACAACCACTAACTGCAGAATCAACGGTGTAAAACGCGCGACTAACACGCGTGTTAGTCAATACTGACCGGGTATCGATATAGCAGACCAAGACTGCTCCCGATAGTCGAAACATACTCTGATATGTCTAGGTCATCGACAGAGGTTGTGCCGATAGAGCTCGCAGAGTTTCTTTAGACTGTTTCATCGGTCATATTTAAACCGATGAGTATGAACAAAGGTCAAGTGAATTGGAGGCATATTTCAAATGGCCTTGGCTACTATAGCTCCAAAACAGACCTGTCAAACAGTGTGTTACTGACAAGTTAGTCAATCGCAACCATTAACTACAAAAACGACGGTGTAAAACACGTGACTAACACGCGGGTTAGTCAATCCGTACTATATTTTTCGAGCGAGAATAGAGGCATCCATTTCCAACACATACCACTGACATATGTGAACATGTTCACGACCCTTCTCTATGCTGATCCTCCAAAAGTGCTTCTACAATGAAAGTAATTATGAAGATGAGGATTGGCAGAATGCCATAGCACTCAACATTCCCTTCAATATGCCAAAGTGATGCTTTTTCATGAAGATACTGCAACATATCCCCTGTACATACAATCCACCAGTAAATGCTCTTATGATGAAACTAAAAGTGTCCATATAGCACAAAACTATTTTGTAAAAATATGTGCTAACAGGATGAAGGTCTAACAGTAAAGTAGCTTTGGTCATTTGTGCGAAGCGACCAATATCATGGCAAACACATTTGACATCAACCAATATCTCAAAACAATATCACTCACTGTGGTTGTTTACTGTTGATGATATCTCTTTCTTTCTCTGATATGTGTAGGATCAGAATGGGAAAACACCGGAAATGGCAAGACATTATGGTATTGGAAGTTCAAGATGGTAGTGAAGGTTTGCGTCATTTTTGTTCAAGGGATATTCAGTGGACGCTAATTTGTGTCAAAAATGATTCAACGACAGACCTGTGTGCAGTAATTCCACTGGGTAGATTGGATGCATTCATTAGAGGGGAATCGTTGCGTGAAGGTGTTGAAACCCAAATCCTCCTAAAGCGGCACACTGAGCATGATAGTGTTGTGCACAACACGCATACAACAAAGATGTACAGCCGGTTTGTAGACACATTCTTTCCTATTCTTTGTCTACGTTTAATGGCATTACGACTATTGTTGATAATAAGAGAGTTGTTTTTGAAGGTATTGGTGTTCATATGGACCAGAAGACAATAGGAAGAAGTCACCAAATAAGAAGTGCGCGTGGACATGTCAGAAAAAAAGAGGTTGTACATGCCACTTCATGTTAAGGTGTTATATGGTAGGCCAGATGTGGCCATCTTGATATTGAAGCAACCATTGCATGTAGACAAGAATGGTGAAGCTTGTCATGGCGTCGATGATACTAGCAATGAGCTGCGCTCTCAATTTGCACCAAACCTTTCCGATGAATGCAAAGCATATATAGAGAGGTTGTTGTTGATGGATGTGAGCATTGATGCTATTGTGGACAGACATCTTGATGATCCCATTTTTCATGACATGTTGAAGAAGAGAGATTCATTCATGACACGCAAGGATGTTATCAACGCGGCGACGAGGGTCCATTCTATTCGGTCATGAAAGCATGTGCACGATGCCACTAGCATCTTAGAATGGAAAAAACAAGATGAGGCAAATTTCTTTCTTTTCCAACAGCCACAAGGTGCCGACAGACCTTTCATTATGGGAATACAAACGGCTTGGATGCTTGACATGATGGTACGATTCTCGCATGACTCAATCATCTCAATGGATTCGACATTCGCAACAAACAAATATGGGGTAAGTCTCTTTGAACTTAACCTATTTTCATGCAACCCATTTGATCTGTGGATGGTCATGATCTTCTTGTTTGTTGTTTAAAATAGTATCAATTGTATTCGTGTCTCATCTTCGACGAGCAGCAATTGGGGGTGCCTATTGCATGGGTTGTGACATCAAGGAACAAGATCAAGGATATCCAGGTGTCGTTGATGGAGTTGCGGAGATGAGGAAAGGAAAAGAGGCCTGATTGGAGGATCAATGCATTTATCACAGATGATGCAAGTGCAGAGATTCAAGCAATAGAGTAAGTGCAAGAGAGATATTTTGTCTACATGAAATCAAACATTATGATACATTGCTCTACATTTTATTTCAAATGACCAAGCTCCCGGCTCAGCCCAATTAAATGTTTTGTTCATAACAGGACTATTTTTGAATGTTGTGTCATACTTTGTATTTGGCACGTGCATCGAGCATGGTTGAAGAATGTGTACAAGTATGCAACGAAGGATAGAGCAATGGACATTTTTCACCGTTTAGGTGCGATAATGATGGCAATGCATGAAAGTGAAGAGAGCACTGTGGAGGAGTTGCACACTTTCTTTGCCGAATTTAGTGATCAGCCACATTTTCTAGAGTACTTCTACAACACATGGTGTCAAGGAGAAGGCCATATCGGTGAGTTCGACATTACATTCGAGTGGTGGCTTTATGACTTGTTACCCATTTTGGTTGTCATTTGGTACTTGACATCCTACTCCTATTTTTAATTTCTTTATTTCAATTTTTTTTTTTTTTGCTAGCTATGTGGGCGAAAAACTTCAGGAATTTCGCTCATGCTAACCAAGACACAAATAATGCCATCGAATCATACCATGGTAAATTGAAGTCACTGCACCTAAGAGATGATAAAAAGACATGCTCGAGGAGGATGGACAATCTGTATTTTATACTTGTGTATAAAGTGGAACCATTCTACCAGCATAAGAGAGAATCACAGCATTTTGGATTTATCAAAATCTACAGGTTGACACATTTGCAAACTAGTATGGAGAGGGCAAAGGCAATTCCCGATGCCGATTGAGTTCCAGATGACACTACTCCTGGTTGGTACAAGGTGAAAAGTCAGTCCTCGTGCAACTGGTATGTGGTTAGGAAAAATTGAGGATCACTTCTACATCTATGAATGTCCGTGGAGTTTGCGAGGAAACATGTGCAAGCATGCGTTGAAGGTTGTTGCAATGATAAACAATTCATTCCATGATTCACGTGTTCCGGGTAAGTGGATGTTCGTGAATGTTGATTTTTGCTAACTTAAAAGATGTGTACTTCACCCGAAGATCTTGTTTCATATAGATCCTATTCCTATGTTGACTCCAACATCTGCTAATACTAATGAAAATCCAACACCTGAACCTGTCGTCGATACCATTTCTAATGCACATACAAATTTAGAGGATGTGGACACCATAATGTGGAATAAAGAAAACAGAAAGTTAAACATATTGTTGCAAACAATGTTGAGTTCAGGCGATAAACTAATGGAATTTGTAGGTTGTCTGGATAGGTTCATGGCTGATCTTTAGAATATCAGTGCCATGTCATTTGATTTTATTCTGTCTACCAATCCAGCCAATACAACCACTGAACGTATGCAGCCTTGGTTTAGTGCAAGTCGGGTCCGTCTTCGCAATCGGCGGCAACATAGGCATAGTACTAGGAGTGAGATCTATCATGATGTTCAGCAACCTGTCACCTTTGAGTTCCCCTTTGAGACTTCTAGGAGGAGAAGGGGAAAGAGGCAATTGGACCAAGCACTGGAACCACATGTCCTGGCCACTGCATCGGTTGTGTTTGATATAGGGTGGTACTCTAGTGTCACCTGTAAGTGGTTTCTAAACATGTGAATGTTGCACGTGTTTCTTTAGTCGTTATGTTTTGTAGTCAGTGAAAGTGATCCACACTTATGTGTGACAGTGTTTGGCACCCCCTCAACACCTGGCCATAGGAGTCCTCATCGGCGATTGGCTTTTGATGGTCTTTTACATGGAGAGGGATCACACAATGATCCTCGCTGATACTAATTTTGGTATTATTTGTTTAGATTAAGCTTTTTGTTTGTAACTATGTCATATATGTTCTTGATGTTTAGCTATTCTTCATTCAACCTGTTGCATAATATGGAACAACTTTGTTTATTGTAGTTGCGTTGTAATGTTTACTATAACTATCCCTAACCATCTTTTATAATGTATCTTTGTATGCAAGTCCATTATTTTTTTGCCCTATTTTATCACTAAATGGCATTCACATACATGTCGGGCGACAGGCACAGGTTTTATGCAGCTTAATTTTCAGTATTACGCTTTTATGTCTTCAATTTATTGAATGCTCTAGTTAAATAATTAATACTCTTCTGGTGTGATTATGTCTTGCATTTTTTTAGTGCTTAATACTCTTATGTCTTACATTTATTGAATGCTATAGTTATATTACTAACACTCTTATCGTATGTATCTGCAGACTGCTAGAGAGGTTGGCAGAGAATGACGAGGAGTCTACCTTATTTCAGTGCCTCCTAGATATCATTGTTTCAGATATTATCCGAACAATAACTCCCAGATGGGCCGCTGAGTGGACCATTCGAATGGGAAGACATTATACCGAGGACAATATGTACACTGTCGACATAGAAGACGTGATCTCGTTCGCCAGATTGTCGACTCCATTGACGGTCACTTTGTATAGGCGACTATGGCCAGTGTATTTCGCCCTTGCATACTAGCCAATCACTCTCCCTCAGAGTCACATAATCTGTGCTGGCAGACCCCATTGGAGACATGGACGGTCCTTGGTGCCATACTCCGATGACAGTATCGAGGATGTCACGACATTCTTTCCATGGAACCTGCTTATTATGGACTACACCCCCATTTTCATGGGTTATGGTAGTCCATGGCCAGTGGGGAGGTTTGTGAGGATACAGGGTAGATTCCCAACGCAGAGGAGGTTCTCTGATTAAAATTGTATAATTGCTCCTGTATGACTATGCTATTTTTTATAAAACAGTTAATTTCTATGGTTACATAGCCGATCTTTGTACGTCGTTTGTCATGAATGTTTATGATTTATATGTTTGTGTTGGTTATGTTTACAATTTATATGTTTGTCTCTATGCACTTTATATGTCTACAAACCAATACACTTTATATGTTAATTTAAATATAATAAATATAATCCTTTCTCTAAACACGTCATAGGCATTGCAATTTTGATATGCAATGAAATTAAGATGTGAGATATGGAATGCAGATAATCTAATAAATATAATCCTTTCTCTAAACATGTGATAGGCATTAAGTCTACTCTAAAAGGAATAGCATTGATTTCTATAATAATGCAATATTGATATGCAATGAAATTAAGATGTGAGATATGGAATGCAGATGTGTAAATTGTGAACACTTGGATTGAAGACAATTTTCTCTCCTTCATGATGATGCAAGAATGTCAATTTTCTCTCCTTGGATTGAACACTTGGTATATGGGCCAGCCAGTCACTGAATCAGTGAAAAGGACTAACGCGGCGTGTTAGTCTATTTCATCGTTTCACGTGCCAAAAGGAAAATTTTGCCAGCCAGTACTCGAATTGCAACCATTAGTTTCATGTGTTAGTGCAAGGTTAGTCAATCAAAACCGTTAGTTTCACGTGTTAGTGCAAGGTTAGTCAATCGCAGCCATTAGTTTCACATGTTAGTGACAGGTTAGTGAATCGCAGCTAAAGATATTCTGGCTCCAAAACAGACTGTTAGTACAGCGTGATAGTGATGTGTTAGTCAATCGCAGCCATTTATTGCAAAATCGACGGTGTAAAACGTGCGACTAACACGCATGTTTAGTTGTGTTGAGCACCAAATCTGAATCAAATAAATCATAAAATCCTCCATTTTATGAAGAAAAAATCATCATTTTCCTTCCAAAGTAAAATAACCTTTATGTGGAATTAAGTCATAAAATCCTCCATTTTTAGAAGAAGAAATCATCATTTTCCTTCCAAAATGAAATAACCTATAAGTTGTCGAACAAGTATGATGGCATCGTATCGAAAAATCCAAAATCAAATGGTATCGATGAGACCTAGCGATGTCTCATCGATATAAAAGGGTTGTCGAAGGAAAAGGGAACACCAATGAACTTGAAAGAAGACTCACTGAAAGCAATGATTCCATCGACAAAAGAGTATCGAAGAAAGTAAAAGTGGTCTCATCAACGGAAAAGACTTTCAAGGAAATAATCTTGTCGGCCCAACACATAGGAGACTCACCGAAAGCAACATTCTTATCGAAAGAATAATGTCGATCAAATAGAAGGAAGGTACATCGATAAAGGATATCGATAGGATATGAGTTTTGAGGAGACCAAAAGACAAGCTACCGATATGTATTGTTTCACCGATGGAGTTCTATCGAGGAGATTACTAATGAGTTCATCGATGAGAGATGATGATGACAGCAAGTCATTGAAGAAAGAAGGGCTTTGATGAAATGATATACTCATTCATCGAAGGGATGTAATGATGTCGATAGAAAAATGTGTTTCAATGGAAAGATAAGGGAAGTTATTGAAGCCTGAGGTTTCTTCGACATGGGACCCGATTGACATGGATACGTATCAGTGAAAAGGCAGACGTTATCATCGAATACAACATTTCGATGAGGGGAGAAAATACCTAATCGACATAATATTCAAAGCAAAAGTGTTTTCAATAGAAACAAAGAGATCGATGGACCAAAAAATTAATGATTGAAAGACATATTCTCATCGAAGTGATTATTGATTGCCACGAAGATCAGAATCAAATCCTAGGGAGGTCACATCACCATTTAATTCAAACGTGTATCCAAGTGACCATTGTTGAACTGCCATTACTAACAGCTTAAATTCACCATAAGTAATGAATTGATATCGAAGGACACAGTATTGAGGGATTCACAGGCGACAAACCAGAAGCAGAAATTGGGCGAATTCACAGAGAAGGTTGATTTCAAGTAAGTTGTCCATACACAGAGCCCCTTTATAAATTCAAATGGAGTCATCATCTAAGGCTAATAAAACTAGAAAGGGGAAGGAACCTCTTACCATAGAGGAAAAACCCAAGAGATAGATAAAGGAAGGGCGTTCTTTGGCCCAAGATTTGATTGACCAATGGCCATTATCCACTTTAAGGTCTAAAAAGATTAAAGCTGATGAGGAAGGTCTAGAGGACTGATTTGAGGATCTTGGAGACACATGGACCGAGTTAATGGGGTATGAATTGTTCGTATATGGATACAATAGAAGAGTTTCCCCTCAGCCTATAAAAAATTTATGGCGATTAAACCTAGGCAAACTAGCTATGGCTAATGTCTTTGTAAATGTAGAGCTCATGAAAGCCTTGGCAAACAACTATGACCCTAAAACCAAAACCATATATAACTATATGGGTAAGCCGATTCTTTCAATTACAAGGGAGGTTATCGACAATGTGTTTGAGTTAGACTAGGGGTTTGAGGAACCAATTGATCTCAAGAAACTGACAAATGAATATTTCAACCTACAACACATTTACAAAACATGGAGGCTCCCCATACACAGGCCTAGAAATGCAGGGTCTTTAGTGCCATTAAGCCAGGATGATAAAGCCCCTTATGATGTCAACTCATTCCACCCTTACTTCAAATACACTTATTACTATGTTGCTCAGGTCTTAGGGATAAAAGCCCATCCTTTAATGGATATTGTAGGCATGGTCATTTGTGCTGATTTGCAGTCTAGAGACCCCCGCTTCTTTGATTTTGTTGCTTACTTAGTTGAAGCCCTCAATCATGGGTTGGAGAAGTTGAAAGGGGATGTAATCAATGTGCACTTTAAGCATTATTCCCTTCTTATGCATATGTTTCTATATGTTGGCCAAGATGAAGGATTGTGGCTGGAAGAATTATGTCTCGGAGCATATGACAAGGCTGGAGTGAGAAAACCAGTGCAGTTATGGGTTTCTTCATGGGACCAGAGATATGCAAATAATCAGTATTGGCATTTTGAAGAGTTATTTGTTAAGACATTGTATAGATTGTTGGGTTGTCCATATGACCATGCCCTTGCACCAGAGATTCAGATGTTCTTGAGACCTAAGGATTTTGGTGAAGATTCCTCAATTGACCATAATTGGGGAGATTGGTATTGTTTTTTAGATTGCACACAAGTAAGGGTATACGGGTTTGAAGGAAGACTATATCTATTACCACTTACAGTGCCTGACAGAGTGGCTTGCCTGGAAATTGTAAGGCAACTATCAATTGTGATTGCAGAACAACTGACAAGCCATGAGAAACAGTCAATTGTGCCTAGATTGTTAGTCTTTTCAGACTTTATTGTGAAAATTTCCAAAAGTTATGGCTTATTGCAGACAAAGTTGGATCATTATAGCATGGCGATGGGGGACCCAAGGCCAAATTTTGATCCTGAGGGATATATAAGGACAACCCGGTCATCACAGAAGCTAAAGGTTGAAGAGCATAAGTCATATCTGCCAGATGATCTCATTAAGAACATTGGTAGAGAAGAGGCCAAAGCAAAAAGAGTAATTTTGAGAAGGTGATGCAAGCCTACAAATGGAAGCTTTTCAGAGGTAAAATGGATGAAAATGTATTGCAAAAGATTGAGGACCCCTTGGAGTTGGCCAACAAACTTATGGAGCATGAAGTGGAGATACTTGAAGGAGTTCCACCTCATGTCTTTGAGGAGTATATTGATACCATCAAAAGTACAAAGCCTTTAGCTCATATGTCCCTTGCTTCTACATCTGGTGTCATCCTATTCACTCCTAGAGAAGACTACCCTCCTAGTTATGAAGGGGATGCAGAAATAGATTTGACAACAGGACAGTTCAATGTCCGGGAAGTTGGTGATATTAGATTCCTGGAACATGAGGATTTCATTGCTGGCAGTGACTTTATTGCCTCCAAAGAGTTTACCACATTCCTATATCAGCATAAAGGACTATAGATCAAAAATATCATGAAGGATAGCAATGAAGAACAACAAGTCCAAAAGCTACAGGAGGAAATGGATCTAATGATGAAATAAATGACACCTGAGAAAGGGAGACAATTTCTTAAGGAGGCTGGCGTGCTATTGTATTCTGGATGGGACATGAATTCTGCCCTGTTATTTGATGGCTTTCTCAAGAAGAAGGATCCTAATAAACAAATGATGCCAGATGAAATTGACAAGCTCTTCAGGGGATCGGGATATGATCTAGATTAGAAAGCTCTTCTATAATGGGCTATCTATCCAAAAGATAAGAGACCCACACTGGTTGACACAGAAGAAGCTTTTGGACATCTGATGATACAACAAGTTGGAAAGACTGACCCCAGAATCACTGTCAAACTAAACTTAGATGTAGCTAAACTGAATCAAGATCAAATAGAGTTTCTTGTCAAGGAGAACTCTACATATAAGAGGCTATATGAAAAAACTGATGAAGAGAAGCAAAGACTACAAGCAAGATTACTGCAGATTGAGATAGGCACCAGTGAAATAGGGATGTCATATGGTATTGACCAAGATGCTATGGATGCTTGGACAGATGCAATATATTGGAGAAGCAAGGCAGAAAAGTCATCTCGACAAATAGAAAAAATGCAGCAGAAGATGGATAAGTTTGTTCATGAAATCATTGAACATAGATTGAGGAGTGTGTTGTTGGTCGTGGAGAACTATTGGAAGACATACACTGGGATGACCAAAGCTTTGAGGGAGCATGAGAGGCTCATATCACAGTTGCAGGAGATGATGAATGATAATAGTCTAATGATTACTGGTGAGAGGATTGAAGCCGAGACTTACCTAAAGTCACATGATGAGTTTGCAGATTGATTGAGAAAAGAGCTTCAGAGATTGGACAATGGGAATACCCCTAGGGTGCCCTCTTTCTACAATGCTGGTGAATTGGTGTTGCTAGAGAAATGGAAACAAGAGTTCGTTAATGACAAGGATTGAGCAATGGCAAGATTAGATCGAGACAAAGATTTGTCACCTTATGTGAATCACATTCTCTCCAATTATTTCCTGATTGAAACCAATATGAAGAAAATGAACAATGATATTGTAATGTACAAGGATGACAAATACACAGAACATGTAGGGATGCTAAATTTGTTTATCTTTCAATTTGTTAACAAAAGCATTAGTTAGTAGCTATGTACTGAAAAGTCACACCTCTTGGTGAAGATGTATACTCTCATATAAATGAGGGAATTTTTGTAATATTAGAGGGATCATTAGAAAAGAAGTGGATTATAGCCGCAAGCTCACCATTGTACTATTTTGATGAAGAAATATAATACAATCAGTTATTTTTCCTTTGTGTATGTGCTGTCAATTACTACATTTTCTGCAAGCAGTTGCTTGTGATATTATCTAAAGGAGATAAGGTTATTTGTGTTCTTCCAATGAAATTTTTTGTTTAATATTGTGGATTTGGATGAAAAAGGATTTAGTTGTGAATTGTAATTGTTCCCTGTTTTCCTTCCTTGGGTGGTCTCTTAAAGTTAGGGTTAAAATCATTCAAGCCAATTGGTTCACTCTATAAGTAATCAAATAGGTTCACTCTATAAGTTGGCCAAGTCAATTGGAGGGTTTGAGCATAGGAGTTGGCATTTCCTTAGAACCTATCCAATTTGTTGATTTGAGACCCAACAAATTGCAAAATTAACGGTGTAAAGAGTGCGAGTAACATGCGTGTTAGTCAGTCCGTATTGTCTTTATGGAGCGAGAATAGATGCATTGACCATTTCCTTTAGGCCCACAAAATGGTGAAATTGACTAACACACCGCATTAGTCCTTTTCGCTGATTCGCTGAGTGGCAGGCCACTATTTCCTTTACGCCCGCGAAACGGCGAAATCGACTAACACGTCGTGTTAGTCGATTTCATCATGAGACAGCGACGTGGAATTGGTGGGCAGCCAGTCAGCAAATCAGCGAAAACGACTGACTAACACTTGTCACATATATATGAAGTGTTACTTTCAATTTGAGTTTCTTTGTTTATAGAATACAAGTAGAACTAACCTGCGTGTTATACTATACCTTTTTCATGTGGGTTGAAGCTATTGTGGCTCCAAAACAGACCTTTTCATGTGGTAAAGCTTAAATAGTTAAATACTCATTGATCTATATTTAATATTTACAAAGAATAATAGTCATTGAGCAGTCTATCTTATGTACTTGTGATTCAATTTATCCATCATTTATAAATAAGCATTTTTTCAGTCTTCAATAAGCAACTATTATAAGCTCGTGGAAGTTAATATTTATGAAGAAGAATACCTCATTGAGCAGGCTATCCTATGTACTTGTGATTCAGTTTATCCATCATTTATAATTAAGCATTTTTCAGTCTTCTATAAGCAACTATTATAAGCAGGTGGAAGTTAAGAAAAATTGCCATCATACAATTAGTGGTTCTTTTAAATCCGCTATAAAAAACTTTTAACCTACAGTTAGGTTTGAGGTATAAATTCACCCGCCTTGGTTTGCGAACACTAATTGGGAAGTCATATTAAGAGAAGTGTGAAAACCATTCATCATACAAGACGTGTAGAAAAGCCACATAGAACCATTCAGAAAGCATGAAAAAGTGTACAACAAACCAATCATTAACAATTGATGTTTAAGTGAAGTCAATCACATTTATTTTTTATTTTTTTTGACAAGGTGGCAAGGCCACTTAATATATTTTTACAACTGGTTCAAGAAGGGCTCCCGAAGAAAAGAACTAGAAAGAAAAACTTTGATCAATCAAGTTTATTGAAAATAACCATTCATGAAGCATACAAAGTGTTTTCCTAAATGAAAGAATATGTATGATTACAAAAAGTTTGCACCACTGCTGACGTTTTATTGAACAAGACTCGGCAATATACATCTACAAAACTTTCGTAACAATGCAAGCCTATTATAGAGGTAGAGGTTGAGTATTTAAATGACTTTTGTTTCCCCTAGTGGTTGGAGTAAGGGGAGGCACATCATTCCCATCATCTTCATCAGTTACAGAGGCAAACACCTTCGCGTACCTCTGTTTCCAATATTGAGCGCGTTGTGCACAAACATCTAGCATCCCCTGCATCTGGTCACTTATGATTTTGTTGTTTTTAGCACACACCTCATGCACTACCTCCTATCTCTCATTGGCCATTTGCAAACCACACACTTCCAGCTCAAGGTCCGTATTCTTATCGTCCAAGTCCATGACCTTGTTATTGAGTTCCATGCATTTCTTATTGAGTTCAATGCATTTCTTATTGAGTTTGGTGCATCTCCTTTTCACTTTAGTGAGTCTCCATTCAAGATCAGAAACAATCCCCTTCAGCCTTTCATTTTCAGCGTGGGCCATTTCAACCTTCTGTGTTAGCAGTTCTACACGCATGGTGTCAAACTTCATTGTGTCCATCCCATCGTTCCAGTGTGTAAAGGGCGGTGGTGGTTGTCTTGCAGACTTCCCTAAACTGTCATTAGAGGTGAGAACATCAGCCTTCCCATTGGCTTTTGAATTCGTAGCAGGTGTTCCATTCTACGGAACAGATGTTTTGACACCCTTTCTTTTTCCTGTCTGTGGTCTTCCCATTTCCATCCCTGCAAACAATGCCAAAAAGAAGTATCTGTAGATAGGTGGGAAAGACAACATGAAAAATGCAGGAAACAATAGTTATGCCAACAAGAAATGAACTGCTATCTGTTGCATTTTTTGGAATAATTAACATTATGCATGATACAAAAGTTAACGTGTTCACTAAAGTTGACATGTTCACTAAATTGGGCACTTGGGTGGCAGGTTACCTGCCAATTGGGAATCCATGTTTTGGGAAGATAACTCCATCAGTCACCACTCCTTGTCCTGCATCCAACTTATTACACATCTGCCATGAAACTATAACGGAAGTCTGGTGTATTTTAATAAAAAATTTTTTGGTTATTTTTTTGTTGTTAATTCATTTCAGATTCAGTGTTCAAAAACAAACAATAACAATGGTATATTCAACTATCGTAAGCTATAGTGGAAAAAGAACATGGTTCACAATTTCAATCAAACATTCTGCTTCATCTGTATACGTAAAAGATTTGGAGGGACCCTATTTCTATGCAATAACAAAACCTATGCATATGCAATATATAAGAGACCTTGAACAAAACTTGATAAGAGACCTTAAACAAAACTTGAATAGTAAATGACTATCATCGATTTTATTGTAGCATCCACTATCATTATTAAAAATGTTGTGCACCAAAGAAAGGTTTGTGAAGTTATTAAAGGTTAGTTGATGGTGCAGGATCACCATGAAACAGTCCAACAAATCAAGCCTTCACAGTTATTTTGCTTAAAATAGCAGGAAAGGTTGAAAATAATGTACAATTCATCTAAGACATAAACAATAATTGAGAGGGTTTAAACTATGCTAAGGTAAAATCCATGTCAATATAACATCTCCAAATCCCATATGAATAGGGTCTATCAAGACTGATCTTCCACCACAGTATCTCGCTCTAAATATTTGGAAAGAGGAACAACAACTAGGATCGAAGAATATTATTGCCTCCACTGTCTGGATTGCGCAATGGAGTTGACGGCACCATAAAATGCTTTACGCTTATTCTCATTCTTATGCAACTCAGGAGGGGTGATGCCAAGTGATCGTAGCCTGTGACTTACCCGTCTGATCATAGGGCCGCATTTAACATCCTCTTTTTGTGGCTGGATACTTTCGCCAACTTTATCCTGCCACATACAAACGACATCATACGAGTGCTTCCTATTTCATTCCATTGGAATAAGGTAAAGGATGGAATGAGAAGACAGAGGAAGGGATCTTGTCATCTTCAAAACTTACCAAGGGTGGGGAACAGAGCAGGTCTTCAATGGGCCACACCACCCACAAGTTTAGGGAATCCAACAAGACATTGGCAAAAGGACCTGGGCAAGGCAGCTGGGCATTTTCATCAAAGACTTTGACGATGCAAACTTTAGCACAATGTCGTGAGAGTGGAATAGTATGACACATTACACCCTTCCCTAGGTCATCAACAATGCCTTCCCCAACCACTGCCCCATCCACTAGTAGGTGGACTTCAACTCCAACAGCAACAATGTGAGCATCTTCATTGGTGCACTCTTCTTCATTTTCCTCGGTTGCCTGCATCAGTAACGAGTGGACACGGTCGCTTAAATAAAATTCTTTATACATGTCCATCAAACATAGTCAAATGAATTCATGGAAATGTAGTACAACAGTACCAGAGTAGTTGTCTCTCCCGACCTGTTGCCCCCATCGCGGTCACGGTCTGCATTTGTACATCCATCATCATTTCCCCCAGACTCTTTCTCAATGCTTGTGTCTATCAGATTATGCTGCAAAATGTGACATATTGTACAGGAGTGTAAGTACACATTAAACCCATACGCCTATGAACACTACTGGACCAAGGCCGATGAATTTTACATGACTAAGGCAATAACAAGAACACAGATAATAGACACAAACCACATCATAAAAAATGCTCTCTAGTATAACACTGCTTCTCACTACCTATTATCCAAAAGAAGAGCCCAATACCTGTTCATCTCTGCTCTTATCCCCCAATGTTTGCCCCAATTGAGTGGACTCCTCTGCAATCTTCTCACCACTGCATGCAATCAAATTTCCATTCACTGTCTCCTTTAGCTTCTCCCTCGAAATAGACTTCTGAAGTTTCTCATCCAATACCGTAGCCAACTGCATAAAAAAAGAGTTACTGTATAGTATAACACACCATGTCATGATATAGCACTACACGTCATGCACAATGGCACCGCATTACCTATTCATCTTTGCACCTATCCTCCAACCTTTGCCCCAGTTCAAGAGAGTTCTCTGCAATTGTCTCGCCACTGCATGCACTCAGTTTTTCAATTGTTGTCTCTTTCAGCTTCTTCCTCCTAACAGATGTCCAAGATTTTGGACTTGGTTTTTTGGGAACACTACACGCGATGTCATCAGGCAACAACATTGATTGTTTTTTGCTCGTATCATCCACCGTCTACCCCAACTCAGGAGACTGCTCTGCAATCTTCTCGCCACTGCATGCACTTGGTTTTTCAATTGTCGTCTCCTTCAGCTTCTTCCTCCTAATAAATGTCCGAGATTTTGGACTTGGTTTTTTGGGAACACTACACACGGTGTCATCAGGCAACTGCATTGACTGTTCTTTGCTCGTATCGTCCATCGTCTGCCCCAACCCAGGAGACTGCTGCGCAATCTTCTCGCCACTGCATGCACCCAATTTTTCATTCGACGTCTCCTTCATCTTCTTTGACGAAACAGACTTATATGTAACAGATGACCGAGGTTTTCAACTTAATTTTTTGCGCACACTGCATTCTATGTCATCCAATACCACGGGACAATCCATGCTCCCTCCATGGACCCCATCAACCTACAATGACATGGACGAAATAGTCAACATACTACACAATGTAGTGCAAAGCATACCATGTAATGAAAACACACATATGGACAGACCAACAGATAGTCACCTTCGATGACAAACGTGTCATGTCATCTGAAGTCAGACTTGTTTTTTTTGCGGCATTCTTCTTTTCTTGCTTCCTCGATGAATCACATGCAGGCTCATTGACTCGCACATTTGTTTCAAGATGTGAAGTCTGCCTTTTTTTTTTTCTGCGACATTCTTCTTTTTTTGCTTCCCCAACAAAACAAGTGCACCCTCTTTTGTTTGATGATCTGAAGCCGGCCTTGTTTTTTCCGCAGCATTCTTCTTTTTTTGCTTCCCCAATGAAACAGATGCAGCCTCATTCATTGACACGTTTGTTTCACAATTAGCCTTTGATGTCAGAACCTCCTTGCTATGGCCTGGACTGTCACTTAAAATCTGGGCACTAGGATAGGATAGGTCAATAAGTCGTTCTTCACATATTTGAAGGAATTTAGTAAACTGCAAAAAAATATGATCACTAAAAAATTACCTCTGTTGCAATATTCTTTCTTTGCAATAACTCTAAAACCTTCTTCCTTCTTGCCTCCCTAACTGAATTGTTGTCATACACTCGCATTGCTTCCTTTATCTCTTCCTTACCTTCAGTAGGAAGCTCATCACGTGTTTTCTTGCCATATTTCATACACACTCGGTCAGTGACACATTTTTTTTGCATACTATGTCGTACACCCATTTGGTATTCAATATTAGACTCCCTCTTTTTCAAGTGCATCAACGATTTCTTCGTATGATCCGTGCTGCGCTTTCCACTTCCACACTATTGACGACTGCGTCGTGCAATCCCCAATAATGGTAGTTGATGTTCTCTGACTCTATGCATATTAAGCCTTCCCAGATCCCAAAACTGACGACCTCAATTTTCAGAACAATAACGGAAGAGACAAAAGTAGTGCAACCTGCCATTAATATGTTCTCTTTTGTAATCGGCCTGTTGCTGCGCACAGCCAACAGAGACAAAGAGTCACATTCAATTTTGCACTAATCAAGCATTATAAAGATAATCCAACATATAATGACTAATAGTGGACCTCCTTGTTACTCGTCCCTCCTTGTTCCTGTTCGCAAGCGCTGACATAATCACGTTGACGTTCAACCTCCTGCTCTATGCTCACCTCGTGCTCGCTAGGAATGTCCCATTTTTCACTCTCACCACCTCGAGCATCAATATAATCGCCCTCATCTACATTTCCAATGGCCTCATCTTCCTCACCAACACAACCACTATCATAATGTTGTTCAATAAAATAGCACACATCATCTATCCATTTTATGCCCGTGTATATATCTACATTTCCACTTATAAATCCCAACTTCCAGCAATCATGCCATGCAATGATGGAAAAAAAATATAATGCAATGATAAATAATTACCAGTGTGGTTGTGCAGTCATTGAGAAGCCAACCTGACAATGGGTTCAAAATTGGAGACCTGACTCGTGACTCATTCAGATTTGAATCCCCAACTAGTCCCTGACCTGAAGGCCCATCCCCTGACTCTTTCGGATTTGGATCCCCGACTAGTCCTGCATCTGAAAGCCCAACTCCTGACTCTTTCAGATTTGAATCCTCAACTACTCATGGATGTGAAAATCCAACTCCTAAATCTTTCAGATTTGAATTCCCAACTTGTCATGCATTTGAAAGCCCAACTCCTGACTCTTTCAGATTTGAATCCTCAACTAGTCCTGGATGTGAAATCCCGGCTCCTGAAACTTTCAGATTTGAATCTCCAACTGGTCGTGCATCTGAAATCCCAACTCCCGACTCTTTTGGATTTGAATCCTCAACTACTCCCAAATGTGAAAGCCCAACTCCTGAATCTTTCAGATATGAATGCCGAACTGGTCCCGCATATGAAAGCCCACCTCTCTCTTGGGTATACAAATTAGTTCTCCAGACACAAGCATTAAATAGTGACAACACCAAGCAATACTACATGTTGCATAATCCATTAAAACTACTCAGCTTACATGTAGGTCGATGTCACATGTCACTGGGAAGCGAACACGACCAACTCCCAAGAGATCATCTGCCTTTAGCTCCAGTAACCCATAATCAAGATTAGCAGTTTCCCTCAACCTTTTTCACAATGCAATTGACATGATTGAAGTGAAACATTAAAAAAATACAATTCATATTCTTCACACTATCAATAACACCACACATTCACCAGAAATGACACAGCCAACACACGACCAGTTATGCCCACATTCCAATACAAAGTCAGCATGTCGTTGTGTTATGTACAACCCAGCTAACAGTTTAGCCATAAACTATCCATGACATTCCGCTCTAGAATATATTTCGTTGCAATTGCAACAAAATAATGACTATGATCCATCGCCAACGCTGTTAAAAAGGCTTCATGTGTTCTCCCCATCCAAAATACAACACAAAAACTAGACTTTCTTAAGGATTGATAAAGAAGGATGCAAAACACGCTTAATGAATCGGTTGTGTCTATTCTAGCTCCAAAACAGAGCTTTCCTACAATGTGTTACCGACAGGTTAGTCAATCGCAGCCGCTAATTGCAAAATCGATGCTATAAAATGAGTGTGCAGCAATCAAGATGGTCAATCTATGTCAGAGAATACACAGGGATTCATTACCATTAACAAAGTCTTTGACGATAATTAATGGATACGAAGACCTCCAATTCATTTTTCAAAAGACACAAGTCTTTTGAAATGAGTGTCTATTTTAAAGCTTCCATCTCTTTGTTGACATGGGAATATTATTATTTATTAAAAGCGTAGTCTTAAGTTGCGAAAAGAAAAAAGAAAAAAACACTTTGAAGGATAGACACTTGAGGAGTTCGTCGTGCCAACCCGAGACATCTGAAACAGAAGCCCAAATCACATTTCAAATCGGAGTTGGATCATCGAACACATGTACTTCTCAAACATCACGAACATCAATAATCTAGAAATACAAATACACTAGGATGAACATTAACACTCTCATGCAAATCAACAGAATATATACAAATTTATAACACATATTTCGCAAGAATCAGGATTTTTGGTTCATATATTCAACACTGGTTTCATGACTCGAAGATCCATAAATAACAATCGTACTGCGTTCAGGTTCGAAAATTATATCTTATTGTCTACTATGGTGCATCTATAGCATATAATATAAGGCATCAATTGCATTGTTCATTTTCATTATTATCAAATTCAGTAAAAGTAAGGACATTGATATTACATGATCAAGAACTTAAATTTATACATACATTTGTATCCCATAAAAAAATTATATACAACAAACTATATATATATATAACAAGCACCTTTCAAAAAGTTGCACAAGCCCAAAGATTATTAATAAGGGGACATTACAAGGGAGAGAGAGCAACAACCTGGGAACGTCTGGACGTTTTCCGGGGGACTACTCAATAGTCCTTGAAAATCAAACAACTTGGGAACGTCTGGACGTATTAAACATGGGAGAGAGAGAAACAACCTGGGAACGTCTGGATGTTTTCTGGGGGACTACTCAATAGTCCTTGAAAATCAACAACCTGCATGGATAACTAATGTTACTGGTAGTCTACATTGGGAAGTACATGCATTTCAAAAGACATAAAAGGAACCTATATGTTCATATATGAAAATGCAGTTTAACATTCAATATAAACTACCACTAAGTAATTTATATCATCTAAATTATATCTGTCCATTTGCCATAGTGCCAGAGCTATGTCAGAGTTGTCTATATCAACCACCTATTTTCGTACTGTTGTTGTGTGCTCAAGGACAGACGCCTTTATTCCGACTCGAAATCAATGCTATGGTCCAACTAACACGCAGCTTAGTCACACGTTTTACACTATATTTTACATTCAACGGATGCAATTGGATAACATGTCACTAACACGCAGTACCATTTGTCTATTCTCGAGCCTTGTTATTGACTAACTCCATCTCCTATTGTAAATTGCATCGCGTGTTAGCCTTTGGCTTTACCGCTATCAGCTGCATCAAATCACAACCCATACATGAACAATGGTCTGAGAGGTTGTCTCTTTTGGTTCCAAAATAAACAAATCGTACAGACTAACAACGTTGTGTTAGACAGAAGCAGCCATCAAATGCAAAACCTATGATTAAAAATCTACCACAAACATGGGGTGTTAGTCCCCCCATTCTTTTTTTTGCAGCCACAATAGAGGCGTCCCACTATGAGAGTAACTTGAGTTTCGTGCTAGTGTTTTCTCTGACAAAAGTACCAAGTTTTGCAGCCCGCGACCTCTTCTTCTTATCGGGATGCCCTCCGAATGCGATTCCTTCATTCACAAGTTTTTAATGTGCGTGTTATGCACAATAAACTGGCGGTAACCACGAAGCATGCTGCAGCCATCCTTCGGCATGTCCACATAATTTTGCGTGGGAATTGAGGACTGAAACCGAGAACTCGACAACAACTCCACATCACATACCATGGGTCGGAGCACCACGAGAAGTTGGCATGGTATGCATGTCTTGGAAATGTATGTTGATGCATGTTGTTGGTACGATACATCCATTGTCGAGTCACAATACACATAGCCTCCCACATATATTTGCATATATGTTTATTCTGCACTTTTTGAGTGTGATTAGGTGCTTCCAACTTGTGTCATGTCTATTCTGGCTTCAAAATGAGATTGTAACGACGACATGAATCGACATACATGACACGCGTCTATTCTGGCTCCAAAAAGGACATATCGTACCAATGACATGCATCAACATACATGTTCTAGAATAAATATATATGCAAATACAAGTGGCAGACACCTAATAGCTACATGAAAGACAAAGTGAGGTAAAATGTTTTGTTTCAAATTGAGCTTCTTTTACGTGGTCTTGACCTCGTTTACATGTTATGGTTTGCCTTTTGATGCAAACAGACTCCTCAAAATCAGGTTGTTGACTTGTTGATGCAACCATTCCTTGACTGTGTGTGACCTGCTCTTGTTTAGGAGTTGATATGTTGTTTGCTCACAATTAGGAGTTGATCTGTTGTTTGTTTGATGATAGCAAACATGGCGCCTTTTTTATTTGCCTAACGTGGAAAAAGTAAGACTAATGCGCAAACGAAAACATTATTGTTGAAGGGCTCCTTGTTGAAGAAGCCTCCGTCTATTCTGGCTCATTGTTGAAGGGGGGTTTATGGGACTGTAGGTTTTCTTTTTTTATCTAGTGAGCACCTGAGAATAATGGAAACAAAGCATAATATTTCCATAGTTTCTTTTATCTATGTTTTATTCTGTCGTTTTCCTCTGTATTGCAGTAGACATGTTTGTGTGTGTGTGTCTCTCTCTCTGTGAGTGTGTGTGTGTGCATTGCTTCATATATATATATATATACACTAACACACACCAAACCGCAAACAAACAATGCAAACCCTGAGGGTTTTCAACAAAATCCCAAAAATCAGCCGTCAACAATCAAACAGGGAACCTTGGTATCCTGACACGACCATGCTGCAAAATGATGCCTAATTTTCAGAGACAGAACACAAAATGACACGGGAATGCTTCATATTGACATATATATATACTAACACACACCAAACCGCAAACAAACAATGCAAACCCTGAGGGTTTTCAACAAAATCCCAAAAATCAGCCGTCAACAATCAAACAAGACACGACCATGCTGCAAAATGATGCCTAATTTTCAGAGACAAAACACAAAATAACACAAGAAATAAAAAAAAATTTATTAAATGTCTTACGGTTTCAAATTACCGCAGCCGCCTATGTCTCCACCTGTACGCTACGATGCCTTCTCCCTGCACATGAAAAAACCTGAAAAAACCATCATGCGGAACCCCGAATTCCTCCAAATCCTGATTACATTGAGATATTCAATGTGGCGTTATTTACGAGAATAAATTTGTCACATTTGATACTATCAACCTGAATTACGATGCCTTCAATGTTGCGGAATAGCAATATTAATGGCCATGTTTACTTTGTTACACGCATGTGGGAATATATAAACCGAGCTTTTACAACGGTAATACAAAGAACATAAAAGCAATATACATTACTTCAGACAAATATAAGAAATAGATAATGGCGGGCAATGGTGCTGCTTACTTGTCAATCTCCCAACACACCGCTGGGGCACTTCACCAACAAGAACAAAATGCTCTTAACTACTATGGCCACAGTATGCTCTCGCAGCTTGCTTTTTTTCGTACCCAAATCTTGCGGTTGGAGAGAGACATCTCAGATCAAAAACAAGGAGTTCATAAGTTTTTGAATTACTATGTAGCGATTCATGGAATGATCATCACCGCAATATATTCAGTGCAAATTGTCCACATGGAAATGCATTGTGCGACGTGGTGGGTTTTACCTGTTCTCACAGCTATCGCCTCTGTTGGATTGATTGCAGCAATCGGCGTCAATCTTTTTCGCCATTCTACTGCAATGGACAAGTGGCAACTTGTAACGCGGCAACTTCATATGTTTCTTGCCAGATATTTGAATAGCATTGAAGGTGATTTGCTACGGAGGAGTAACCCTGTACTTTTCTTCAACATATGCAACATGGGTATGCAAGCAAGTATTAGAGGGGACCTGTCACTAAAATTGCAGTTTGCTCAAAGCATTGCGGTTCTGGTAATATTAACTGTTTTTTCTATGGTTATTTTAGTCTCCAGTAAACGTCTTAGCTGTTGAAAAGTTTTTCTTTTCTTTCGTTACTACTTTCATTTGTCTACTTGAAGATTTACCTAGGTTTTTTTTTCCACATCTAGCTTTCTCGTGTTATTGTATCTTGTTTTTGACTATTCCATGTCATTGTAAAAAAAAAAATTCACCTTTTCTCTCTCAAAATTTCAATAGAAAAGAGTGAATTTGTGTTAAATGAGTATTCATTTAACATTGCTGTCTACAGAAATTTTAAGACAGCTTGGCCGTTTATTTAATTCACTATGAAGAGAGATTAAATTTGTGTATCAATTAAATATAATTTACCATGCCCTGGAACTTTGCCCGTAGGTATATTGTTTTGAGTTTGAAAAGAAATTCAATATGGATTTTGATTATATAAAAGCCTATGGTAATAGATATTCTAGAATGAGAAAATTTTGGCCAATCGAGCAGAATAAATTTCAAGTTGTGTATTATTACATCAATTGTCAGAATCGTTACATTTAATTTGTCTTTTATGGGGCCGATTTTGCCTTGAGCCTTTTCCAATAAGTTTATTGTCGAGATTGCAAGCTTTTCTAGTTTTCTATGGGGTTGATGTTCCCTTGGATCTATGCATAATTTTTTGAATGGTTAGTGAATTGTTTGCACATATTATTGAGAGGCCCTTGCCATGTGTGCTTATAGTGGCAGAGCATTTGAGTATTCATAAATTTCTAATTGAATTTGAAAAGCATTTTTGCGGGCCTATCATTCATCACCATGTATGGAAATATCAGTTTTATGTGAGGTTTGTGTTATTTCTATTTCTTTCAATGGAATACACGGTTTGTACGCTATTTTACTCATTTCAAGCATACCTTGGGAATTTTGGTCATTAGACTTACTAGACATATTGCAAACAACTATCAATTACACATGAAGGATCAAAGATGAGAATCCATGAAAGTGGAGATACTAATATTGTAGAAATAAATTGATGTATACATTGAGCAAAAGTTAAGTGATCAAATTGCAATGAAAGAAAATATTCCATAACATGAGTATGCACATGACATCTATATTTATTTGGCATTATCTTAATTCTTTTTCATTCCGACTCAATGTCTAGCAATTGTTCACACATGGTTACTCACCAATTTAAAACTTACCCTAAATTATATGTAAAATGTGTGTGTCAATCCATATTTGCAAGCAGATGATACTTGAAATAGCCTAGCTATAACAAGAAGTGCCCTACTAATATCATGGGTTATATCTTTCTTCAAGGTATTACAACAATTCTTATTATAATTTCTATATGGGAGAATCTCCGTTGACACAACACTTGATGTAAAAGTTCATTAAAAGAGTAAACATATAGCTCAACACAACTTGTGATCCCTAGAGGTGTGGAACTCCTATCTCCAAATGCACAAAACCATGCAAATTAAATATTTTCATGGTTTCTAAACCTCAAATTAGCCCAATAAATAAATACAAGAGAGTTCACAAAGGATTGAATGAAGTAAAAACAGAAAGTGGCATACATTTAAAGCTTGGTTGAACTTCTATGGAGAAAGAGGATACGTTTCTATGCGAAAAAGTAGCAATTTGTATTGAATTGTATGCACAAATGCACAAAGGATTGAATTGGGCAAAAAAGGAAAGTGACATACATGTAAAAGCTTGGTTGAACTTCCATCAAGAAAGAGGATATGTTTCTATGCAAAAATGTTGCAAGTCATATTTAATTGTATGCGCATACTATTTAGAGGTCCATATTGTGTGCACTTATAATAGATTGATTATACTTAAAAAGCTTTTTGACTGGCCTACCTTTCATAATGATGTGCAATGATATGTCAAATCATGTGTAGTTTGTGTTGTTTCTACTCCTTTCAATCGGCAACGGGGTTTGCACATTCCAAGTAGTCAATTGTGAATTTGTGTCTATAGATTTATGGATTCACTAGTTTTCTTAAAACAAGGCCTACGTGGTATGAACAATTCTCCAAAAACAAATATTCTTGTTTCTCTCACTAACACCATTGCAAATAGAGGAATAGATTTAGTTTTGTTAGATATAGTACATCATAGTATTTTGTTAAGATTATATAGTTGGGGAATTCTGTTGGGGCCCCCACCATGAATTGAAGCTTTGCATACATATATGAGAGTGTAAGGTCCAAACACCAGATATAAAGCATTCATGATTACGAAAAACAAGTGAAGCCTACTATAGACTATCATATGAACACCTACTACATCCTTGATTCATCACCCGTCTACCCCTTGCATCTCCCATCAACAACAATGCCTATAAACAATACATTCCATATTTTTGGATGTCCATCGAGTTTTAAATAAGTGCTTCTAAAATATTAACAGCCTCTCTTATGGAATATTCTAAATAATCTATTCAAACTCCAAAAATAATCAACCCAAAGCTACAATTTCTTGTTACAAAAGATACTCTTCTTCACTCTTATGATAGACACATGCAAAAACAAACATTTCCATTGTTTCAAGTGGGAAAGGTAGGACTGATTTATGGATAGGGAAATGGATTTGTTTGCATGAATTGAAGCTCTAGTTTCAGCGTGTACCAAAGCAGCCAATGGAGGCCATTGCGAACAATGGGTAAGGATTGATTTGGATGCCATGACCATGTTAGTTGATTGATCTGTTCATTCAAGAAGAGTTTGTAAGCTTCCCAAAGGGGCCAATTAAAATGATTGCCTATAAAATATAGCTATGTTTGTTTTTGTTTCCATTGTATTTTTAAATATAATGTATTTTCCCCTACTAAAAACTTCTTCAAGGTGTTTTTGTGCTAAGTGGATAACCTCATCTTGGAATTATTACTAGCATGCATGAGGAAGATTGTTGTTAGTATAATACTACTCATGGAGGCACCCTTGAGATTAAAAATACACAAGGTCAAATCTTATAAAAAATAATTCTAACATATAATATATCATATAATTTGAAGGTGGGAGGAGGGGGACAAACAGAGAGAAAGATATAAAGAGTAAAATACGAGATTTCTTCAGTACAATAAATTTTTGGCTACTCCTTATTTAATCTAATCCCTATTTTTTTTATTATGTTGTTTGAACCGTGTATTCCATTCTTTGAATAAACACAGTTTTGGCAGTAGTTTCCTTGCAAATGGCAGATCACATCCCTAGAAATTGGAGGCTTCACCACATATCTCCAATTGTGGAAATCTCTAGAATATTCTTCACCAAGGGACACATGATATTGTCTTTATGTGAACACACTAGAAAATAAAAAAATACTGATAATCTTGGCCCAATATTATCAAAATTTGGGTCAAGCTCTTGTAAGTGTTTCACACGCACTCAAACATGGTTCAAGAGTTTAAGGAAATCATCTTCATATTATCTTAACTTATAATGGTCTTGGCACCCTCTGACCCAATTTGCTTTCAATTTAACCAAAGTCAACCAAATAGCAATCCTCATACATTACCATGTGCTCAATTTATAAGAAACAATCTCCACATTGTTAAGATGTGAAATGTCAAACAATCTCCACATTTTACCCACCTAATGTGGAACTAAAATGGACTAAACTATGGGTAAAAAGAAGCTGTGTGATTATTATCATACTAGTCCCTAAAAGGTCTGAATATTTTTCTCATTTTTGGGTTTTACAATAGCTTTACAACATTGAATCAGTCACAATTTCTCACTCACCATGTCAACCCATTTCCTTGTAGCATTATATATTGAACTCTTAGCACAATAATAAGCAAAAACTCTAGTTTTAAGACATTTTATGAGATTGGGACCTTTGTCGATTGAGTGCATAAGTACACTTGTTCTTAGGTTAGTTGAGTATCTCAGGATATTGGCAAGAGTTCTTTATGAAGTGGTCAAGAAAATGCATTCCCTCAAACTATCAAATGAGTGGTGTGTTATTGCTCAATATTCACCCTCTTCATCCTTCTCATCAATTGAGTGCACTCCTGTTGGTTGATTCTCAACCTATTGATCGAGCAGTTTCCTATCACTCACGGACATGTTGCTCAATCTCTTATGCACCTTAAAAACCAAACAAATCCACAATTTCTATGTTTCCACTCTAAGTCTCACATTCTAGGCATTCTTCCAGATATAAAGCATACCCATTTCTATGACTATGACAGGTTGCCTCTTTCCACCCAAGGCTTGGCCCTAGAGAACCTCTACTTCCTAAAATTAGTCCCAATTCACCCCCTCTTTCATAGAGAAAATGAGAAAAATGAGGCTTACCTTTTGGATCACGACTTCAAGCTGAGGAGGAACCATAGCTGCACCACCCCAGATTCCTCTAAATGTTCAAAGATACACAAGAAATCAATTTCCAGAAGCAAAGAGATACCATTTATAATGGCACCTTTATTGACCTTCCCTATCACATATACAGAAATGAAATTGGAGTACAATTTTCAGAATAAAAAAAGGCCTTTGCAAATAGTGGCTCGTTGAATCATGATGGAAATGAAAGCCCCTTTAACCAAATCACCACCTAACATGCCTATGTTTGATACACGTGAAAGGCAAGAGAGATGCATTTGGAGAATGTGATGTCCTGTATCTTTTTAATTATTATTATTATTGTTTTGGTGTTGTCATGTATCCTTTCATTGAAACACCATTCCAGTCATTCATAGCCTTAAGTTTGAAAGGAGAAGGAAAAGAACATGAGTATGAACAATAACATCTTTCTTGTCTCTAATTCCTGTCAAGAAAAATTTGTAATACATATTTTGACAAAATATTTTGCCATAAAATTACTTTTGCAGTTTTTGATAAGTAAATTTATCTTTTAGAGTAAATTGAACTCTTTAATAAGGTGATAGCACTTAGACTTCTTGTTATGATCCCACTTACCTTTCGTTTTGATCCTACCATTTATGTTTTTAGTCCCTCCACCATCCAACACAATTTTTCCACTAAGCATATCTTAACTATTTTGGATTGCAAAAGATTGAGATTTCTAAATTTAATAATGTGAATTGGATCAAGCTGTCGAAGGTAATTCTGAATTTGATCAGTAATACTTACTCTAGAGGAAGCATAGTCATAGCTGGAGATAAAGATTTGAAACTATATTCACTTTTCTTGGTTCATAACACTTTTATTTTCTGCAAAATATTTATTGGATTCCTAATTTGTTTTATCATTATCCCTTGATCTATAGTGTTACCTCTCCACGCCTCTATGATCATTCCCATTTCTTCATTTTGTTCCTCTCAGCCTATGCTGTTTTCCTATTAACTTTTGTTTCTAGGATTATGGGGATACTTCTAGGCATTATTTTATGTTCCTGCATTTTCATGCACCTCCCAAAAGGGAACTTTATTGAACGCCAATAGCTAATAGGTGGAAGAGAATCATTGGGTTGAAGTAGTTATCCAACATCAAATATAAATAAGTTTGTTTCATTGAATAATCGGTGGGCTTCTTTTGGCATTGACTCAGAACTTTGAAGAAGGTCATCACACTAAGTATTGGGTTTGTTTGTGTTTTCCTTTTCTTATCACTTAGCCTCAAGTTGGAGTCAGCATTCTCTATAAGAGGAATTTTCTAACAGGCTATCTTGCTGAGTTTTAAGCTCGTAGCATCTTTATAGAACCATCCAAAGAATATTGAACATGGTGAAGCAAATTAGAAGTTTTCGCTGCCTTGTTTTCCTTATGCATATGGGAAAACATAGCCAAATGTAAGCGAGAAAGGCTTGGATGGTGTTTAAAGAAGAAATTATGTACAGTCATTAAAAGAAGGATGTCTCTAACCTATTCAAACTCACAAACATAAAAAGTACGTCCTCATTGAAACAAAACAATCACCTTGCCTTGTTTAGGGTGTTTTGGTGCAAAAGGGAAAGTTGGGAGTTGACAGGTCATCCCAGGAGAAAGTATAACCAAAATTACTTTGGTATGGCCCTGAGGATGGAGTAGGAATCATTATTTTTGTATGGGCAGCAGCATATGTGAGATTTGGGGCTTGAAAATCATCAAACAAAAGCTGTCACCTTCTAGGCCTAAAATGTTTTGTATCCTTGGTAGGTGGAAATATGTCCTTGGGGAAGAAATATAGAGAGATTACATCTTGAAGAGGTGAAAAAGAACTCGCCTTAGTAGAACAGTAGAGATTTTGGCCGTGACAAGCTAGAAAAGAGCAGAAATAGGGGATGTCCAGGCCACTAGAAGTTTAAAACCATTAGGGAATTTTCACAAGGAACTGACAATAAAATTGAAATGGGCTTTCAAACTTGATGATGGATAAATAAAGTTCAGTATTCATCGCTTAGTCTGAAGTGAGAAATTAGATTGACAAGATCAACCTAAATGTTTGACAAAATGTATTTTCTCATTTTCAGTTGTGACAGTTCAGGAAAGGTTAGACAATGTTGTTTGCTAATTGTTTGGAAGTTATTATGCCTGAGAAAATTGTTGTAATTAGATAGAATCTGATCCAATAAGTTTGAGTGATTTAATCTTTCTTATTTGCTTTGAGAAGGCCTAAAATGTCTTATCTATTGTAAAATAAAATTAGTAGGTGGAAACAAAATAGTGAAGGTCAATAAGAGTGGAATTATTTTTTTGGGCTGATAGGACACACGTGACATACATTTTGCCCCCAGACTAGACAATATCACTAATTTTTGAGAGATTCTATGATGAAATTAGCAGTTCCCAGAGTCAGTTGCCATAACTGGTCTGGTAACAAATATTTTCCTAGCCTTATCAATATCTTCTTTGATAGCTATAGACTTGGCATAGTTATTCATTTGAAATTTTAATCCCTTGCAAAGCCAAAAAATACGTTTACAGTGATTATCTATACCACTAGCTCTTGGTTTTGAGACCAAGAATCCATTACCTTCCATTTATGTCTTCTTGTGTAACAACAAACATCCATTCCTTTGAGGGGAGGCCTTGCCACATTCCCATTAAGAGTATAAGTTAAATCCAGCTTAAAAAGATCGAAACATTCACTTTTGGAGATGGCTGTTACTTGCTTGAAATGGCTTCCGAAAGTTTCATGATACTGTCAACTAGTTCGCCCCAGGCTCAATGAAATTTGAGGCCTTCTATTGGAAAAATAAATATATTTCTTTGCAGCCAAATTATCCAATACATGAAAGAGTGGTAGAGTGACTGTGTCATCTTAAGAGTGACAAAGTGGAAGTTTGCACATCTCAAAAGTTTTCTAAAATCTTGGTGACATGCTTGAGAGTAGCAATAGGTCTTTGCGAAGCATTGTTCTTAATAGCATAGGAGTATGTATGATGTAAGTTGTCTATGTCTTCCTCTTCGAAGATATATTTGGCTTAATTCAAATATAGTGGCTTTAACTAGAGACTGTTATTTCACTCAATCTGAATATACCAGGCAAGCTTATCCTGGCCAAAATTTTACAAATAGGTCCTTAGGGAAAGATGGTAGATCAAGATGGAGTGATAGTTCTAGGGACAAATGATTGTGGATGATGAGATGGGAAGTGTAAAGGGGTAAATGAAGGTGGGGCCTAGGGAGGTTTACTGGGCCTTAAGGCTCTGTGGGTTGGGGCCAACAAAACTTCATTTATAAATTGGATGTCCCATCCTAATCATGTCAATAGGTTATGAGAAGTAGATGCAAAGTAAGTCATTTGGGATGTTATACATGTTTGTTCTTTGGTGAATTGACTACAGTAAGCAATCTAAACATGCATAGTTATTGACCTTTCTTTTGTCTTTGCTTTGTTATATTTATAATCTGACAATTGTGAGATGTTGCATAGATATATACAAGTTGACAGTTCAAAGGTTCCTTTTGTAGAAAGATTCAATTTTGCATTTTGGAGGTTCATCAACTATGATATCACGACTAGTAGTACAAAACTGTTGGAATGCATTCAGGCAAGTGTGTTTCTTCTTTATCTGTTCCTTTGCTTATTATAGTTTATTTAGAAATGAAGGACTTTGGCGTTCTTCAAACATGTATCATGCACATAAGTCAAATTTTAGTTCTTATAGTTTTTGCTATGCAAAATCAAATGCTGTGATCTATTATGTAACATATTAGATTAGCTTGTGTAAGTCCACGTGTAGATTAATATGGATATGTTAAGAAAGTATTGGTATGTTAACTACAGTTCAAAGAGAGTTTCACTTGAGTATTCTGCTCAGAGTTCATCGACATCATGAACAGAGGTATTTCTAAAAGTGTTTCTCTACTTCACAAGATCACTTGCAGCTTGTTTTTTCACTGTACCATAGATAATCTGATTAATGCAGCTGTTTTAAGAGGATACCTTTTGAAAGTAAACAAATACCTGGATTCTATCATCTCCTTGCCTTCTTAAAATCATTTGGCCACTTTCAGTTCTGTGACTAGATTTAAAAAACTGAAGCAAGTCTTCAACCAATTTAATGTGCTACATTATCCTCAAGGAAAGAAAGACTAAGTAATCCAGAAATATAACACACCACAGACAGAGTTTAGGTCCTATAAAATTGTTATCAAGTTATTTAAATTAGCTTAAACTGTCTCCTTTGACTTTGCCCTTGTACCCAAAGGAGGAGTCAAATAAATGAAATAAACAACTGTTTGCAAGTTCTATTACCAGTCATTTCTTGCAAAAATATATAGATACATTTATCACCATATTATCCATACTTTTTCTACCTCTAACCTAAAAATGAGCAAGAATTAATTTGTCAGCAAAGAGTGCCAGACCTTGCCTTGCAGTACTGGTCCATTCAAACGATAGAGTAGGTCCTGATGTAGACATAAGAACAGACAAATTGGCATCACCGGAAATAATTAGATTAGCATCAGGTTTCAAGTCCACAAACAATTATATATGGTTGTGTGTGTGTTTGTCAATAGCTTGTCCCTGTTTATGACCCTATCTAGGCCTCAAAACCCTTTAATTTTCTAAATAGACTGTCTACAATAATGTCTCTTTTTAAAATTTCACAGCATAACAAGTTCTCAGGCTGTTAGCTGAATTGTTTGTAGTCTCTATCAGAAGGGGGTGGATCGTATCCTATCTCAGATGGTCAGTGCCTGACAATTGGTAAAGAAAAGCATTGTGAGATTTCCTCCACTAAATCTACTTCAGCTATGCTCCTTGGAGAAATGAATTGGATTGATCCAAATTTAAGGTGTTCCCGATTCTGTCATCATAACTTAATTGTTTGTTTGGGACATTTTTCTGTTTGTTGAGTTGATTTTGGTGTTTTTCATATAAAGAATTCTATTCAAGGGTGTTAAGACTATATAAGGTTTGCTGAGGAGATGTTTGTCTTGTCAAGATCAAAAAAAAGATAAAATTGCTAGAGTTAAATATTTTAGATATAGAATTTAATCTTGACCATGTTGATGCTGCTGCTATTTGCGAGACTACTTTCAATAACGTTGCTTCTTGTGCAACTCTTTTTCACGATTCTTTTGTTTCTGATTCTGTGAAGTTCTTATTGCTACTAGTTGTCAGTTCATATTCAAAGTTCTGTTTTTCTCCTAATTTAATTACAGTTTGATTATTTTTTTGATGAATAGGCAGCCATATCTTGTAAATTAATAAAGAGTTACACTATTCACAAAAAAAGGTAGGGGGATACAGGATCACCCCTCAGAGTTCAGATGGACAGAGCTCGGAAAAGCCAAAAAACACAGGCAGCACCCGGAAACTAAGCAGATTTAAACATAACAACTGCTGCTAAGCGGCTAAAGAAATTCCAGTTTGATATTTTGATTTGTCTAGTAGCATAGAATGTGCTGCTTTTTGACTCAAGACTAGTTTATTTTTGTTGAATCTTAAATACCCAATTTGTAAGTGTTGTATATGCTTGACTGGCTCTGCAGTCTGTATTTTGGTTTCCTAGTTGTGATTCAGTACTGCAAGCATTTCTAGACAAATATCATTTTGAGAACATTAATGCAAAAAAAAGCTATTTTAATTTTTCATTAATGGTATTTACTATTTACAATGGCTGAAGGACAAAATTATGTTTCACAATATAAAATTTCAAAAGCAATATGGAAATTGTTATGGTTAAAAAGAAAGTTCTCGAGTACAAAGAAAGAGTACATAATGTTGTAGAAAAATGCCATTCCAAGATTACAAATTGGTAAAAAAATAAGCTCTCTATATTGTAAAATGTTTTGAGAAAAATCCCAATTTAAATTATATTCTAATTTGCTTGTCGAGTAAGATTCAAGGATGAAAGTAAAAGTGGCCGTGGTCAAGTGGTAGGACCACTTGGTTCTCATGTTGGAGACCAAGGCTCAAAGTGACATCTTAGGGCTGGTAGGCATCCTGGAGTAGTCCTGCTCCAGTTGATTGTTAGAGTGGTAACTGCAGGTGATGCTGATGGAGTAATTTGGAGGATTGAAGGAGAGAGAGAGGAGAAGATGTCTTCCAAAAAGAGATTGGTAGTGAAGCACTCGAGTTGAGGAACTACATGGTGGAGGATGCTTTGCAGGAGGAGATGCATGTTGGCGGTAATATTGTACGGGAATAAAGTCGTAGTTAATTAGGTAGTACTTTACTTTGTTAGTAAGGTAACCGAGGGATGGTAGTTACGAGTGCGACGGTTGGCCCTCGCATCCCCTCGATACCTTTATATACCATGGAAGGTAACTTGTAAAGACACATGATTATGAATGGAAATAGTATCTCTTATATTTGCTTGATCTTATCTGGTATCTATGGCATTATCGTCTTTCGTTAAGCATTCTATCTGTATGTTCTAAACTGTTCACCTAGAGGGTAAACATCTGGTGCCGTTGCCGGGGAACGAACTCGGGTCACCCGCATGACAGGCGGGAATACTCACCACTATAATTAAAAATTAAAAAAAACACAACGAAAAAGTGCACCGTACAGCAGCACTTCACTGTACGGTGGAGCTGCGTGCTCACCCTGCAGTGGCACCGCGTGCTCACCGTGCGGTGGAGCCACGTGCTCACCGTGCGGTGTCTCCCGCCACTTCCCTTTACTTAAGCAACCACACACTGTACGACAAACACAGCAAAAAAAAAATCGAAGGAAATCACCACCGTATGCCGTACACCACACACAACACACCGTACACCGTACAGCGGGTGCCTAGGACAAAAAAAAATACAAAGAAAAAAAAACGCCATCGTATCATTCCCGTGTCGTACAGCAAGGGAAGACACTCAGAAGGAAGACTCGGGAAGGAAGGGAAAATAAGAAAATGGCCCGTGCAAGGAGATCATAGAGCAATGAAATCAGATTAAAGTAATTGATCTCGGTTCAATGGACACAAACAAGAATAAGGCGGATTGGAGAAAACGGTTGCACAACCATTAGAAGAAAAGTTACAGGGAGGGAGAAGAACCCTTGACTCAAGTAAGGACACAGGCAAGAGAGTTTTTCCATCAGGTGTGCCTGTTGCAGGTAGCCTGGGGATGAGCAGCACTCAGAAAGGCAAGAAACATCGTCTGAAGACCTAGTCGGCAAAGGAGAAGGAAGAGGTAACAGTGGACAACATCGTGTTTGAGGGTCTTAATGGACTAGATTGCAGGAATTGGTGGACGAAGACATCTCATGACGACCCAATAAAGAAAAATCTTCGCTAGGCACAGGTACATTGGGCTGTACAAATGCCAGTTTTTTGTATAAAAGTTGAGGTAGTTTTGTGTGCCATGATTGGCATCTATGATAGACACCGTCACCAGTCCATATTTGAATACCAGTACCAACGAATAATTGTTTCCTTCACGGAAAGCGAGTTCACAAGGGTTTTTGGGATACCTGGAGTGAAGGGAAAAAAAATTGATACTTCGTAGAAAATCGCTCGAGACATCTACGCCACCTTGCTACAATTGGGATAACCTCACACAAGCAGAAAAGGATAGTCTCAAAAGTGTTGGTAATGGAAGGGGGGTCAAGAAATCATTTTTGGCGAAGGGAGTATGGAGATGGTTGTTGTTCGTGGTGAAGAGTCGCCTTACAAGTGCCAGTTGTGCGTCTGATATAGCTATTGCACAAATTGTCTTAATGAATGGGTTGCACAATGGAGTGGTGTATGATTGGGCATCAAGACTGGCAGATAGGATGGAGGAATTCATGACCCTCCAGTATAAGAAATTCTACATGCCACATCATGCCATCAGGCTATTTATTGATGCAGTTCGCATGCAGATTACCCCAGGCTCACAACCATTGGAGCCACAGGGTCATGTTGCACCTGACCAACCGCCTATATTTTACTGGTCGCATTTGGATGTCTTCACACACGGCGCTAAAGCACGTTTGGGCAAGAAACAAAAGAAGCCCGCCATGTCAGAAACGAAGTCGGAGACGGAGGAGTTTGACGCAGATGAGGAGGATGCTGATAGTAGCAAGGAGGAATCCGCCGACACCTCCCAAGTGAGCAGAGAGAGTTTCTAGTTGGCAGGTAGAGGGGGTGACCAATTACCGGATGAGGAGGTAATGGAATCGGCGCGCGTCGAAGGATCCTCACCAGTAATCACTACTCCAACATCGAATCCGGATAGGGTCCAGTTTACACCAACACGCCTACCTGTGACTTGCCAGTTGGCGATGCCAGGTTCATTGGGGATGGTCAGTACAGTCACCACCATGCCAGTACTTGGTTTTGGGCAATCTCGGGTGACGATCGCTATGACACCACCGAGGGCTGAGACCACACCAGGGACCGATTCTATTACTATTGCAGTTCTTGTGGTGGACTCCGTAGAGCAGCCGGGTATCTTGGAGGGTGCGAGGGTCTCCATTCAACAGGATGTGCCAAGTCATATACATGAGGAAATGGTGGAAACAGGCGCATTCCAGGATGACCTTAGTGCTTGGTTGAGCCGCTATCAGCTCACACCCGTGGCACCTATAGGCGAGGCTTCTCTATCTCCACGCAGGGAGATGCATTCAGGATGTTATTGATCTCAAGGGAGGGAGTTCTCCAAGTAGTAGGGAGCTTCAGAGGGCTGATTCGCCCTCCCCAGATGTAGTGATGAGTCCTTGCAGAGATGAGGGGGTGACGGTTGGAGTACAACAGGGTTTGGGAGAGTTTGAGCAATTCATTGTCGATATGACTCTAAGGGCTCAGCGACTTGTGACCTCTGTGAGACTCTAGGAGGATGTTGCGTTGGTCGAACGAATGGAGAGATTGTTGACTTTTGTTAGCACTAGATGCAGCGAAGAGTTTGTGAGGTGTTTTGAGTCTAGCGGGTGGCCTGAGACGGAGAACCTGAGGATGTTGGAGGCTTGGCACCTCACTGAGGGAGTTGGAGAGACTCGGATGCAGTCCTTATTGAGACAAGTGGAGCAGGCCTTCCGAGAAGGTTACTTTGAGCTCCAGAGGACACAACATATGACATCCACCGCCAAGGCCTTGCGCGTAGCAGCAATGACGGCTCGGGAGGAGCTGGCTGTCAGGTTTCAGGAGGTTGAGGCTACATTGGTACAGACTCAGACAACAATGGACATTCTAGTAGCAAATAAGTCTGCCTTGGTTACGCAATTGGAGGAGGAAAGGGCAACCAGGGCGAAGATGGAGACGCAGTTGTGTTGTGACCATTTCACACATCGCCCCATTAAAATGGGGACCCCCTCTTTTTGCTTTTGTTTTGCCTGTTCTTCTCTCTGCTTTTAGGGTTTTGAGTGAGTGAGTGAGTTGTCTGGGCTAGGGCTAAACCTTAGGGGTTTCTTTTGGATATTTTCAAGCCGAGCCTAGTCAAATTTTGAAGGTTATTAAGCATCCTCCCGAAGATTGCGTTTTTTGAAATAAGATGAGTCTGTCAGGAAGTCAGATATGTCTCAGGTTAGGTCTAGTCAGGATTTTTTTTTGAGGGAAAATTCAAATTTTGTCTAAGTGTTAGCATTTTGAAGATGGAATTGTATATTCTTGCCTAGGTAAGTTTTGATCAAATTTTGGAGGCGAGATGATGCCTGAAATAGAGAAATCGCTCCTGTCCTTTACTGGAGGCTCAGGGCAAATTTCATTCTAAGTGCAATTTCTTGTTTTGGGAAGGCTTGCTAACTGGTTCCCGGCCTTAAAGATGACCTAATTATGCCTTGTGAAATGATTGAAGATCTAAATTGTGGATATTTTAGCTTAGAAAGGTGAAATCGCTCCTGTCCCTCTCCCAGGGACCAAGGCGAAAATGTTTTTTAGTACATCTTGGTCTCTGACTTTTTTAATTTGTTTTGTGCAGGGTCTACAGGGGAGATAATTGAACATGACTTGATGATTTTAAGGATTTTGGAGATTTGAAAATGATAAAATTTGAAGGTTTAGGAAGAATTCACCCCTATCCTTCCCTGAAGGACCAGAGCGATTTTCCTTATACATACCTTTTTTGGACCTTTTTCGGACTTGAACTCTTGTTCATAGCTTGTAACAGGATGATATCTTCCCTAGCAAAGGAATTTCGAGATGAAGAGCGAAAAGATTTGGCCTAGAGGGCAAAATTCGCCCCTGTCCCTCACTGAAGGACCGGAGCTTGAATTTCAAATTTGCATTTTCCTTGCAAGATTAAAGTGATTTTGCGATTTGAAGAGGCCAAGGGAAGTGTGTTCTGTCCGTTGAATATAACTTGAGTGGGCCACAAAGGAGGGAATCAACCCAAAAGACAATAGGCGCTCTTGTACCTCACCAAAGAACCAGAGCGATTTTCTAACAAGGCAAATTTCTTGCAAAGGTAAGGCAAGTTTTGTATTTGAAATGAATGAAAGAGGGCGTAATTGGTCCATTGAAGATAATTTCGAAGGCTAGCAAAGCATAGGTAAGTTCATAATTGCAAAATCTCTCCTATCCCTCTCCAGGGGACTAGGGCGAAAAACCTAAAAGACTATCTCTTCTCTCCAAATTAGGACGAACCTAGGCCAAGGCACAAGTTTGGGAATGATACTTGGAGTGCTTCGGGTGAAATAGAGTTGCAAGGACCACAAACTTCGACGACAATTGGCTAAAGCGCTCCTATCCTTCACTGGAGGACCAGGGCGAAATCTCCAAATATGCCTATTTGCTTAACATTTTGAAATGCTATCTCTTATTTCCAGGACTCAAGAAGGAGTGGGGAATGATGTTTTACGCCTTGAGGGTAATTGGAGGTTGATGAGGTCAAGAATTTGTGTAATGAACTAGAAAGCGCTCCTGTCCTTCACTGGAGGACCAGGGCGATTTTTATAAAACCAATAATTTCCCTCCAAAACCACGCCAAGACAAGGTGATGCAAGATGAGAAATGTCTTTTAAAAAAATGGTGAACAAGGAATTGCTTCCAAAAATCGACAATCCTAGGCTCAAGGACAAAAATCGCTCCTGTCCTTCACTGGAGGACCAGGGCGAAAATCTTGGGAGAGTCTATTTCG
Organism: Cryptomeria japonica; assembly: GCF_030272615.1. Taxonomy (NCBI): domain Eukaryota; kingdom Viridiplantae; phylum Streptophyta; class Pinopsida; order Cupressales; family Cupressaceae; genus Cryptomeria; species Cryptomeria japonica. Next base: position 321,065,925 of record NC_081407.1, read on the forward strand.
CCTTGAAGAAATGAGTTAAGCATGCATAGAATGCGCGAAGGAGATCATTGCTTACCCCACAACATGAATTGGCAATTTGGAAGATAAAGATCAAGGACAAAAGTAGAAAATCGCTCCTGTCCCTCACCAAGGGACCAGGGCGAAATGTCCTAAGGCGCACTCCTCCTAAGGATCGAGTAAATTAAACTCAAAGTTCCGAATGAAAATCCCATCTTGGACGCCAAGGAGGAGATTTTGAACATGAAAGCGAGGAAAGCAAGGTTTGAAATGCAAGAGCGCTCCTGTCCCTCTCCAAGGGACCAGAGCGAGGTTATTGACATGCGTTATTTTTTTTACCATGCTTGGGCGTTAATATCCTCCAAATCACATCAGATGCTAAGTTCGCTAAAAACTTCGAAATATTTTAAATTTTTTTTAAATTGGCATTTAATAAAGGTGCATGGGTATTTAATAATTAATTTGAGCCTTAGAAAATTGTTTTTTATTATTTATTAAGGTATTCGAAATTAATTATTATTAAATTAAAATTTAAAAGGAGAGCGCTTGAGGTATCATTTTCATTGCTTAATTAAGTCGGCCTTCTTCTTTTATTAATTTTTTGTTTATTTTGGCCTATTTTCACCAAGTCGGCCTATGGGAAAATGAAGTGGTGAGCGCCTATATAGTAGGGGTGTGTTGAGTGATTTTAATCAATCATTCATTCATTGTTTCAAGAACGATTTGGAGAAGCAAGGAAGAAGTGCGAAATCTGGTTTAGCTGGAGCGAACTTTGTTGGAGGCTAGAGGTGGTGGAATTGATGCTCGTGAGAACTAGAAGAAGGCGCAGTTTGCTAAAGGGAGGACTTCAATCTACATTTCGCCTAGCAAATTCTCCTATTTTTGCATCGTTTTTTAGAATTAATTCTCAAGTGGAGGTATGGCGAGATCATCTTAGTCCCAATGTTGAAATTTTGAATTTCGAACTTCAAGTTTTTTTTGTGTAGTTAATTAGGAAATGATAACTCAAGATTTATCATGAAGTTTCCTAATTAAAAGTTTAAATCTTCCTTTCCACTCTATATTCCTACGTTGCAAAATATATTGCTCATTATGCAATGTTGTGTAGGTGACAAGATGGCGACCCCAAAAGCAGGAGCATCCACTAGTCGTCTAGCTCTCATGAAGGAAGATCAGAGGAATGAAGAATTGGAGACCAAGATCGTGTCAAAGTGGAGCAACATTAGAGATACCAACTTGGGAAACTTTAGTGTGAAGAAGTTTCGAGAGGTTCCTTACATTGGAAAGCCATCACCTGTCGCAAAGAGAATAATTGAAAGTGGCATCATCAAGGCAGCCGGTTTCCCTCCAGTGGTCCAGTGCCATGAGCTGATGATCGAGTGTGCTCGCCATTATGACCCACAATCAAGATCAATAGTGTCCAAGGAAGGGAACACTTTGGCTTACCTTTCAGAAGAGGCTATAAGTGAGGCTCTCCATCTACCAGAACATAAAGATATGATTTACAAAAGCTTAGAAGGAGCTAGGTCCATGTATGAAGATGATCCAGACACTTGCTTGAGCATCATCAATAAGAATTGGTTACTCAAAAGTCGTCCTCGCCTGAGCAAGATTCCCAACACACCACATAGGATCGACTTCCAGGAGGAGTACAGAGATTTGATAACTTTGCTCAATCGAGTTACAGGGGCTCCTCAGGCCTTCTATTTTGAGAAGTGGATGTTCTACTTCATCCAAGTGATAGTTCAAGGAAAGGGAACGATTCATTGGGCTAGAATTATTAGCCATTGCTTGGACGTGCAGTTAAGGAGACTAAAGGCTACCAAGTCCTTCCACATGAGTTCATACATCATATATGCCTTGATCAGGAGTTTCGAATGTGCAGGACTACCTCACAGAGGAGTGATCGGAAGAGGACCCGGGGAAGTCAGAGTTTGTGAATCTTATGTTCATTTGCATCACCCACCAGGAAGTGACTACAAGATAGTCAATGATACCTTCACGATGAACATCACCAGGATATTGCAAGGCGGGATTCACAATTGGTTATCTCAAGATGCACAAGAGCTTGTAAAGAGGTATGGTGCTTGGTTCATCCAATTCCAAAAGTTTACATATATTAGAGTTCATGGGTGTCCTTCACCTCCCTATATGTTGCCAAGATACCCGACAGACAGGATAGTGCTACTTGAGGTGACTAGGCAGTTGGCGGCTTATGCGAAGGCATTCAGACACAGGCATGGAAATGGAATTCCTGTGCCTATCATACTAGGGAATTCAGTTGAGGTATGTCCTAATGCTCTAGCCTTGGATGATGCGGAAAGGGAGTTAGCCTTATATTCATTTTCATTCTTTGCCTTGAGGGAGAATTTTGATCCTTATGGGTATATAGAAGAGACAGTTGGTAGAAAGTACAGGCATGAATGTCAGGTAGAGGACTTTTGGATGAATCTCTCAAGTGATCTAGAAGTGAAAAGAAAGATGCATTCCAGATTGCCTTTAGATTTCATCAGGAAATGCAAAGTTTACAGAGTGGCCGATCAAGCTTAGGACAGTGGCAGACATCTCCAATCATCTTATGACCGAGAAGACAAAGCAGTGAGGATAGATTGGAACGAGCCTGAGGTTTTGGACTTAAAAGCTTTGATGGCTCCAGTTTTGTCATGTACTCGCAAATGGGTAGATATACAACATCAAAAGTTGAGAGATCAGAACGTACCAATAACTTTTACTTTGGAGGAAAGGCCAGGAGAAGGAGGAGAAAGCGTAAGTGAAGGCAATCCTCATCCTAGAAGTGCAAGTGAAGGCAATCCTCATCCTAAAAGCGCAAGTGAAGGCAATCCTCATCCTAGAGGTGTGAAGAGGAAAGAAAGACCTGAGAAAAGGGAACCCTCCAAGAAGAAGCAAGAGGCCAATTGAGATCGCTCATCCGGTACATCTTCTCGACATGAAAAAAGGATGAGTCAGGTTGTAGGACAAGAGAAGAGGGTACCTGAAGTCGAGGAATCTATGGAATCAATGGTACAGAATGATAAACACGAAGAAGGACAGGCATCTCAACGTTCATCAAGTCAATCTCCCCAAGTCAATGAGCTACATGAAGACAAGAATGATGATGAAGTGACATCTCCTCTCCGAGAAGAAGAACCATTGCCTAAAGAGATACAAGTTAGAGAGACAAGATCTGCCATTCCAGATTGGTTGAAGGACAGACTAACAAGGGTGATTGTGATCGAGGATGAAGATAATGTGATTGACTTAGAGAGCCTTGTAGGAAATTCTCAGGGAGTAACAGAGAAGAGGAAGGCCTCCAAGATGTCCAAGATGATCAGAGATGAGACAGGGTCCAGGAAGTTGCAGATAGCTACATCAGCAGTGGACAAGTATGAAGGTGAAATCCTTGCAGAAGAGTATGATGTAGAAACCTTTGAACTTGGTCCACTCACCGCTGAGCAGACACTGGATGAGGCAACCGATTCATTTGAGGCACTTAAGGACAAGCTTAAGGAAGAAATGGAAAAGAATAGAAAGCTTGAGCGAGAGGTCGGTGCTTGGAGAGGCTACTTTAGCCATCTCAATCAGCCTTTGGGACGTCAGGATCCCGCAGTGTCTCCTGTGCAAGCACTTCCCCTTGAATCAGTTGGCGAGGCAGAAAGAGTCAACAGCTTGGTTTAGCTTATGAGCTCTTGGATTGACAAGTCCCATACAGTAGCCGTTGAATTCGTAGCAAGAATGATGCAGATAATCCATCGAGCTATCCAGGTCCTTGAGATCATCCACAACCTAATGATAACAATAGCCGCCTTTGCCCACACTAGAGATGTTATCATTCTTGTTCTACAAGTAATCAGGCAAACACCAAGGAAGATCCTAGCACAAGAAAAGATAATGGATGGAGGAGCTCATAATTTACTCCAGTGGTCAACTTTACTCCAGATGAAGGAAGTTCTTTTGGAAGACATCAGCACCAAATGCAATCAAGTTGAAGAGGTCATCCATCCAATTCAGGACAAGGTGTTTGGGGTGTTATGTTCTATTCTTGGCAGGAGGATTGAAGATGAGACAGATGTGGATCTTCAAGAGTTGGAAGAAAGGGTCAAGGTCATCTTTTGCAAAGATGAGAATGTTATCACAGATGAGCAAAGGGATCAAATGTTCGCTACTATGCTCTTGATTGAGAAAATCAAAGAACTCGAACCTGGATGGGATGTGGCTCTTCTCAAGGCCTTCGATCAAGTGATCCACTTGGAGGAACGAATGAGGAATCTTCTCAAGATTCCTATTGCTGAGATTGAAGGAATTGTGTCCAGATTCATTGCATATGCTAAGAAAGAGCATTGGAAAGGGAACAAGGTTCTAGAAGAGAGGTTGTTGTAGATGATGTGGCACCTTAATTATCATTGGTCTATGTTTCCTAGATTTTTGTGCCAATTAAATATTTGGCTATGCATTTAATATTGTTCAATAAAAGGGGAGCTTTTTGTAATAAACCCTAATTAGGGTTTAGGTGTCAGAATCTCAGCCGTTGATCTTCTTTTGATCTGGGCCGTTCATTGTAATTGAGGATGCTATATATACCCTCACTCATTTTTATTTTGTCATTAGAGATAAAAAGTAGAAATAGATATTAGAGTTAGATAGTTAGAAGTTATTTTGTAGCAAGATTGAGCATTGAAGAGAGAATTTCAAGTAATTGTTGTCTATTTTGGCTTTGAGATCAATAAAATATTGAAGTTATGGTGTTTTATTGCAATTCTTGTGGCTACTTTCATGGTTGCTTACTTTCTTGAATCATTCTTGGTTGCAGTAGTATTTAAATTTGAAGGACTAAGTGTTGAGCTTGATCTTTGGTGAGATTCACATTCCAAACCACTAGCTTCTTGCTGATTGTAAGGACGCCTTGTGTGGTCAACTGGAGATATTTGGATTGCTTAAACCTTCAATCATTATTGAACTATTGATATGTACCTTCATGGTAGTGTCTATGATTCTTGATGAATTGAAAAATCATTAGTCACCTTAGAAGATTGCATCAATTTCAGTAGAGTTGTTATTCCTTGGCAATATTAAAATTGGTAGTCTTACCAAGTCTAGCCTACATTGAATCATTCTTAGGATTAGATTAGAATTCATCTCTTGCAAACTCTACCTTTTGATCTTTTTGAGAACTTGTTAGTTTTAGGAAATTTTGTTCCTACAATTCGGAAACGTAAGGCCCCTTGATGAAACAGCATTTACAACGACCACTGGTGCTTATCCACAGTAGAGACCCTACATACAAGAACCTTGGAGTCATCCTGATTGATCCTTTTTTGCGACATCTTCAGCAATCAGAGGCTTTACTCAAGAGAGGATAAGGTACCCTTGGGTATTTTATTCTGTGTTTGATTGTGTACAAAATACACGTCAACAAGTTGGAGGAGGAGAGAGCATCCAGAGCTCTGTTAGAGACTCGATTGGCTAGTGCATTGGAGAGCATCGACAGGAAGGAGAAGGAGGTGTTGGAGGCGGCCTATATGGTTAAGACTGCAATGGAGAGGCAAATGGTGGCAGAACGAGATCTGAAGAGGAGGACTGAGCAGGTGTATGAGTTGCGTGGGCGATTGGCTTCCACCACCGACGCCTTCTTCATTAGGGATGCCCTTTGCACCCCCTTAGTTTTTGATTTTGGGTTTTGTTGTAGCAATGTATTCCCCATTTTGTTTGTAAGTTGTCTAGAGACGACCTTCTTTTTTTGGGGGGATGATGTTGGCAATAATATTGTACGGGAATAAAGCCGTAGTTAATTAGGTAGTACTTTACTTTGTTAGTAAGGTAACCAAGGGATGGTAGTTACAGGTGTGACGGTTGCCCCTCGCATCCCCTTGGTACCTTTATATACCATGGGAAGTAACTTGTAAAGACACATGATTATGAATGGAAATAGTATCTCTTATATTTGCTTGATCTTATCTGGTATCTATGGCATTATCGTCTTTCGTTAAGCATTCTATCTGTATGTTCTAAACTGTTCACCCAGAGGGTAAACAATGCGAGGAGAGACATGCAATACAAATGTACACACTGGATTTTTTTGAGGTAGACATTCCATCATGAAGAGTGCAGGAGGGTGGAGGAGGCAAGAAGGTGAAATGGTTGCTGTGCAGGAGGAGAAGATAGGGGTAGTTACTCTGCAAGAGGATATAACTAATATATTATTGCAGCAGCATCCCTCAAGGGTAGAGTTTTGGTGAAAGTGGTAATCTTGTAAAAGAAGTACGAAATGTGAGTCCTGTAAACAGGATGTAAACAAACCCTCACAGTTCAAAGGAGAGTGGCCCCAATAGAATCCCAACTAAATGATCATAAAAAAAGGACATAAATAAATTAAAAAAGCCACAAAATTAAATTTCTCTTAGTGTGAAAATCAAGAAAGAGCTGCTACCTTGTCAACAGAAGTATTTTCCTACACATGATATTTACACTTGCAATAGCAATTGTCCTTAGAGAACTTCACTTCTTCCTATAAGGTATCAAAGTAATCAAGAGCCAGACATACATTGTCTTTGTAGCGATACAACAAAAGAAACCTTATACCTAGGGTGGGCTGGTTATAAAGCTTGCATAAGATTCATCATTGTTCCGAGTCAATTTACTACTATGTGACATGGATTTGATTATGATACAGGTGGTGATGTGGTATACAATAATAATTGAGTCTGATGTTTGAGCTTGCAGAAGGTTCATCATCTGTTCCAAGTCAATTGACAACTATGGGAGATATATTTGATTTTAATACAGGTGGTGATATGGTATATAATAATAACGGAGTCTGATGTTTGCATGAGGCAGTAGCAAAGAGGATGTGCAATAGAATAAAATAGTATGGATCTTGCTTACACTGCTCCCAGATTTTAAATTATTGTTTTAGTTCTTCCTGCCAAAGAAATTAAAATATACTAGTTTCCCCACAGCACATCCAATAACATAACAAGGAAGCTTTATACTTTGAATTGCCAATAATCTATTAAATCCAACTATTCAAGCATTGGAAATGGTGCCACTATGCTACTTTTAGTTATATCAGCAGGAAGAAAGAAAAAAACACACCAAAATTCAGATTCTTTCTAGTATGTTAATTGTTTGGACAGCGAACTGCGATCCAATTGTAGCTACGTCCAACTCATCCAGTAATTCATTTTTCCATTTTATGTGCTTGCCATCATCCATTAGCAATCACAATTAATTTTTGAGTCTTCCTGCCCAAAATTTAGAGGAATTATTCCATTTTCATATGAATTTCTCAGATGCATCCTCTATCTCCCTTAAATCAAGTTTGTCTTCTATCCCTGCATCACTTGTAAATTTGGAAGGCCAGGTACTATTTCTAACACGGTCTCTACTCTTTTTGCACAACTAGGGCTTAATAATATTCAGGTCATTCAATCTCAAAATGATTTTGAAGTACACTGGAGCAAGCTGGCAAATGTGTACAAATATAAGAGATCTGCTTGAAAACTACAATGAATAATTATTTTGGGATTGCACATATTTTTGCAAGAAACAGTGGAGAGTGTTATCATTCTGGCAGAGTGTTCTTATACATATAGAAGAACAATCAAGTATTTGAGAAAAGTCGTCATTGTTTTTTTTCTTATCAGTGAAAGCGCTATGATTTTTAGCCTAGCCCTAGCTCTAGGTGGGGCCACAAATGGGGGGCCTCATCCCTAGCATTAACACTTGACCATCCCCCTTCTCCTTGGCATTAATGCTTTGCCATCCATTTCTATCCTCCACCACCAACACGTCCTCCTCCTCCTACATGTCTACCTTGTATCTCCTATCACCACCATGTCTAGAATGATAGCTCATAACCAGCATGAACGTCGTGTGAGCCAAGTGGGGATTTGAACCTTGGTTGCACCATTAACAATGCAACCACTTAATCATCACACTATAGGATGAATCTGAAAAGTTGTCATTGTTGCTTTTAAAGGTGGCAATCCATTTTACAACAGACAAGCAATTTTGGTTTGTGTCGGAAGGAACAAATGCTGTTAAACCTACAATAATTCAAGGCTTTATTAGGTACCTTCTTTATTGAATTTATTTTCTCCCATTGAGAATTGTCTTTTATGAATTTAACACATATGACTACAAGTGAGTAGAAGTCCTATCAAATTTAATGAATTTCTATTAAACTTAATGAATTTGCAGTGCATTTTATGTTTCTTTCTTTTACCCTTATTGAAGATTTTCATATGTTTATGCAAAAGACAAATCAGAACGCAAGCATTATCTGATGTTGCAAAACTTTTGATGAACCTTCTGTGTGTCTAATTACATTGAGCCTTGAGGTTATACATGGATTCCTTTTATTTAAAATTCAGAAGACCATAATTAAGCGACTTTTTTGCATTTTAGTGGTGTAATTGGAAACACGCCTCCTTCTGGAGGAGATGGGGGTTCAAATCCCCTCTAAAAGATTTTTCCTTTCAAGTATCCTCAATGAGGAGGCAAAACTCTCAAGTTCAACCATCAAAATAAATCCTATTACTGGTTACTAGGATCTAAATGCAGCATATATGTAGAGGTAAAAATGGATAAAAGATAAAATGTAAAAGATGAGACCCAATATAGCAAAAAATTGGAATAATATACAGTAAAATGCAAGTTATTGGAGACCTATCAGCAATCCAATCTGACTCAGATCGCCAAACTTTTTGGTCTACTCAGGCACAGTTTCTGATTGCCAATTATTGCTAGTGACGTCTATCATCTCTTGAGCAATAACATTATATTATTATCGCTTATTATTGTTAAGAAAGAAATGATGTAATTGACGATAGAAACTGAAAAAATTGAAGCTTTTGGAAGTGTTTCTGTGTATCCTTAAATTTGAACTATCACGGCTTTGCACCACAGTTACATAATACGTCATTACACAACCATTGTTTATAATTATACACAATCAGGATTATTAAATTAGATGAGGAGTAAATCGAGGCTTAAATAGGTGATGATAAATTGTAATAGGTCTCAAACTTTTTTCATAATAGTATGTTATACTGTCATAGTCTGTAAGTTTGCCAGAAAGATTCTTTGTGGTCAACTTAATGCACTTATTCATCATCAAGTCTAGGATAATTTCAATTGCATACAAGAGTTCCAACCATAGAAGCAGATATCTTTAGAATATCAATTAGTACTGTGATCGATTAATATGGGTATCATTACAGCTGTCATCATTATAGGATATATATCTGATTAAAATGATTAATATAACATTGTTCTTAGACAGGAAATTGCTGTCCTGAAATGCCAGGCATGATTGTTGCCACTGCTGTAAGCTTATGAGGTTAAAGTACTGTTGTTTAAGTTACTATCTTGTGCATAGTTCAGTCTCTTAAACTGAATAGTTAAGGTGAACAGTAGGGTTAACAGGTCTTATATGCCTTAGTTGTGTTTTATTGTATGAAGGTTTCATTATCTTTCTGGCAGAGTTATTTGTTGACATCATTAAGGAGATTTATATTATACTTTATAGTTATTTGAAATTAGTGATCTCAAAATAAATGAGAAAAATCTATATTTCAAAATTCACGGCATCCATTCTTTGTTACTTTCACCCTCCCACTCTCTATGCAATTAGGATAGTTTTAGATGTTAAAAACATAAGCTATTTCTCTCTGTTATTTTTCGAATTTTTGTGTTTTTTTGGTTTCTGATAATATTCCGAGAAACTGAAAATATCTATCTTTTGATATGCCAAGCCATTCCTGTGAAAGATTTGCTTATCTGGTTCCATCAAGAATATACCCAAATGTTTTTTGTGGGCACAACAGCATTGTGATTATTGAATGGATTCCCGACAAATGGGGGATTCAATACCTCTATATACTGTTCAGAAAAGCAATTCATGAAACAAACTACACTGCAAAGAAGGAAAAAGAATGCAACATCTCCTATCTTAACTGCAAATGAAATGAGAATCCATGTCATGGTTTTGTCTTTCACATCAAATGCTTACTAAATTTCGTCTTCTTATGTATGCTTATTGTTTCATAGTTACTGTATGCTATAATTGGATTCTGTGATGCACATTATTGTATGATTGTATTGCTCTTCAACTGCTACGATACGCTAGTCCATGTTTTGAACTGCAAACATGTCAGTTTAAACTGCCTTCCTTTTGTTGTAGGAAGAGCCATAAATAAGTAGACAATTATAACTATCTGCAAGCATAAAATGAGGTATTTCCCAAGCATTCCAGCATGGAGTTACTTGCCTTGTGCCAAAGTTCACGGATTGGTACAGTTCTGCAAGAGAGAAGCACATATAAATTTGTTCATCCATATAAAGATAGAGGAATGGATAGAAATTTGTGTACAGCTGACGCAAGTAAAAGACACACCCTTCATCAAGTAGATTTTAAAACAGCAAAGTCAAAGGAGCAATGGTCACAAAAATATGGGAATAAAACATAGATTAGATATGTAAGTCAGTGATTACAGACTCATTGCAAAAGGTTAACCCTATTGGCTTCACAAAATAAATGGAAAAATTGATATCTCCATTAAGAAGACATTACAATAGCAGCATGCCTTCAAAAGTTGAAATATCAAATATCCTTCAAATGTAGCTCTCTAAATTTCAACTTCAAACCTGCACCTGCAAAAATATGGGTTAAACCAGCCCTAAAAAACATACTGTTTCCAGCTCTTCCTCCTTTACCAAGATCTAGAGGTTCTTCTTTTTTTTGAGAAAACCCTTTTTTTTAAAACATACACCCCAAAAAGACTGATCCCTACAGAAAAAAAATGCCACGCACAGCCCAACAACACCAACCAAAACACAAAAGAAAATACGAACCCACTACTCTCAACAGGTGTAGTCCAGCCAATTCATATTTGCTAATTTCAGAGCCTTACAGAGACTCCACTGCTCACAGGATGTCAGACTATTTTTACGACTCCCACTACTTACAAATTAAAGAGCTGGTCAAAGCATCTAATGCCTACTGAAGTAAAATAAATTTGAAATTTACATTTTGGTTCCCTCTAATAGGTGGATGCCCTGCATCAAACACTCATGGTAAGAAATGAAAGGCACAAAGCTTATGAATGTCCATAATGTGGAAACATAAGGGGAAGAAATGAGGGCACAAAGCTTATGAATGTCTAAAACGTGAAAACATAAGGAGAAGGAAAAGCAAGACTTGCAAATGTTAATGAGGAAGTTTAATCTTCACAATTAGAGGTATGCTGAAAATGGAGAAGTGCTAGTCACCAGGAGAGTCTTGTTGAATGAACCAATTCAAAGAAAGAACCTGTTTAGGACAAGATGCAAGTGTCAAGACAAGGTATGTAATGTTATTATCGATGGTGGGAGCACAAACAATCTCATTTCCAAAGAGATGGTAAGGAAATTGCAGCTTGAGAGGAGAAATCACCTACATTCGTATAGGATAGCCTGGCTACAAGATGACAAATTTTTTTTGGTCAGCGAACAAAACTTGGTAAAATTTAATATTGGAAAGTAACATGATGACATAATGTGTTATATTATGCCTATGAATGTTTGTCATGTTTTGTCAGGGAGGCCTTGGCAATTTCACAAGAGAGCAGTGCACGATGGGTATGCTAATACATACTTGTTGATGAAGGATGGAGGGAAACCTAAGTTGAAGCCATTGCAAGGAGTAATGGAAAAGGTATGCAGCAATGCAAGGGTTTGTTTAGTAGATGACATAGATAATATGAAGCAAGAACACGTTTGTTTGCCAAAATTAACCAAGAAGAAGTGGAGAACAATGATTTGTTAATTCAGATTGAAATAGAATGGAATGAACTGATCTTAGGTAAAACAAAGGTTGCAGTAGAAGGTGAGGTAAAATCAAATTTTACTATTTCCTTCTATGAGAATGAGGATGAAGAAATAGAGAAGTGTGGTGCAAAGTGATTCCTTTTGATAAAACTAAGTTTGAGCAACATGATGTGGAGGTAAATGAAGGGTTTTTTGATGAATCATTATTTGAGAACAGTAAAGATGAAGGCCCCTTGATTGGAGATTTTGATTCGTTGTTGGAAAATGTGAAAACTGAGTCTCTTGATTGTTCTACTAATGTTGTTTTGAGTGCAGAAAATAAGATTGTAGCAATGTTATGTCTTTCAGGAGGTATCAAAAAGGTGAATTCTCATTGAAGGAGACAAGGTGGAAGGAGAGGGAAAAGGTCAAACAACTAGAGAGGTAAAGGAAGACATTTGTTTGTTGAAGGAGAAGGTATGAATTCAGTTGTAATTCTGATTTTGATAGGCTTTGTTGGTTGGAAATCAGATTTAATACTTTGAATCTTATGAAGGGTAGAAGTAGAGTAAGAATGAATTTGAATGATATTGTGAGGCTGCAGGAAGTGAAGAACAAGAAAATGCAAGTAGACAAAGCAGGACAAACACAGGATCTACAAACTTTTCAAAGTTCAACTCAAGAAACATTTTCTTCTACCCTGGGTGTGCAGAAGCATCCTGCCTGCTCGTGCCAGAATGGGAGCATCAAAACAAGGCATGGACATTAGTCAAATGGTAAATTGACAATTGGAAAATAAGGGTCATATTTTTGAATAATGACTATAAATATTTGTAACTGAAGGAAGAGAAACACCCAAATGAATAAAGACGTGGTGTGTTGAAGGAGAGAGGAATCGACTAAGAAGCTGGAATAGTGATCGCTGCAGAGTGGAGGTAAACAATTCACAAATTTGAAGAACATGTCAGCTTAGGAAATAATTGATATGTTACCAAGAAAAGAGGACGGCGGTAAAATGAATTGGTATTGACCAAAGAATAGGAAGAGACATCGAGAAAAATGAATGTAGGCAGAACAATTAAAGAGGGTAGAATATGCATCGATGAGTGGGGGGAGAAGTGTGGACCTACATGATAGAGATTTTGGTGAAGAGAGGAGCTATGCAAGTTGAAGAAAAGAAGCTGAGGCTACATAGGTGTAAGAGAGAGACTGAAAAGAGTCTCAAAGTCATAGTTTCAAAGTTTACAGATCTAAAAGAAAAGACGTGGCTCAAAAGAAGAGCAATTATGAAAGGAAGTGCACAGTGCAAAACAGAGTAAGAAAGCATGTAAACAACCTTGTGGTGTGTGGGAAATGTAAAACAAAGTGCACAGAAAAAAAACCAAAGAGATATTGTGCACAAAGAAAAGTGTGGTGGGCAGGAAAATAAGAGAAGTGTGCAAGGAACGACCATGTGAATATATGTTTATGTAGATGCCAATAATGTAGAAGACAAAGAATTAGAAGAGATTTGTTCAACAGATGGAGAGAAGGAATAACGTGGAGAATGGATAGAATAGGAGAAACTCATATTGACCCTTGAGATGTAGAAAAGAAGAATAGAGTTAAATTGATGTATTAGTAAAAACATTTTATTTTCTCTCTGATGAAATTGGCATTTTTGTATGAAGAGTATGAATTTTACAGTTGAAGATTGAAAGAACATGTATAGTTTATGAAATTTAGGTTTCTGTTGTGTCATTGGTTGTGGGACTGGGTAGCTTGATAAGGACCCTTGGTCTTGTTATTGCATCAATAGACTTAAGATTCTACAACAAGTCACATCCACAAGGAGTATGACATTCTATGTGGCAATACATCATGGTCATGGGTTAGTGCAGGATCATGGCGGCCCAAAAAGTGGCGATGTGAAAAAAAAGTCTTTTCCACTCACTAAAAAACGAAAAAATCCATGTTGACTTTTTGTTTGGAATTGGTGTCAGTACACCTTGACATGGTAAACATCTAGGCAAATCCGATATCCGATTTTTATAGGTAATTTTAACTCAAAAAATAAATTACATATTATATATTATATGTAATAGTATTATATTATATTATATATTATAATATATTATTATAATATATATTATATTATATTATATAATATATAATACAATATAGCCTTTGTTTCGAATGTAATGCAACTGGAGTGATATTATATAATATATTGTTATTTTAAAATAATTTAACTATACATTTGTTTCATAGAGTATATTCTCTGAATTTGATGGTGGTTTTACTCCAAAACCACATCTATGAAGGCACCATAGAAGTCTCGGATGCAACTATTCTAGTTTCAAAAATAACAAATGTTGTCATCCTCTTCAACCGGCGGTGCTATCTTTCAGCATGTCTGTGAGAACTAACTACAATCGTACGCAAATTATTATTATTATTATGTTCACCTCGATTTCTAGGGCTATCAATTATCAATCGAGAAAAAAAATTCCTTCAACCTGAAAATTTCTTATTATATTCTTGTTTGAACGTAATTCAAGGTGTAATTTGAATATTTCCGTAGAGGATGAAGAAACGGGACAGCTTTTTAAATATGCAGAGAATGCAATAAAAAATGCTATATAAAACATGGTAAATACCATGATAAACAATGTTTTAAATGGGCATGCGTCTTTCTTCAAAGTTATGCCCGCAGATTTTGCAGAGAAACTGGTAAGTTTCCTACATCGGCTACAATCTTGTACATCTTAAAAATATTTCAAATGCTCTATTTATAGTTTGATAAAATAAATTGTATAATTACTTCCTTGTAGCGTATTCCTCCTTCATTTGATTCACAGTTCATGGATGAGAATGTCAATCATATGCTTTCTCATATGATGTTGCAAAGCCCAAGTGGACAGGAGTGGAAGGTGGAGTTAAAGAATAAAAACAGTAAACTGGAATTTGGTCATGGTTGGAAAGAATTTCTCAAATATCATAGATTACAAATGGGAGATTTTCTTGTGTTTAAGCTTATAGCGAAGTCTTATTTGAAGGTTGAAATCTTTGGAAGATCTGGGTGTTTGAAAAATACGAGTGCTTGTCGTTTTGAAAATTCAAACATTGATTAAAATAAGAGACACCCATCTAACAATATGTGCAGTTTGAATCAATCTATGGGCAATGGACTGCTGATTGATTTGGAATCTGATGAAGAAAAAAACCATGAGTGTGGAGACGTGGCTGAAAATCAAAGAAAAAGAAAATTCGCATTTCTTGGTAAGCAAAAGTTCTGTTAAAAAATATAGAGCTACTTAAAATAGTAAGTGGAATTGACATTTGAATTACATATTTAGAAGAGAGAGTTGGTATGGTAATAAGTGAAATTTTTTGCAGGAAATTCATCCAAGAACCCCGTTTATTGTTTCTCTTCTCATAAGAACATGGTAATGGAGTCTGTTTCTTTCAAATCGAATAAACCGTTTCAAAGAATGGTGATGAAATCATACAATATTAGGGAACCATACCATCTAGTAAGACCAAATTCTTTACTTTATTTGGTCATATTTTTTTTCAAAGTTTAAATTAGCAGTAGAAGATTTAGAAAGAAATCAATAACGAGTAAACAAGTTATTTTCATTTATTTTTTATTTTTTAAGGAATATTTATTTTTGTCATGGTTTGGTATTACAGGCTTTCCTTAAACCAGGGCAAAATATGATTCACCTATCTGAACAAAAGAGTGAGGTGGTTCTTGTGAATGAAGAGCTTAAAGAATGGAAGGTACAATGCACTATAAAACACAATATGCCTATCTTAAGTGGGGGTGGAGGTATTTTGTCCGTGATAATAATATAAAAGAAAATGACATTTGTATCTTTGAGCAGTTGAACGACAATCGAAAAAAATTTATGTTCAAAGTCTATATATTTAGGTCTTAAATTTATGTTCAGAGTTCCTACATTCACATCTTAAATTCGGTTGAATGCTTGGAGCCATACCCTATCGATGTTGTCCCTTGAGCACCCTAAGTGTTAAAAATTGTCAAATTTTGACGGGCCCTAACTCAGAATCCATGGCACATGCGAACGATTTGTTTGTACCTACGGGGCCACGAGAGGGTTCCCTATAAAAGACTATCTCAATTTTTCAAGATTCCCTACGGTTTTATTAGGCCAACATTTTTTTAGTTGGTGAAAAAATCGTCACTCATTCAATCAAATGTTATTGCGTGGCCAATTTCTCGTTCTACTCGTCGTGATCACGAATCGTCAGTTCTGACATTTTCAATTAAGCATTCTTACCCTATGCATGCTCCTATTTTTCCACCCAACTCGGTCGAACGCTCAGGGTCATACCCTACTGACATCGTCCCTTGAGCGCCCTAAGTGCTAAAAATTATCAAACTTTGATGGGCCCTAACTCGAAATCTATGGCACCTGCGAATGATCTTTTTGAACCTACAAGGCCACGAGAGGGGTCCCTACAAAAGCCTATCTCATTTTTTCAAGATTCCCTACGGTTTTATTAGGGTAGCATTTTTTCAATTGGTGAAAAAATCACCAATTTCATTCAATAAAATGTTGTCGCGTGGCCAATTTCTCATTGTTCTCATCCTGATCATGAACCGTCAGTTCTGACATGTTTGTCTCATTTGACGAGCCTTCCTCAATTGATGGCTTACTAAGGAGGTTGTAATCACTCTTCGAGCGGCTCTCTTATCTCTTTCCTTGGTTTTTCTTCCAATAGAATTGAGAGCATTAAATAGATTTTTGACAATAATAGAATTTCTCTCCATCTTGTTCATACAAATCTTCAATTTGTTTAGCAATGGTCTCATCTTTATCATCTTTATCAATTGAACAAAAAGTTGGCATTGCTCAGTCAATGTCTTATTGCTAAAATTTTGGTCGAAAATTTGTGTAGCCCACAATTGAATAGTTCTTGTTGACCTCTTGCCTTCAAGATTTGCAATAATGTTCTCATCAATTTCAAGTAACCATTTGCGGGTTCTTGAAGATCTTGGATTTGGAATTTGTCTTTCATCCATGAGAGGGTCTTCATTTTTTAAGTAACTAAGTGTTACATATTGTTCACTTGGTTGAGCAATTCCACCTTCAATGTCAAAGTTCTTCACATTTTCACCTCCAATGTCAAAATTTTCCACATGTTCACCTCCTATGTCAGAATTTTCTACATTTTCACCTTCAATGTCAAAAAAAATCGTATTTACACCAAAATTATGGACACCTTCATTGTCAACCCCCAAATTTTCACTTTCCATTCTCACATTTTCATTCATAAATTCAACATCATGTTGAGCATTTTCATTATCACTTTCAACATTTTCTCTTTCAAAATCTACATTTTCATGTTCAATAACTTGCTCAACATTTTCAAAATCAATTTCCTCTTCACTTGAAGCAACATTAGCAATATTTAACATACCTTGTCTTCTCCTCCTATGACCTTCTCTATCTCTTTCTCTATACACTTCAATTTGGTCATTTGAAAGCTTTGTTTTGCATTTAGACTTCCAACGACCACTACTCCCCATTTACCTCCATAAAGATGCTCCTAAATGATTGACAATGTAAGATTTGACTTTAAGAATCTCTCAAAAGAACAAATTTGTCTCAACCAGTCTGAAAACCCATGATTGTCAACATAAACTAGAATATGACGAATCTGGGCCGTTGGAATCCACAAAATGGCCCCACAAGGATCTTTTTTATTTACAGAAATCAGATATCCGATTTTAATGCATAAATTTGGGGTCCCAAAAATAATTCTCGTTGCCGCCTTTTTTTGACTTATGTCGCATTAATGGAAGTAGCATAAATCGGATATCTGATATAATTGGATATCCAATTTGAGTACTCATATTTTAGAGAGAGAAATTAGGGGAGGGAGAGAGAGAGAGAGATTAGAGGAGAGAGGGGGGGGTAGGGGGAGAGAGAGATTAGGGTACAGAGAGGGAGATTAGGGGAGAGGGAGAGGGAGAGAGATTGGGGGGGAGGGAGAGAGAGAAAGATTAGGGGAAAGGGGGAGAGAGAGAAATATTAGGGGAGAGGGAGAGAGAGATTAGGAGAAAGGAGGAGAGAGAAATATTAGGGGAGAGGGGGAGAGGGGGAGAGAGAGAGATTAGGGGAGAGGGAGAGAGAGACTAGGGAGAGGGAGAGAGAGAGAGAGATTGGGGGAGAGAGGGGGGAGGGGGGGGAGAGACTAGGGGAGAGGGAGAGGGAGATAGAGATTAGGGGAGAGGGGTCAGATGACCCCTTAGGACCCATAACGATCCAATATGGTGTCATAGGGGGTCATATTGTATATGACCCCTTAGGACACAATATGACCCATAACAATACAATTTGGTGTCATAAGATATGTTGTCTTAAGGGGACATAGGACCCAATATGACTCTATAGGACACAATATGACCCATAACGACATCGTATAGTGTCTTAAAGGGTCATATTGTGTCCTAAGGGGTCATATGGTCTCTTAAGGGGTCATATGACACAATATGACCCCTTGGGACACAATATGACCCATAACGACATAATTTGGTGTCATAAGGGGTCATATGGTGTCCTAAAGCATCATAGGACATAATATGACCCCTTAGGACACCATAGGACCCATAACGACCCAATATGGTGTCATAAGGGGTCATATGTTGTCCTTAGGGGTCATATGGTATCCCATGACCCCTTAGGACACCATATGATCCCTAATGACACCATATGGTGTCATAAGGGATCATATGACCCATAGCAACACCGTATAGTGTCGTAAAGGGTTTTATTGTGTCCTAAGGGGTCATATGGCATCTTAAGGGGTCATATGACACAATATAACCCCTTAGGACATAATATGATCCATAACGACACCATTTGGTGTTGTAAGGGGTCATATGGTGTCCTAAGGGGTCATAGGACACAATATGACCCCTTAGGACACCATAGGACCCATGAACCCTTAGGAGACCATATGACCCCTAACAACACCATATGGTGTCATAAGGGGTCATATGACCGATAACGACATCGTATAGTGTCATAAAGGGTCATATTGTGTCCTAAGGGGTCATATTGTGTCCTAAGGGGTCATATGACACAATATGACCCATAACGACACAATTTGGTGTTGTAAGGGGTCATATGACCCCTTAGGACAACATAGTACCCACAACAACCCAATATGGTGTCATAAGGGGTCATATGGTATTCCATGACCCCTTAGGACACCATATGACCCTCAACAACCCAATATGGTGTCATAAGGGGTCATATGACCCATAATGACACTATATAGTGTCGTAAAGGGTCATATTGTGTCCTAAGGGGTCATATGGTGTCTTAAGCGGTCATATGACACAATAAGACCCCTTAGAACACAATATGACCCATAACAACACAATTTGGTGTCGTAAGGGGTCATAAGGTGTCCTAAGAAGTCATAGGACGCAATATGACCCCTTAGGACACCATAGGACCCATAACGACCCAATATGGAGTCATAAGGGGTCATATGTTATCCTTAGGGGTCATATAGTATCTCATGACCCCTTAGGACACCATATCCTTAACGACACCATATGGTGTCATATGACTCATAATGACATCGTATAGTATCCTAAAGGGTCATATTGTGTCCTAAGGGGTCATATGGTGTCTTAAGGGGTCTGACACAATATGACCCCTTAGGATACAATATTACCCATAACGACACAATTTGGTGTCGTAAGGGGTCATATGGTGTCCTAAGGGGTCATAGGATACAATATGACCTCTTAGGACACCATAGGACCCATAATGACCCAATATGGTGTCATAAGGGGTCATATGTTGTCCTTAGGGGTCGTATGGTATTCCATGACCCCTTAGGACACCATATGACCCCTAATGACACCATATGGTGTCATAAGGGGTCATATGACCAATAACGACACCGTATAGTGTCGTTAAGGGTCATATTGTGTCCTAAGGGGTCATATGGTGTCTTAAGGGGTCATATGACATAATATGACCCCTTAGGACACAATATGACCCCTTAATATACCATAGGACTTATAACGACCCAATATAGTGTCATAAGGGGTCATATGTTGTCCTTAGGGGTCATATGGTATCCCATGACCCCTTGGGACAAAATATGAGCCCCAACGACACCATATGCATCCTAATGGGTCATAGTGTGTCATAAGGTGACATGATGAACCATTATTACAATATAAAAAGCAGTGCCAATATTGCTTACAAATATTTGACACCTAAGGGGTCATAGGACACAATATGACCTCTCCCCCCTCCCCCCTAATCCCTCTCCCCCTTCCCCCCCTCTCCCTCTATCTCTCTCTCTCTCTCTCTCCCTCCCTCTCCCTTAATCTCTCTCTCCCTTCCCCCCTCTCCCTCTTTCTCTCCCTCTCCCTCTGGACCCTAATCTCTCTCTCTCTCTCTCTCTCTCTCTCTCTCTCTCTCTCTCTCTCTCTCTCCTCTCCCTCCCTCTCCCTCTCCCCTAATCACTCTCTCTCTCTCTCTCTCTCTCTCTCTCTCTCTCCCCGCTCTCCCTCCCCTAACCCCTCTCCCCCCCCCTCTCTCTCTCTCTCTCTCTCTCTCTCTCTCTCTCTCTCTCTCCCCCCTAATCTCTCCATCTCTCTATATCTCTCTCCCTTCCCCACCTCTCTCTCCCCTAATCTCTCCCTCTCTCCCCCACTTCCCCCTCTCCCTCTCCCTAATATCATATACTAATATATTTATAAATTAATATATTGTATATTAATATATTAATAAAGAATAGATTAATTATGTGCAAATTTAGTTATTGAATTTACTTATTAAAATCAAATATCCGATTTCTGTTGTACAAATTTCAAATTTGAAATTTTGGCTCGGGTTTGCTTTGGGATTTGGCTTGAAAGTGACAAGCCTGGAAAGTCAACTGAAAAAAATTGTTTTTCAGTATTCCTTGATTTTCCATAATTTACACTGGTGGCTGATGACTTTTTTTATAGCCAAAATTGATAAAACGAAAAGGGTTTTTTAAGGACGTTCTCAGCTTTCCAACAATATAAGGCTTGTCTAGTTATTTCAACTTTAGGGTAAGTGCACCAAGATGGTGAACAGAAAAGTGGCTACATGCCAAAAAATAAAATAAAATTTCATAACCCATGCGGGTTCTAAAATTTCAAAAATGTGCTAGGCTTGGTAACACCAAGCCTAGAGAAAAAACAATATAAAAAACCAAAAGTTCCTCAAAACCAGACATATTTATTTTGTGTAGGCCATGAGTTTTGGCCATTTTCAACGCCAAAACCCATGGAACAACAGCAAGGAGAAGCCAAAAAAGCATCGAACCCGCATGGGTTTGCAACTATTTTTTATTTTCCCAACATCGAGAGCAATTTTCAACAATGGCACCCTGTCTAATAGGTAAGATTTGATTTGTTTGATTTTTTTTTTTTTGCATTTTAATTAAATTAGGGTTTTTTAATTGATTTAAGTTTTGTTTTTATTAATTTGATGTCAGATTCTTCAAGCAATCCCCAAAAACAAAATAGACAACAAAGACCTCCTCTTGCACAAGCAACACAAGAAAAACCTATTAACATTGCACAAAAGCAACAAGAAAACCCTCAAAATCCTAAAAATGTTGCTCCTCAACAACCACCACCACCTCGAAACCCTCCACATCCTCCATTAGATCATGTAGATGCCACACAAGAGGATCTCATCAATCGCCTTACACAAAATAGTGCCCAAATTTCTATATTGGTGAATAGGTTGAGGACCTCTAGGCTTGAGCACCACTCAACCCTTGCCAGAACACTAGAAACAATGGCTAATAGTGCGAATGAGGTATCTAGGGAGGTTAAAAAATGGGGTTCATGGAGGGATAGATGTCGAACATTTTATGCGGATGGGTTGTCATATGATCAAGTGAAGAAAAAGGGCATAGTTAAAGCTGACATATGTGCTCTTTTCACCTATCCTGTTACCAGTAACAACCTAGAACTAAATACGACTCAGTTTCCTATACATTGGTGTGTTCATGCTAGGTTGAAAGAAGCTTTTTGGGATAGGTGGTATATGGTCTTTGACCAACCACCTTGTAATAATTGGGAGGTGCCTCTATATTTTTTGAGAAAGTTGTATTGTGAGTTTATCCTCGAGAGAAGCCGAATTACTTTGACATCTGACAATTTCAGGGTAGAGGGAGAGGCTCTGCGCATGATAGACCTGGGGCCCATAGGGTGGTAGATCCACAACATAGGAGGCGTACAACTCCTAAACCCATGGTTCATGTCACTGTCCCTATATCCTTGAAGGAGTCTATGGAATTACAGACTCTTCAGGAAGCTGCATCATTAACTGATGTCATTATTCAGCATGGCACACAGCTGGTCAGAGCAGAGGATGTACCAGCACCTGCAGCACCTCCTTCATCAGCGACACCTCCTTCATCAACAACACCTCCTTCCTCAACGACAACTCCTTCATCAACATCACCTCATGCATCATTTGGCACGAGCCAACCCATTCAACATATGTGCCCCACCTGCCAGGGTGTATGTTCTGGTGTCGACACTGACGCGGACGAGGATGGTGGGACATCTCATTCGTGTACATGTTGTAGGAGTAGATGCCATACTTCCACTACAGAGGATGTGGCCCTCACCGATGAACTACTCAATATCTTGTACCCTCTCTATCAGACACAGGTGCGTTTAATTCTGTTTATGACATGTTATCAATTAAGTGACTAAATCTTATAAAAAGAAATGAATTTTTATTTTTATAACAATTTAAAGTTACATATAAATAAAATGCATTGCAGGGTGCAATAGGTGGTGGGAGTACACCACATACTGTTCAGTCGACTCCATGGTCACGAGTAGTTTCGCCACCAGAGGTAAAGATTTGTAAATTTGTTAAAAATATGATAATACATTAGATTCAAAATATATTTTGTTAATTATATGTATCATTACTTGATATTTTGTAGGGCTTATCAGTGGCCGAGATGTCCCAACTTGATGATATCATGCTTTCAGCCATTGACTTTGGCCAAGATAGCTATGCGTTACCATTTAGATTTATATATTTTTGAATTAAGTGATATATTAAATACATGCTCTTTTCCCTTATGTTAATTTTTTCCCATTAGTTTACCCCACTTACCTCGAGGACATCTCGTGTGAGAAAGCCATCGTCTAGCACTCCGAGGTAGAAAAAGATATCCTCTCGGACACCCAAACGACAGAAAGTAATTCACTACAATTTAAATTCAATTGTTGAAATGTATTATGATTAAACATGTATATGTAGATATTGATAAATGCACTTAATTTATTTGTTCTATATACAGAAACATGTGGGGTTTACGAAATTAATGAATGCACCTGATGTCGATGAGGTTCAGCAGAGGGAAGAGGTGATATCTTCATATTCACTTTGGATTGCATTCTTTCTTGTTTGAAATAACTAAATCCTTTTATGTCTATATCATATGTTATCATTTTTCATACAGGAAATGGTAATAGCTGCATCAGATTTGACTAGGCCTCCTAAGGTTAGAGGAGAACTATACGAGGCTTCGATGTGCATTTTTTTTACATATGTTAAAAATATTTGTTTTATGTAGTTTGTCAACAACTTTGGGTTATTAACTTGTATGATTGTCTTTAAACTATTACAGGCCCCTTCCAAACTTCCTATTGTTATTCTACCATTCCATTTCAGTAGAAGTCCTACACGTATATTATGGGATCCAACACAACCAAGGCAAAAGGTATGTCTATCTTAGATCAACTCCTTTTCACTAAGTGCACAATGGAGTTGAAACCGTCTAGTTAACTCCTTTTGGATCACTTACCATGGATATAGGAAATGGTCGTAACTGATTCATCTGTGACTTTGCCTCCTACGACCACAACACATCCATCTAAGGCTCTAGTATGCTTTAGTTTTTTAGTCTATTCATTTTTAGTTATTATGTGTTATTTGACATATATGTCATTAACATGTATTAATGTTGTTTTACCAGTTACAACCTCCTTCAGGATATCCCACGGATCCTCAGCCTCACCAAATTATAGAAGATAGAGATGAGGTAATCAACATTTCAACTTCAAACAATTTAGAGTTCAGTATTTAGTTATTTTGATGTAATATTGAGAAAATATATTTGATTCGACATTTGAATTGTCCTTGTGCAGCCACCTATAGAGCCACGTATTGCTTCAAAGAGGCTTGATTTTGATGATCCACCACAGTCATAGATACCGATAGAGACATATAGTTATAGTTGTGGTCATTGAAGGAGTAATTTTTTATATATTCGACATTTGTATATGTATATATCAACTTTGACAGACATGGCACATGCCACATTTTTGTAACTATTATTGATTTGGCATCTATGCCATTTTTTGATATATGTACACGATTATTGTTCATTTTGATATATATGAAACTTGATATTCGATCCAATTTGTTCATTGATATATATGAAACATGATATTCCTGAAGCTTAGTTATTTGCTATTGAAATGTGATCAAATTTGTTAGTTGTGTATATGTCTTGAAATGTGATCCAATTTGTTCATTACTTGTAACTCATATGGCGTATACTTTTAAACTATCTATTTCTCATATTGTGTATACCCAAGTACTAATATCGGTAATGTTGATATTGTGTATTTTGATTGAGTGAATTTGCTGTGAGTCCTTCGTGCATGAAGAGATTGGAGTGAAGTTATTATTTCATAAACTCATGCTTATGGAGTGAAGTTCATCATTTCAAGAACCAATTAAGACAAGATTTGAGCACACAAAGAAGATTTGAAATTTATCTAAGGATGAGTCGGCTTAGGTAAGGTTTTCATTTAAATTTTATTCCATAACAAGTTGGCCTTAGGGTAAGAGACACACCTATTCATCCAAATCACCTATAAAAGAAGAGTTGAAGCACTTATGGATGATCCATGTGAACCAATGGGGTCATGTTGTCACTACCTAAAAAATCCTATCTCGGTTTTGGGCAGCTCGATTCCATTTTCTTGTGGTTAGATTTTTTTTGTCGCATCAAAAACCGTCAAAAACTGTCAGTGAGAGTTGGCAAAATAGTGCATCTTTCATTCTTCTTGTTGTGGGAATGAACTGTCAGTGTGAGCACATCTAGGTGGTTGGGTTTATACTAGGCGTGCCCTTGTCTTGCTCTCCAAGGCATCCGATCGTTATGAGCCACCTTGTAGCGACATTTTCCCTTGAGCGCTCAAAGTGGAAAAAATGACCAAACTTTGACGTCCCGTAACTTGGAGACCATGACACTTATGGATGATCCATTTGAACCTATGGGGTTTTGTTGTCACTGCCTAAAACATTCTCTCTCGGTTTCAGGCAACTTGATTCCATTTTCTTGTGGTGAGATTTTTTCGGTCGCATAAAAAATTGTCAAAAACCGTTAGTGAGAGGTGGCAAAATAGTGCATCTTTCATTCTTCTTGTCATGGGAATGAAATATCAACACGAGTGCATCTGGGTGGCCAAGTTTACGCTAGGTGTGCCCTTGTATCACTCCCCAAGGTGTCTGATTGTTACGAGCCACCTCGTAGCGACGTTTTCCCTTGAGCGCTCAAAGTGGAAAAAATGGTCAAACTTTGATGTAGCATAATTCAGAGACCATGACACTTATGGATGATCCATTTGAACCTATGGGGTCATGTTGTCGCTGCCTAAAAAATCCTATCTCGGTTTTGGGCAACTCGATTCCGTTTTCTTGTGGTGAGATTTTTTTCTGTTGCATCAAAAACTATCAGTGAGAGGTGGCAAAATAGTGCATCTTTCGTTATGCTTGTCGTGGGAATGAACCATTAGCATGAGCGCATTTGGGTGGTTGATTTTATGCTAGGTGTGCCCTTGTCTCACTCTCCAAGACGTCCGATTGTTACGAGCCACCTCGTAGCGACGTTTTCCCTTGAGCGCTCAAAGTGGAAAAAATGTCAAACTTTGATGTCTCGTAACTCGGAGACTGTGGCACTTATGGATGATCTGTTTGAACCTATGGGGTCGTGTTGTCGCTGCCTAAAAAATCCCATCTTGGTTTTGGGAAACTCAATTCCATTTTCTCGTGGTGAGATTTTTTCTGTTGCATCAAAAACCATCAAAAACTGTCAGTGAGAGGTGGCAAAATAGTGCATCTTTCGTTCTTCTTGTTGTGGGAATGAACCGTCAGTGCGAGCGCATCTGGGTGGCCAGGTTTACGCTAGGTGTGCCCTTGTCTTGCTCACCAAGATGTTCGATCGTTACGAGCCACCTCGTAGCGACGTTTTCCCTTGAGCGCTCAAAGTGGAAAAAAGGGTCAAACTTTGATGTAGTGTAACTCGGAGACCGTGGCACTTATGGATGATCTGTTTGAACCTATGGGGTCATGTTGTCACTGCCTACAAAAATCCTATCTCGGATTCAGACTATTCCTACTAGCCCTTCAAGTCGGGTAATTCAATAATAACTCAAAACTTTCCCAAAACACTTGGAAAAAAAATTGCATATTCAGATACCCATTTGCAAGTTATTTAACATATTTTAGAATCAGACTCAGTTCAAATGGTACAAGTTTATTACAAATATATTTATAATCAAATGGTACAAATTTGGGCTCTCAAAATTTGCAAATCAGCCCCATGGACACTTTCATATATAAAATTTGGCATCTTATATAAACGATCAAGCTCATTACTGTTTATATTTAAAAAAATTTGCATCTAAATATGCAAATTACAACTCGTTGTTGTTTTTTTATACAAAACTTAGCATCTAGATATGCACATTACAACTCACTGTTGTTTTTTAATACAAAATTTAGCATCTGGATATGCACATTACAACTCATTGATGTTTTTATATACAAAATTTGGCATCTACATATGCACATTACAACTCATATGCATATTACAACTCATATGCATGTAGAGCACATCCAAAAAAGTGAAGTTACAACGTTTCGCAAAAGATATATACAAAATTGTCAAAATTATTCTACCATATTGTAGAATTATTCTCCTAGATGGCCCAAAATCAATCAAGTGAACCTTCTGGATCAGCTCTAACCCTTAGTGTCTCAAGTATTGCCTCGTGGTCTGATTCATGAACTTTCCACAAATCCTTGTTAAGAGGTCTACCACAATATTTAATCAAATGAATATTTGTTGCAACAAGAAGGTTTGAGTAATGAAGAATATGTCTATGTGTCTCAAAGTCCTCAAACAACCAGGCATTAGAATTTTTGATAGGGTACTTTCATTTTATATAAGGATAATGCCAAAATCTATACAATGACTGCTAAATAAATGAGTTTAAGAGGTCTTAATATAACTCGACACAACAATGGTACCTTCTAAGCCATGTCCCTGTCACAACAATAGATCCTATTGGGTACTCAATACCCTCTCCATCAACCACTATAGAAGTCAATTTCTTTTTGGCCTCAATACAATGACATAAAAATTAATAGGTTCCTTCTTTGTTGTTCTCATCCGCAATAACTGCATATACATGACCTGCATTTAATAGAAGGATATAAGTTAATAACAAAATCAGCATAAGTTAATACTAATAAATTAAGCTTAAAATTGTAGAAAATTGCAACCCTTTACCTGGTTCAACTATGTCTGATACATGGTCAAAATCCATTGATGCTTCAATCTGGTTCATTTGTAGTTCTCTAGGAAGTTGATATGTATCTAGGGTTTGCAAAGGTCTACAAGACCATTGGTCAACCCACTCTTTTGATTCACATTTATCCCACAAAAAATGCATACACGAAAAGCAAAAGCATGCAATATGTCTAGTATAAATAACTAGTGATGTTGCATTTGAACTTCTAAATAAATGCATGTCACTTGATCCAGTAAGTGTACAACAATCTAGATAGTTTTCAATGTTAGATTCACTTATTAATCAAAAATATCTAGAAACCATAGACTTACCTGCATTACCTGGTCCCATCGTAGAGCTACACCATTGCACGATTGTTTTTGAATCTATTAACATTGCACCACATTCGTACTTCAATTCCTCTCTAAGAGCTCTTTTCACACATGCTCCCGCACCATCATGCTCTCCCTTTCCATGCCCTACCTCAATGAAATTCCAAAAATGTTGCACACCACTTGTCACATGCATCTTAGTCAACCAGTAGAACATCCTTGCATTCTTGAATTGTGCGATGCAATTGTCTGACCATATTAAGTGTTGGTTGTATCTTATATCTCTTTCCCTTAAACTATCATAGAAGATTGTAAAGCATCCTTGCACAAACTCTGAGGAATGAGTATGATCATCGCTAATATAGAAGTGATATTCTCTTATAACCTTTCTGTCCTCCTCGGTGCTACCATGTGCATTCATGAATGCTATGTGTACAAAAATTGTAACTTGTGTAGAGTGGTAATACATAGATTGTACTTCATTTTGCGGCTTTAGTTTATAATTCTCAGCAAAATCAACAACAGAGACAATAGTGCCAAGGGGGAAAGTGTCCTTACACAACTTGAATTGCTCATCTAACCACCTAGCTCTATGTGTGTGACCTATGTACTCATATACTAGTTTCTCTTGAAACATCTTCATAAAATCAGCTATGCATACATCTCTTTTCTAACTCACACCTCTTTAATTCTTTTCCATCTTTAACACCATATGTGTTTGACTTATATTTTCCAATAGAAACTAGTTCCTTACCAATTTCATGTGTTCTATCCAGATGTAGGCACCTATGCAACTATTGCAAACCGCCACATGTAGGACAAAAACCTCTCAAACACATCATCTTATAATAAATGCACCCGTCATCTCATCTACATAGTACACTTGAAATAAATTCTCTCGGTGACTTAGGAGGTGCTTGTAGACCACATTCCTGCAAAACGTCATTAGTGTGCAAAGTACAACAGATATAGCGATAAATATCATAATGCATGAAAAATTCAACATGGACCGTACAACAACATGTAGTACGTGCATGATTAATCTTAACATAAAATGGTTTTGTCATCTCAAAAAATATTTGACTAATTTTAATCTGAGGAAAGCTTTGAAGAAACTTTTCATAAAATTGTGTTTGAGTTGTATCTAAATAGTGTTTTGGATGTGGCTCACGATTACTAATTCCAATTCGCCTTCTAACAACATCTCTTTGGTTGGGTGAAACCCTTGTGTTGTCATGCCAATATCTCTCAATTAACGTTCTTAGTGCATCAACAACAACCTTGTCCTTGCGTGGGAGTCTACCCAAGAGAGCCCAAAGAGAATTATTGTTCGGATCCTTGATTTTCTCTTGCCTCTCTAAGGCATAGTGTAATGTGGTTCTACTTATCCTTAATGACTTACTTGTTTTGCTTATTAAATGAAATTTTTTCATTTCCTTTCCCATTATGGTTGATGTGAGGACACGACGAGTAACATTAGCATCTTTAGTGCATGATTTCAAACCAATGGTTTGGTATGCATCAAAAAGATTTCTCACAATGGTTCTTTCACTATTATTTTCCGATGTTCTTAACCCCAAATTTTTCATTGTCAGTCTAAATTTCAGATTTTTAATCATTTCAACAACTAACTGGTATCTTCCACTTTGATTTAAGTTTTCAAAATAGTTATTCCAAATTCTTCTAATCATTCTTCTACAAGTTCTTTCGGAAAATTTTATCATGCATTGGTTTCACAATATTTTCATCAATATCTATTTGGAACTTTGGTTTTCTACGAATTATTCTAAGAGGTGTTAAGATTGGTGCATGCTCTTCTTTTTCATTAGGTGCATTATGTGCATTGATCACATCAAATTCAAATGGTATATCTTCTTCAATTTCATTAACATGTGCATTCACCGAATCATTTTCAAATGGTGTGTGTTCATTGCATTCATTGGGTGCATTCATAATATGTATTTGAATTGGTGTATGTTGATCATTTTGATTTGGTGCATTAATCATATCAATTTCAATTGTTGAATGTTCATCACTTTCATTAGGTGCATTAGATGACATACCTTCACGTAATCTCTGCATACACTCCCTTTGTCTTTCCTTTGCTGCCTCTCTTTGTTCATTTGTTCCTCTCTTATTCTTTCCCATTGTCCTACATATAACATCATAATGACAATCCATAATCAAATAGAAAAAAAATAGCAAATGATCATCATTTTGTTATAATCTAAAGTAACAATAATAAATAACTTTAAAAAAAAACAAAATACAAGACAAATAAATCATAATCAAAGCAAAAAAACAACAAATGATCATGATTTTGTTATTATCTAAAATAACAATTATAAAATAACTTCAAAATCAATCATTCCAAAGCAAAAGTGACAAAAGAATATGAAAACCTGACTGTTACTATCCTTGAAAATCATGTGCAAAAGCAGTGGGGCATTCAAACAACTTGCAATGCTGGTTTTTAAGCTGTTGGGAGAAAAATATATAAAGATTTTCCCATAACCCATACGGGTTATGGAAACCTTATATGTCAACATTCGCAATTTCTCATAACTCGTATGGGTTATGTAGAACTAGAAGTTTTGGCCTTAGTTCTACATAACCCATATGAGCTATGTAGAATTAGGAAAAGGAGAGGGGGAGAGGGAGAGAGGGAGGGAGAGGGAGAGAGGGAGAGAGGGAGGGAAAAGGAGAGGGGGAGAGGGAGAGAGGAATGGAGAGGGAGAGGGAGAGAGAGGGAGATTGGGAAAAGGAGAGGGAGAGAGGGAGAGAAGGAGAGGGGGAGGGAGAGAGGGAGATTGGGGAAAGGAGAGGGGGAGAGGGAGAGAAAGGGAGATTGGGAAATGGAGAAGGGGAGAGGGAGAGGGGGAGGGAGAGGGAGAGAGGGAGGGAGGGGAGAGAGAGGGAGATTGGGAAAAGGAGAGGGGGAGAGAGAGAGGGAGAGAGAGAGATAGAGAGAGGGAGATTGGGAAAAGGAGAGGGAGAGATGGAGAGAAGGAGAGAAGGAGAGGGGGAGGGAGAGAGGGAGAAAGGAGAGGGGGAGAGGGAGGGAGAGGGATATTGGGAAAAGGAGAGGGGGAGAGAGAGGGTGATGAATACTTAGAGAGGGGGGTGAATTAGTATACCAAAAATTACTAAACTCAAACACTTAAATAGTTTAGCAGTCAACTGGTATAAAAAATTTACTAACAAACCGGTTAAAGAAAATACAAACCAAACAGCAAATAAAGCATTCACCCACAAGAGAACAATCACCATAAAAGAAGAGGTTTTGACGTGGAAACCCAAATGGGAAAAACCACGGTGAGCTGAGACTCACAAGTAACTATCTGCAGAATAGAAACCAGACCGGTTAAGGTCATACAATGTTCTTCACCAGAATAGATCTTGTTAGGAATCTCAATCTCTATTAGGAGATAAGTTCGATTAAAGACTACCTTGTGAGAGGATTTCAGATCCACGGTTGTGAACCACCTTGTTAGAGGATTTACAAAGGCTTTTTTGGGCCTACCCGGTTAAGGGTTTCAGACTTGTCAAAGATGTGAGTAATCAACAAGTGAGTGATCTAGAAAATAGCACAGTCTGCTTGGTTAGATCCATGATAGCTCATTGTTAATTCATTTCAGCATTACTTCAGTCTTTAGTATATCCACACTCTGTTATTTCACATAGACTTGATCTTCTCTTCTATGATTGTACATACAAAAACCTCATCAACCACCAAAAACTCTAACCACTTCTAAAACCCTAGACATGATGTCCTTATAAAGGAATCTAATTTCATGTCAGTCCAATAAGATTACATTGCAAGTTCCTAGGTTTAGTGTATCTAGACACATTTGGTAACATGATACAAAATCACCGTCAAAGTGTCGGTGGATGATAACTCATCACAGAGTATTACCGGTTTATACAACTTTATCGATTACCGGTTGGTAACTCATCATAGAGTAATACCGGTTCAAACATTTAACTAATTACTGGCTGTCAAAAATGAAGACTGGGAAAAATAATAACTCCCGCTTCAGTTCCTTCATTCCGCTTAAGATCCTCGAACCGTTTGAAGTCTTCATACCGCTTGAGATCGGTAAACACTTTCTGCAAAACACCGATAGTCTAAAGACTAATACATAATACCGGTTGGAACTAATATCGGTTGAGCATAACTCATACATACAAAAAGTGATCTCAAAGAAAGTGTGTGTCCATCAATGACAATCACAACATCATCATCAAAAATGCCAACAATCTCCCCCTTTGGCATTGATGGCAACACTTAGGAAAATTTTGACATCTAAGTGTTTTACAACAAAAAAATATGCCATAATCAAAATTACTCCCCCTAAGCATATACACTATCCCTTTTGCAAAAAATACCATGTATAATATTCCCTTATAGAGATAAACATGAAAGTATACATAACATGCATCAAAATTTTAAATACAAAATACTACTTCCCATTTGCCAACAATGACAAAGTAGTGCAGAATAACCCCTGTTTCTTATTATCATTAAAATAATAAGTGTTTATGACAATAAGGAGTGAAACTTATCAAAAACTAATTTAAAGTCCCACATAAAGGTCTTCATGGATAAAGACCATGACTCAAGCAATGAGGTAGCAACCTCACTTTCCGTTTGCATCTGGGCGTCCAAGGTACTCATCTCTTGAGTGATCGTTAAGGCATCTAGATTGAGATAGCACTTCTGAAGTATTTGCAGTCGAGGTAGTAGAACCAATTGAAGTTCCTGCAAATCTCAGGTCCTCTTGCTGATCTCCAACTCTATTCTGGCAGTCTGGAGTTGAAACCGATGAATGGTTTGCCCATATGTGGAGAAGGAATCATAGGGCGTCTTGAAGGTTCTTATATATGCCTGCAAGTCAGATTGCAGCTTTTCCTTCTGTACAAGCACATCATCACAAAATAGATGGGGTTGAATTATCTTACTGAGTAGTAGATTCCCCTCATCTAGAGCATCTCGTATGTCTTTCTGTGCTTTCTGAACTTTAGACCGGAGCTCATTTAATTTCTTTACTAAGGCAGTGTTCAATGCCTTTTGATGCTTCTTTTGAGAATTGGCTTCAGCAACATCTTCCAGGCATTGCACCTGATCCTCTACAACTGTGCATAAAAGTTTCAGTTGGGCTAGAGAGGAATCGATACTGGGGAGGTTGGTACCGAGAATCAAACTAGTAAGAGTTTCCACCGCAGTTTGAATAACATCTTGCTCCTTCTTCCTCCTTAGCGCTTCCAATTGCTCTTGGGCAAGCTTAATGCTTTGTAGGAGCTCTGATTCATTTGCAAATTGGAGGTCAATGGGACTGGTGATGTCAGCCAGTTTAGCTTGACCACCAGTTGCCTTTGGGGTCTCCACTTGTGTGCTCTTTGCCACTTCCTCCTTCTCTTTGGCTCTTTGCTTTTCCTCTTCTGCCTTCTTTTGCTCCTCTGCTTCTTTCTTTCTCTTTTTTGCTTCCTTCTTTCTATCTTCGTCTTTCCACTTCTCTTCTTCTTTCTTCTTCTCCTCTTCCTGTTTCCTCTTTTCCTCTTCCTATTTCCTTTTCTCTTCCTCTTTTCTCTACTCCTCTTCCTGTTTCTTTTTCTCTTCTTCTGCTTGTTTCCTCTTCTCTTCCTCTTTTCTCTTTTCCTCCTCTTGTTTCTTTTTCTCATTCTCTGCTTCCTCTTTGTTAGCCTTTTCTTTGTCTTGTTTCTCCTTGTCCACTCTCTCTTTATCAACTTTTTCCTTTGGTGCATCCGGAGTGACATTTTCACCATCCAAAGCATCAATGTCAATAGGGTCCATTTGTTCAGTGACCGGTTCTCCTTCACTGTTATACACCTCATCCGGTTTTGTAGTTTTCGGTTTTTGTTCAGCCTTCTTGTTGTCTTTTGACACTTGGTATGATCTTAGAGCGGCTGTGGCATGAGAGTGGGTATCTTTTACCATTTCAGGGACTTTTCTTTCCAATAAGAAGAGTCTTCTTCTTCTCATGAAGAAGAGGCCTTTGTATTTTTCCATAACTTCATAAAGTTCTGAATTTGACACATCAGGAAAATATTGTGCAAATATTTCCTCTCTTATTTCCTGTTCTTTTTCTATGGCAATGCGCCATTTGCTATCTAAAGAATTGTATAAAGAATCCGGTGTCATGGATTTAATTTCTGATGGCGACCGGTCATTAATACATAAATATTGAATAATTTCTTGTTCGACTTCCTCTTTCTCATTGTCATTGAAATCATCAAAATAATCTACTAAATCACTCAACACTTTTCTCCTAATATTCTTAATGGTCCTTTGACAATGTGTCAATGGTTTGTAAGAGGAGATGTCAATATTTACTGGTGCTGATGATGCAGGTTCATTACTAGTTGTCTTTGTCTTTTTCCTTGTTTGCCTAGTCTTCTTAGGCTGTTCTTCAGGTTCTATGTCCTCTGAGTTCGGTGTGTTTCCTTTGGTCTTCCGCTTCCTCTCAAATACCATGGCGGGTGCAACTTTCAGTTTCTTCTTTGTCGGTGACTGCTTGGTCACTTTAGGAGTTGCTGAAGTAACCGGTGCCGATACAGATGGCATTGCCTTTCCCTTCTTTACTGAAGGTTCTTCAACGGGTGTTACCCTTTCCAGATAGGTGCCAGTTCTCTTCTTCTTAGGATCAAGAGGTGAGGAAAGTAGGGTAGAGGCATACCCGTCTAGCATGTCATACATTACCTCATATCCCATGGGTTCTAGTTTTTCTTTTCTAGGCTCAACCGCCTCCATTATGCACTCATCTACTCTGATGGTGAAGTAGATGTCCTCTTCATATTTCTTGACAATATCATTAGATATCCTCATCCGCTGGCTCATCTTCTACTTAAACTCATCAAAGTATTTGTCCAATACTTTAGGATAACCGGTTCCAACCGCTTGAAGACTTTCTCTGATTTGCTTGGTAACCAATTGGTCACCAGACCACTGAATATCACTGACTCCTAGGAAATAGCCTTGAAAGTAGAAAAACAATCCTACCAACAGTTGTCCCAATTTAAATCTTAAGGCATTATCCTGTTAAATAGATTTTAGGTTCACCAGAAGTTTCCTTTGCATACAAGTGTATAAATCAAATGAGGCATCTTCCATGATCATCCTGTAGGTAGCATTTACCACTGCAGCAGAGACAAAGTTAATCCTTCTAGCATAGAACATTTGGTATCCTATCACCATACAAGCATACTTGACTAGATCATCCTTGATGGTATTCATAGTCATTCCCTATTGGTCATTCACAGAACTGGTGAGCTTGGTCATTTCAGTCTTGATGACTTTCCTTAGGGTTGGCACCTCACCAGTGTTGCAGAAACCAGTGATGACATGAATAGTTTCAAGCGTTATGTCATGTGTTCTCTCAAGATACATTTTATCGCCATGAACTCTTCTCAGAATGATGTGAATGTGATCTTCTATAAATTCTTCAAGAAAATACATTACATTGTGAAGCTTCTTCTTTTCCAGAATGCTATATTCGGGTTTGATCTTCTTATCATCCCCGCAAAACAGACCTAGTTGAGAATGAATTACTAGTGATCCTAGGTCTTCCAGTTTGCAATCAATATACCCTGAAATATCACCGTCTATTATAACTCCAGCAGGTATCTGGGATAGGGCATTGTATTTCGCCTTCCGTTGGATAAAATCTACCGAATCAATGGGTGCACTAGAACTGGAGTGCAATGCAGAAGCCATGATAAACGGATAAACAAGAATTTCGATAAATACCTTCACAAGTCGAGATTTAGGGCTTGCAAATTTTGCTTCATCACACACTACTTCGGTTGCTGGATTACCGCTTTGTGTCCTTCACTTGACTAATTGATACTATCTCTAGATTTTTCTTCAAAGTTTTGAAATCTTCTATGAATCGCAAGACAAATCACCTTTTGTCGCTCTACACTTGAAAATTTCTTTGCTCGCAAATTGATAAGTGAAAATGACTTGAAAATCCCATTTAAATGAATTCTTCACCTACCATAATAAATGCTCCACCATTAGGGCGTAAACCCTAATTTGCCTTTTACCATTTTTGGTCTTCTGCTGATTGACAGGTAACACATATCGGTCAAGGTCTTTTACCGATATAAACTGGAGGTTCAAAATATTTCATCGATTTTCTCCCCCTAAGCTTCTCTGAAGCTTAGTTTGTTGATTCAGAGATTTCCATGCTAGGTGCAGAAACCGGTTCTTCTTATGACACTTCTTCTAGTTTCTTTTTCCAGGTTTTCTTCATATCCACTTGAACAGTTTCAACATCAATCTTTCCTTCCGGAGTGATTGGTATATCATTCGATATATTCTTTCTCATCCTGCAGATTCTTGTTGTGTGACCCGGTTTGTTGCAATGATAGCATACCATTCCAGGTGCTCTCCATGGTCCATTATTCATGTTTACATTTTTCCTTTTGCATGTTGCAGCAGTGTGACCATGACCATGAAAGATCAAGCAGGTTCCTCTCCAACCAGTTGCTGCTTGATAGCCACCACTACCTGATTGATGATTATAGGTATTAAACCGGTTTGGATTCTGGTTCACAGATGGTTCAGGAAAAACTCCTTGACTCCTTTGAGGATACCTTCCGGTGTTGTGCATGACAGACCTGCATTCAAATTCTCTATGCCCAAACTTGTTGCATGCATAACAGTTTCCATTGAATCTATTGGATCTAGGCTTATTGTTTAGAAAGTAGGGAAAATTATTGTAAGCCTTATTTCTACATACATTACCATTATGTCCTTCCTTGAGATAATTAAAGCAAACAGGTTTGAACTTTTGCTTACCTTTATTCTTTGATGTCGGTTGCTTCCTTGATGCTACATCTTTTGTTCCAGAGGTCTCACCCTCCTCATACTCAAAGAAACCAAGTCCATTAGTATTCTTTACCATTTTTGCTGATTTAAGATTTTTCTCTAACTTAGCAACACTTTTATTGAATTTGGCAAGTATCTCCTTTGACTTAGTGAGTTCCTTGGTAATAGAAGCGTTAGACTCCTTCAAGGTTGCATTCTTAGAAATAGCCAAGTTTAGTTCACCTTGCATTTCTTCTTTTTCCACTTTGCTCTCTTGGAGATGAGCGGTAAGTGCACTGATTTCTTGCTTCAATTGGAGATCTCATGATCTTTGTCTTTTACCAGATCTTCAGCTTTCCTCTGGTTCTCAAGCTCTTGACACATCCTGATAGTCAGTCCTTCCAGTTCCCTTCCTAGGTTGACATTAGAATCATTCAATTTTTCAACTTCTTCAACTAGGGCTTCCATGTCCGCTTCATCAGAGGAACTGTTTTCAATTAGCTCCATCAGTTTCTTAGCATGCTCTCTTCTTTTTGCCAGAGAGGCCTTATATTTGACTTTGAGTTCATCATAGGCTTTCTCAGTCTGAGTAAGCCGATCAGTAAGTTCCCTCACAGTGTATTCCCCTATATCTCTTTCCAAGTGGTTAAACTTATAGAAAGGTTGGCTCTGATACCAATTGATGAATACTAAGAGGGGGGGTGAATTAGTATACCAAAAATTACTAAACTCAAACACTTAAATAGTTTAGTAGTCAACCAGTATAACAGATTTACTAACAAACCGGTTAAAGCAAATGCAAGCCAAACAACAAATAAAGCATTCGCCCACAAGAGAACAATCACCATAACACAAGAGGTTTTGACATGGAAACCCAAATGGGAAAAACCACGGTGAGCTGAGACTCACAAGTAACTATCTGCAGAATAGAAACTAAATCGGTTAAGGTCAGACCAGTTAAGGTCATACAATGTTCTTCACCAGAATAGATCCTGTTAGGAATCTCAATCTCTGTTAGGAGATAAGTCCGATTAAAGACTACCTTGTGAGAGGATTTCAGATCCACGGTTGTGAACCACCTTGTTAGAGGATTTACAAAGGCTTTTTTGGGCCTACCCAGTTAAGGGTTTCAGACTTGTCGAAGATGTGAGTAATCAACAAGTGAGTGATCTAGCAAATAGCACAATCTGCTTGGTTAGATCCATGATAGCTCATTGTTAATGCATTTCAGCATTACTTCAGTCTTCAATATATCCAAACTCTATTATTTTGCACAGACTTGATCTTCTCTTCTAAGATCATACATACAAAAACCTCATCAACCACCAAAAACCCTAACCACTTCTAAAACCCTAGACATGATGTCCTTAAAAATGAATCTGATTTCATGTCGGTCCAATAGGATTACATTGCAAGTTCCTAGGTTCAGTGTATCTAGACACATTTGGTAACATGACACAAAATTACCACCAAAGTGTCGGTGGATGATAACTCATCACAAAAATACCAGTTGGTAACTCATCACAGAGTATTACCAGTTTATACAACTTTACCAATTACCGGTTGGTAACTCATCACACAATAATACCGGTTCAAATATTTAACCGATTACCAATTGTCAAAAATGAAGATTGGGAAAAATAATAACTTCCACTTCAGTTCCTTCATTCCACTTAAGATCCTCGAACCACTTGAGGTCTTCATACTGCTTGAGATCGGTAAACACTTTCTGCAAAACACCGATAGTCTAAAGACTAATACATAATACCAGTTGGAACAAATACCGATTAAGCATAACTCATACATACAAAAAGTGATCTCAAAGAAAGTGTGTGTCCATCAATGACAATCATAACATCATCATCAAAAATGCCAACAGAGGGAGAGAGAGGGAGAGAGGGAGAGAAGGAGAGGGGGAGGGAGATTGGGGAAAGGAGAGTGGGAGAGGGAGAGAGAGGGAGATTGGGAAAAGGAGAGGGAGAGAGGGAGAGAGGGAGGGAGAGGGAGGGAGGGGAGAGAGAGGGAGATTGGGAAAAGGAAAGGGGGAGAGAGAGAGGGAGAGAGAGGGAGATTGGGAAAAGGAGAGGGGGAGAGAGAGAGGGAGAGAGGGAGATTGGGGAAAGGAGAGGGGGAGAGGGAGAGAGAGGGAGATTGGGAAAAGGAGAGGGGGAGAGGGAGAGAGGAAGGGAGAGGGAGGGTGAAGATGGGGAGAATAGGATAAAGAAACGGAGAGGGAGAGAGAGAGAGGGAGAGAAAGAGAGATTTAAGATAATGAAAGGGGGAGGGAGAGGGGAAGAGGGAGAGGGAGGGGAGAGAAAGAGAGAGAAGGGGGAGAGGGTGAGAATAGGATAGGATAATGTTTGTGTGTGTGTGTGTGTGTGTGAGAGAGAGAGAGAGAGAGAGAGAGAGAGAGAGAGAGAGAGTAGGAGGAGGAGAGAGAGAGAGTAGGAGGAGGAGGAGAGGGTGAGAAACATGAGGTAGAGAAAGAACAAGAAGGAGAAAAGGGTGAGAGAATCGAAAAAGAGAGAAGTGTGAGGGGGAGAGAGATGAGATAGAACTCAAGGAAGATAATTAGGGCTCAAGATAGACAAAGACAATGATGTGGGAAGTAAGACGAGAGAGAGAGAGGAAAAGAAGAGATACATGCATGTATACAAACATATATACATATATCTATATAAATATATGTATATATAACTATAGATATGCATATATACATACATAAACACATATTATCTAGGTATTTCTAAAACATGTGTAGTAAATGCTAAGTTTACAAGCATACATTATTATGTCTTCATAACCCGTATAGGTTTTATGAAACAAAAAAAATGTTTTTAGTTCTTCATAACCCGTACGGGTTTTGTCAAACAAAAAAAAAAATTTCTAGTTCTTCATAACCCGTATAGGTTATTTAGAATTGCAAATTGTACTTTTGGTTTTTCAAAACCCGTGTGGGTTTTGGCTTGGTAAGAGGGTTGGAAAATGACCCTAAGGCTTGCAAGCCCATTTTCCCCCCTTTTTTGTTCCTTTACACATTTTTTCATCCTCCACCATGATTCCTTGACTTCATCATCATCAGGTTTACAAATGATCAAGTGGGTATCTCTAAAATTACCACCATAATCTCACACATCTTCTTAGTTTTCTGACCATATAATTTTTTTTAATTTTTGGACAACATTAGCATAGTAAACTTTAATTTTTTTTATCAGTGCCTTGACAGTCCTCATAGACATATGTCTACCATTTTATTAATAACTTTTGATATCCTTGACCAAATTTAAAATAAATTATATATTATTGTTCTACACTAGATTTTATACACTTTAAAAATAAAAAAATTGCATTTTTGATTATTTTGATGCAAGTTATGCCCAGTGCACGAACAGGTACCAAATTTTCAAGATGCGGTCACTTCCAAAAATCATAAAAAATAAAATACTCAACGGAAAATTACAAACAAATACAAAACTTATAGATCTAACTCTTACCTATCATCCTACAAAAGGGTTTTGCAAAATACTAAATCGCACGAAAACAACTATGTTATATTTTTTCAGAAAAAATTAGGAACAGTTTTTCATGCATGAAAAGTTTGACCCTCTTAATCTTATCCAATTTTTTTAAAAATTAGTAGTTTAGATAATAGATTCAGAGTACTACAATTCTTATTCTTTTCTCAACTCCTAGTTTTGAGTGCATGACCTTCAAATAGCTCTTTGAAGTTCAGGTTTACTTGTTTTCAGAAAAAAAAAAAGTGGCTACTTATACCCCCCTTTTTGTTCACCATCTTGGTGCACTTACCTTTTAATAAATAATTATTATTTATTTTCTAATTGAATTCTGACAAAAGTCCTGATTGATAGACCGATTGAAATACACTCATAACTTTCAAACAATATAATATTTTTTGAATCTTAAACATGCGTCATTGTTAGGAATCCCACAGATACTGAGAGGGGGGGGGAAGGTGAATCAGTATCTGACCGGTATATAGAATTTATTAACTTAAAACATGTAAAACATAATATAACAGTGTACCAGTATGCAAGAAATAATGTAATAAACAAAATCAAGAACATCCACATGAAAAGCACACCATAACACAAGATTTTAAGGAGGAAACCCAGTGTGGGAAAAACCTCGGTGGGATTTGTGACCCACAATATTCACTCACTGGCCAATAAGAGAATATTACTTACAATAGGGGCCTGCACATGCAGGAAGGCCAACTGCCTAGAGCTCACTACTCAATGGGAAGTCTCACTGACTTACAATGAGGATTATACAAATCCAATATCTTGTACTGCTTTACAATAGCATCTTCAATGCCAGATTCAGTACCGGTTCCTGCTCTATTCTTTACATATACCCCTTAACCTATATTTCACATAATAGGTTTGCCTAATATTTTTCCTTACTTCTTACATCTCCTATATTAAATGTCTACAATGATCTCTTTTATATATAAGAGCCATTTTACAATTTTCCAAGTTGGCTTACAAATTTTTTATAATAATAAACAAAATATAATATAACAAAAATCCTGTCAGCCTCTGTGCCGGTATACTTCCTTTCTTCTGTGCCGGTGTCGGTGTCTTGAGTGCTGGTGTAGAGTGTGATCTGTTGATGCTAGTATAATGCCTTTGCCGGTGCCATAGGATTGCAAGGTTGCCATCAATGAGAAAACCTTCAATCACATACAATGTCTCATTGGAGCGTGCATATGCCAACAATCGCCCCCTTTGGCATTGATGGAAACACTCATGAGAAATTTCAAAAATGATCCAAAAAAAAATGTGAAGTCCAAAAAATGTTACCAAAAATGTGTGAGCTCCCCTTGAGCATATGATTCCTATGATTTGAATTTTATCATCATACTACTCCCCCTTTGGCATCAATGAAAAAGGTTGTCAAGATGTCAGTGGAGTTTGTAGTTTCAACCTTGTAACTGGGTAGTTACAATTTGAAAAAGATCTCCCAAAATCAAGTTTATACTATCCATAAACTTTTTGCTATCCTTTTTTGTTGTCTCTGTTCTCTTCACTATACCGGTGAGATGCTGCAAATGCTCTGCCAGTGTTTTCTTTCCCTGTATTAGTGCCTTAGATATTTCCTTCCGTAGAGATGCTAGATGGTCCAATCTTGGACTTAGTTTTGATCTCAAATGTTTTGCCTTATTTATTATTCTTTCTTTCTCTCTTTCCAATTTAAGTAGTTCTTCCTCAAAATTTGTTATCTTCTCCTCAAAAGCTGATAGTGTATCAGGTGAGTTAACAAAATTATCTACAAGTTTATTGATCTCATCCTGTACCTTGCTCATCTTCTTGTCTATATCTATAGTCAAAAAGTTTGTTTTATAGGTATCTTTGTATAGATTTTTGTACTCTTTCAATAAATTACTTAATTCCGGTAGAAGTGTGTTAAAATCTCTGTTACACTTCTTTATTTGCTCATCAAAGAATTTCTGTTTTTCAACTTCTACTTTATCCTTCAATGACTCTTCTTTTATTTTCTCAATGTTTTTTGAGATATATTTACACAGTGTATCAAGTTGTCCTAAAGAATCTTTATTGTCTATATTACAGTTGGGAGCAATTACCTTCAAAATTGGTATGGTATCATCAATTGCTTTGTAAGCTTGTGAGCTGCAGTGGGTTATTTTCTTGATTGAGTCTAATAGTACCTCAGTTATATTAGTTGATTTGTAGCCTAATGATGAATCAACAATCTGAGTACCGATGGAAGTAACCAAGCTTGTATTGACCTCTGGTATGTCTGTTTGTGTCTGCATTTCTTTAAGCAATGGTTTTCCTACTTCACTAGTTATCGGTGGCACTGTTTCCTTATGTACCTATTTCGGTTGTTGTTGTTCCTGTTCTAGAGCCTTTTTCTCTATTTGTTTCTCTGTATGTTGCATTGTCTCAGTCTGTGTCTGAGTCTCTACCTTTTTCTCTTTGTTTTCTGCTGGTTTCTCCTGTGTTATCAGTTTCTTTAGCTACCAGAGGCTCACTAGCCATATCAGTCTTATCAGTTGTATCTTTGTCTACCACTATGTTGATCTTTTGAGTATCAACATCCACAGTATATAGAACTTCAGGATTAGGATTATCATCCTCTGCATCCATACTCTCAATTACCGGTTGATCTTCTGTAGTTGTTGTTTTTATTGGTGGAGTAATTAAAGGAGGTGGGGGTAAGTTGTCTCTAACCTTGATGCTAGGTGGCCCACCAACTTTACCTTTACCCTTGTCTCTATCTTTCTGATAAACTTTTATGGGTTTGGGGTTCATGTATTCTTCTTGTTTTTCTTTCTCAACTAGGAATATGTCCCATCCATTTTCTGTCTCCTCAGTCACCTCATTAATTCTTCCAACCATTAAAGCAATGTGTCAGTGTGCAGTAGAAAATACTGTCCGATTGGCTTGAGCAATTAGTTCATCAATTTCTTTGGGCGAGTTTACCAGATAAACAACAAGTAGCTTTTCAATCTTTATTTTCTTATCTAGTTCTATTACTTCTTGTCTTCTTGCTTCTAGTCTTTTAAATAGCTCATCTAGAATTTCATTGACTACTTCAATCAAAAATTTCTTGTACATATCCATATGCAATATAACACTGTTTTCTACTTGTTCTTTTTCATTAGCTGTTAGAGTGTCATATATTTTCTCTATGCTCTTCAATTTACCTTCCACTGTGATTTCATTCAATAGTATGTCAAGAGGGCCCAAGTCTTTGTTTGTCCTCTTCTTCTTCTTAGGTGTTAGTTTCTTCTTTGGT
The DNA here is from genome assembly GCF_030272615.1 of Cryptomeria japonica. Classification (NCBI taxonomy): domain Eukaryota; kingdom Viridiplantae; phylum Streptophyta; class Pinopsida; order Cupressales; family Cupressaceae; genus Cryptomeria; species Cryptomeria japonica. The sequence continues at coordinate 321,109,291 of NC_081407.1, forward strand.
GTGGCCTTTCTTACTAGAGATCTCACTGCTTGTTGCTTTTGTCTTGTCCTCCTGGGTGAGGGTGTGGTTTTCGGTGAGGGATCTCTTTTCCTTACAACTCTTTTGAAAGTTGCAGGCATGTCACTCCTTGAAGAAGTACCTACCAGTGATAGGTGAGTTTTAGGTTGTGGAGCTGCTAACTCATCCTCTGTTATATCGGTTTTCTTCAATACATCTTCTTTGATGGATTTTGCTTGTCTGGAACCTTTCCTTACAACTACCTCAACCTTTTTCACTCTTTTCTTTGATTGTATTTGGCTTTCAATGGTTTTTGCACTACCAAATACTTCTTCCTTAGGTTCTCTGGGGGCTTCCAGAAGTGCTTTAGCATATGTTTCAACTATGTGATCATCTATTTCATAGCCCATCTTGGTTACCCAAACTGTCCTAGGGATGACTGCTTCCATCCAAATTTCATCTTTCTTGATGACAAAACATATTTCATCTTTGTATTTGTCGACAATATTTTGTGATAACCTTATTCTTTTCTTCATTTTGGCTTTTAATGCTTGAAAGAAGTCATGAATATTGTTTTCCTTGTCTTCTCCCATGTTATTGAATAGTTCTGTTAATTGTTTGCCTACCGGTATATCATATCCAAGTTCTTTGTAACCTATACCAGGAACCTGTTTTGTTATATGTAGCATCAAACATACTAACAAATTTCCAAACCTGAAAGTTCCTTTCTTGTCCTTCTTGATCTTTCTAAGGTTGTCAATTAATTCATCTTTTAGCCACTCACATACATCAATTTTTGCATTATCTGTGACCATATCATAAGCACTCTTAATGCATAAACTTGAAACTAAATTGAGTCTATTTGCATGAGTAGCTTTATACCCTAATATCATGCTGATAAATCTCACATTAATGTCTGTTACATCATTAAATCTTAGGGACCTCTTGTCAAATGTTGCACCAGTTAGGTTTGTAACTAGGCCATTGGATACCTTCTTGGTTTTATCTGATCTTTTACCAGTGGTTGGTAACCCTGTGACAACTTTCATAGCTTCCTTGGTGATTTTGTGAACTGCATCTAACCAGAAAAACTCACCATGTACCCTGCTTAAGACTATCCTAATCACATCCTTGGGAATTCAGGAATGCTAAGGATCTCTGTAAATCCTAGGGTCTTAATGATCTTGTGCTCATCTTTTACATTGCTAGTTTTATCACATACCATAGTTTTAAACATGGTTTTAATTTCTTCATCTCCTAGTTCCTCAATGTTGTAGTGGATGTAAATTTTGGGGTCTTCAGCCTAAACATCTCCCTTAGGAATTTGAGAAAAAGCACCTAAGGTATCATCTTTCTTTGCTACCTCGAAAACTAACTGAAATATGAGCCTAGGTCTTTTTATCACTTCAACAACAGTAGGGTTTGCTACATATTCAATTGCAGAGGTGGATGCCATGATTAAATACCTCTTACTGCCTTTAGGATGGATGATTGCTTGGAGTGTTCTTGCTTCTTGCTCGAAATGCCTTAGCTCAGAATCTTTGCACTCTTCGTAAGTTTGAAATGTCGGTGAAATGAAATGGAGCCAAAACCTTGATTTTATAGTGTCTTTTCGCCATCTACCACATTAATTGCATGCTGGTTAAGTTTTCACTTAACATTGTTTGCCGGTAATAAGTAATTTCCAACTTCTTATCTCTAACCGAGGGAATAATAGCACGTGTCAATAGATTGCCAAACCCTCAAGGAAATTTTCTTCAATTAGATGAAGAACTTCCTGTCGGTGGAGCACTGCTCTGTCCTTCCGGTGAAGCATCACTCTGTTCTGTCAGTGAAGCATTGGTTTGTTCTACCGGTGGAGGAGTATTCCCAATATTTAGATCAACTTTTCTAATCTATTGTTTAGAGAATTCTTGCTTAACCTCATCAACTTTTTCTTTACCTTTCAAGCTAGAACTTTTGTTGTCTACCGGTGTTCCTTTACTTCTATAGAATTTAGCAATATGCCCAATCTTGTTACATGCATAACAAGTTACATTATTTTTTTGAATAGCTTTTCCATAACCTATGCCGGTTTGTGTTCTGCATTGATTAGATAAATGTCCAAATCTTCCACAAATATAACATCTCACATTCATTCTGCAGTTTCTAGAATTGTGACCTACTTTGTTGCATTTAGAACATTGACTAGTGGGTGTGTTGATATTTTCATAATTTCTAGATCTACATTCATTTTCTCTATGACCATACTTATTACAGTTAAAGCATTTTCCATTGAATTTATAAGCATTAGGTTGTCTTACCGGTTTGCTGTGATCTTGAGTATTTGCAGTACTGGAGCTTTCACCAACTTCAAAACCAATTCCAGAAGTGTCACCTTTAGGTTTTTGATTCTTCAGCAAGGTGCCAAGTTCCTCTGAGCTTTTCTTGAATTTTTCTTTATGTTGATTTGTAGTTTCTAGTTCTCTTTCTAAGACTTCTTTTTGTCTCATCAATCCATTTGAGTCATTCTGAGTATGCATCAGATCTGTTTTCAACATGTCATTTTCATAGCTAAGTCTTGTGTTCTTATTTGCTGCATCACTTAGTCTTCTGGTCAATTCTTCTTCATTCTTCTTCCTATCCTCAATCTCTTTGCAAAATCTCATAGTCATACCCTGCATCTCATTCTTTGTTGTCACGTTCTCTTGTTTCAACTTGCTTATCATATCATTAAGTGATTCCTTTTCATTATTCTCATTTTGCAATTTTTCACAAAGTTCTCTTCTCTTATTTCTTGCTACAGTAAATTTTTTTTGAAGTGCCTGAATGATATCTCGAGTTGCCCTTAAATCATCTTCTAGTTTGATATTTTTCAATTTTTCTGCATCATAGTCTATAAGAGCTCCTTCCAATTGATTCATCAGATTTTCCATCTTTACCGGTGTCAAGATCTTCCTCAAGCTGTTAGGCTTCTAAAAATAGAGGACCGGGCTCTGATACCAATTGTTAGGAATCCCACAGATACTAAGAGGGGGGGGGGGGTGAATCAGTATCTAACCGGTATATAGAATTTCTTAACTTAAAACATGTAGAACATAATATAACAGTGTACCGGTATGCAAGAAATAATGTAATAAACAAAATCAAGAACATCCACATGAAAAGCACACCATTACACAAGATTTTAACGAGGAAACCCGATGTGGGAAAAACCTCGGTGGGATTTGTGACCCACAATATTCACTCACTGGCCAATAAGAGAATATTACTTACAATAGGGGCCTACACATGCATGAAGGCCAACTGCCTAGAGCTCACTGCTCAATGGGAAGTCTCACTAACTTACAATGAGGATTATACAAATCCAATATCTTGTACTTCTTTACAATAGCATCTTCAATGCCAGATTCAGTACCGGTTCCTGCTCTGTTCTTTATATATACCCCTTAACCTATATTTTGCATAATAGGTCTGCCTAATATTTTTCCTTACTTCTTACATCTCCTATATCAAATGTCTACAATGATCTCTTTTATATATAAGAGTCATTTTACAATTTGCCAAGTCGGCTTACAAAGTTTTTACAATAATAAACAAAATATAATATAGCAAAAATCCTGTCAGCCTCTGTGCTGGTATACTTCCTTTCTTCTGTGCCGGTGCCAGTGTCCTGAGTGCCAGTGTAGAGTGTGATCTGCTGATGCCAGTATAATGCCTTTGTCGGTGCCATAGGATTGCAAGGTTGCCATCAATGACAAAACCTTCAATCACATACAATGTCTCATTGGAGTGTGCATATGCCAACAGTCACATCCTATGCTTCATCTACTATAGGGAAAAATTAAAAAAAAAAGAATTTCATAAGGTTTTGACCAAGTTAAGGCGGTTAGACGTAGGAGTTTTTGAATTTCTAAAAAAGCTATAGTAAAAAATTCATAAATAATTATTTAATTTATTAAAAATTATTAAAAAATATGTGTCACATCCGAACATGAGTCTAATACTTATATTATAAATCCTATTAAAAAATATTATGATTTGATTATGATTAGGGTCATCAGACATACGCCTACTTCTTATCTTTTTCCTGAAATTTTAGTACCACTGCATTGAAATTTGAAATTTTCATCGGATAGGATTTTTTTTTCCCAAAAACAACTAGTAGCTTAGAAACTACATTCAATTTTTTATATATTCTCTTCTTACATATTTTAAAAATAATGTTCATAACTTATTCAAATTTTCATGTCAAGTTGCATAACTCTAATTTTTTGAAATTTCATTGCCACTTAAGGGCCTATTTTGGCACACCATGATCCTGCACATACTCCCATGTACAAATAGTGTGTTTGTTAATTCAGATGATGAATCAAGGCATAGAGACCGATAACAAGGGTAGCCATGAATTTCTAACTGCTATAAATAAGGAGGGAAACATTGCCTTCCTTGAAGTAGCCATTAAAGGATAGTATGAGGTAGTAGATGCTTTACTAGAGCATCATAGTGAAATGGTGGGCCCAACCCTAGTTGTCTAATGGTGGTCAGTATTACAAAAATTTCATTAACTTTTCTTTGGAAGTATGTAGGTTAGAAGGTGAACTTGCATTTATATCAATGCTTATGGTTGAACCATTAAGTAATTGATTATTTCATTTTATTTTGGTTTGAAACTTTATGATTTAACTATTGTATTAGTGTTGTTATTGTATAAAGTGATAGATTTTGTATGCTATGAGTTTTCATGTAGGTTTTCCAATATAAATTACAAGTTTAGGAATAAAATAGAATTTTTCATGTAGAATCTCAGTTCAATTTTATTATCAGTGAAGTACCATTTACCATGATCTTGGAAAAAAAAAGTTTTTTAAATACAACATTTTTTATGTTTTATTGTCACTAACAATAATTGTTTTCCCCTTGATTTCTATTTGGTTGCATATTACTTTCATTCATATAAGCATTTAAGATTAAATCTAATCTCAAACTTAAAATGGTTAAAGTCAACATTAATCACACATTTATTTCTTTTACCTTTCAGATTTGATTTTGTTGTTGGATCAGACTTGATTGTGGCTACAAACTCATTAAATCACATGGTTATTTATTTTACATTTTGATATGACATTAGTTGCCATATTAGACTATATTTTGGCTATGAGCTTGTAGTGAGATTGATGCTTGTTTCTTGCTTTCTTTAAAATTGTTTCTATACTACTTATTATAGGGAAAATTATTGCATCCTCACCTTTCATGGTCTACATATTTTCACCCATTTCCACATTCACTTCGAATTGAGGTGGCTTCTATTTAGGTTAGAACAAATCCCTAGTGCCTTTCCCTCCTTTTCCAATATTTTCATCATTCTTGCATGGGGCTAAATGCATTGAAAATTAACATTAACATAAAAGCAAATTTTTATTGATAAAATAGGGATTGGAACAAAACCCATATCCATTAAAGGAACAATTTGGGTAGGTAAACCTCACAACAAAAACACAATGCCAAACATTTCTAATCTTAATAGTTGAGAACAGTGAATTACAAGTCAAGTATGTCTTCACAGACGTACATGAGCTTTTTTCCTCATCTTCTTGTGACAATTTCCTACTTTTCTCTCTTTTGGGGAGGAGTTTCTATTGCATTGGATTTTTATATGGGTACCTAACATGGGCTAGTAGTAAGGACTTATCTTTGCATCATTTATATTTGTGTACATTCTTCCTAAATTACACTTAAGGGGGGTATTGGAGTGAATAAGGTGTTGTACCTAGTAATTTCATCACCTAGGTCTTAATCGCACTTAGGGATCAAAGATGACTCTTCCCACTCTAAGTATCTATAGTTATCATTTTCTACCATAAGTAGATAAGTCATTATTGTCACAAAAGTTTGCACCCTTGCTGAGCTATCAACTCAACAACCTTGTGAAACATGGAAACAACCCCAAACTAATGTGGGACCTTGCATAATGGGGTTGAATCTCCAGAGAAGGCCAACTTCCTTCTCAATCCAAGTGTAGGTGTTGAATTAACTCAACACTCCAAATTCTACTTCTAAACCTATCCTAACAACTTGTAGAGGAAAATAGAAGAAGGGAATGCTAAAATGAAAGGAGGTGATGCACCCATATAAGAGATGTTCCTCTCCCCACATTGAAATGACACAAAATCAATTGAAACACCCTGGAGATGCACAAACTCCAACTTCATGAATGACCCCAAACGCATGTATGGAGGTAAGGATTTGCTAAATTTAAAAAGGGGAGAAGGCCTCCCACAAGTCACACTCAGAAACAAGTTAACACAACATATACATGAGAGAAATCCATAAAACATACACTTATAATGAAGGTAATAAAACATACACAACATGCATAAGTTGAAGGGAGGCAACAATGATAATTTCAATTCATTCTCAAGCTAATGGCCAAACTTAGAATTGTAGAAATGCAAGAAAATATACAAATCTTCAAGAGAAGTGAAAGACTGAAGAGTAGCTCAAGCCAGTAGGGAGAGAACCCTTTACAATGAGGCTTAATATGCTATATATAGCAAACTGGTTGCAGAGGAGAGACCAATGGTCAAGGAGAGGAAGCCTTGACCCTGACATGCATAGAGGAATGTCAATCTAGGAAGACAAGAAAGTGCACAGACCTAACATGGTGTGCATGAAAGCAACCTAACCATACCCTGACAAGGCAATCACAAGAATAAAATTAATTTTAGAAGGTGGATTGCCTAGCATTCCAAAGTTAGAAAATGTAGGCCTAACATGAAGGCGATCAAGTAATCATAAATAAGCATGTCCCTGGACTCCACTTGATGACAACCCTGCAATTTAAGAATTAAATGCACCCCTGTAACTCCATGAGTGAAAGTAGACAAGTCAGAAGGGTTGGTGGAGAATTAAGAACCTTGAGTGTTGATCACATCATCCGGAAGTGCCGCAAGTCATCGAAAGTTGGATGTTGCGTCTTACTGCAAGGGGAGAGGAGTCAGGAACCTGGGGGTTCTAGGATTTTGGGGTCATGAAGGAAAAGGATTGAAACCTGGGGGTTCTAGGATTCTGAGATTCCAGGTTCAAGGAGGAAAAGGCTTGGAAATTGGGAATTCCGGGATTCTGGGTTCAAGAAAAAGGCTTGGAACTTGGGGGTTTTAAGATTCCATTGAGGTCATGAAGGAAAAGGCTCAAAACCTATGGGTTTCATGATTCTGAGATCATGAAGAAAAATTCTTGGAACCTAGGGCTTCTAAGATTTTGGGGTCATGAAGGAAAAGGCTTGGAACCTACCTCCTAACAAGACAACACTTAACACTTTATGACCATTGGCTTTGTCCTTGATCAATTGGGGCAACACTAGTCCATGGAACATATCTCTAATCAGTTCTCATTGATGGACCAAGGATGTTATAAATGAAAACAATTATCACTTTATGTTGCATATCATAAGATTAAGACACTTCTCATAATCTTATACTATCCTATGTCTCACTTTGACCTATATAACCAAGGATCTTTCATACATTGTGCATCCATATCCCGGCCAACAAATGACATTGAGACAAATATGGAAAGAATTACACATCCAAGCTTTATGTAACTCTCCATGTTAGAACAACTATTAGAAAGCCACTCTAAAATCTACAATAAAAATTTATCCAATTCCTATAACTTGATACTTTTTAAACCTCTATAAGCATTAAGGTAGTATATTAGTACCAAAAAATTTACTTGTGAGCAAAATGCAGAATGTAAGTTGCTTGTATATTTTTAAAATAGCTTGAAATTAATTTTCCCTGTTTGTTGTTGTCATTGTTATCACCTAAACATGCACCCTATTTCTAAGCTATCAACTCGGCAGGCTTGTGACACATGCAAACACTCCTAGGCTCGTGGTTTGCTTAAACTTGGAGTGAACCTCTAGAGAAAGATGGTTCTTGTGGAGATTCACCTAATTCTAATGTATTTTAATGATCTTACCGAGAAAAGAGGAAGAAAGGATTGCATAAATTAAACCTACAAACTAACAGGTGATGCACCAAAGTATACTATAAGACTTGTAAACCAGTTGCATACACACAACCATCAATAGGAAAAGAATAACATACAAAGGTCAAGCCTATAAGTTTCTTGCATAAATATTTCACAAGAAGGTTAAGTTGCCTAAATCCTAGAAGGAAAGAAACTTCTGGAAACCTAGAATAGTTGGACAACTTAAACACAACTTAAAACCTACAACATACATATAACTCTATAAAAGGTACTTAAAATGAGATAGAACTACTAGGAAACAAAAAATTTCACAAGTAATAACATCAATCATTAATACACACAATGCAATAGAGGAATGAGAAGCTAAATCCCTTTTCTTCTATTGATAGCTGAGGTAAATACTGATATACAAAGTCTAAAAATCTGATTTACACATCTATCTTTGCAATAAAGAATTCTCAAAATGAATTACAATACTTCTCATGAAATGACAAGAACTCCATTCACAAAAGAAGTTAGAAACATACTTATGTTTCACCTGAGTAGTTACGAGAAAATAGGAGTCTTAACTTCCTTGGTCAAATTCAACCAAAAACCCTTAAATCTAGCCACTAGATTTCTTCCAAAAGAGCTCCAAATGGATGAAAAGTCAAGTTTGACTTTGTCAAACATTATGACTTGCAAAAAAAATCTCCAAGATTCTCTCCATTTCTATTAAAAGCACAAAACCAATCTCTATATCTCCTCCAAGTGTCTTGCCACCTCTCCAACTTCCCTATATCCTTGGCACACATGGCCTATATACTTGGCATTTCTCATTAATTTTATCCCTATCTTCCTTTTGACTAAACACTTGGCATAATTGATCAGTTACATCATTTTGGACTTGGATTTTCTCCACATTTGTCATCATTTGATCCATAAATAACAATATTCATTAAGTTTTAAAATCACTTTAATGAATATTATTATATTGCCAAAAAGTGATATAAACACCTAATATTTTCAAAACCCATGGATGCATTTGTGAGAAAGAAAATAAAGTAAAATAAAAGGGAAAAATGCCTAAATACTTTCAAGCATATTTAAGGTAAATGAAACCCTAAGTGAAAAGGATTTTCATTCCATTTTTTCATTGATGCATTTTTCTACCCTTCATTTGCTCTGGTTGCCAAGGGTTTTTGGAGATTTTCTGAAGTCTTTTTGTAGGTCAACAGTGCATATCCAGGTCAAATCCGATGAGTTTTGTCATTTCTCCTACATTCACAACCCCCCCATTTTTTTATCTTAGTAAAAACATGAGTATGAATAAGACTAAAAAAATGGGGTTGTATCTTTGTTGTTCTATGCTTGAGCTCCTCATGAGTTTTTGCTACTAATAGATAGTAAAGTTTACGTATCTTTCACTCACCCTGATCAGATAAATTAATAAGGCTCGCAGCTGCAAATTCTTACTTTACAATCTCTAATATCACCATTTTGATCTTTGATTAAAGACTACAACTTAACTAAGTGCTTCAAAGGATGAACTTGCTATCTCTCTCTGTCATTTGACTCCTTCACAATGCAATGTTTCCTATGTGATCCTTATTTCTGTATAATGTCAAACACTAATGATTCTTTAAAAATGAAGGTAGATTTTCCTTTTGGCTCCTTATTCTATGATCAATGTATCATCTAATGGCTAATGTTGGCATTTTGCATATAGATTGCATTAATGATATGTTGTCATTCATGTCAATTAAATCGGTGAATTATATTCATGATATTCTTGATGTTATTGTTGTTATTTCTATTGTCTTGTAACCGGTATGATAAACTTTGTGGAAGATGTTGTAAACCAGTATATGGTAGTTTGTGAGTTGAACCGGTCTAAAGGGCTAAACCTTTCTATGTTTTGTAACTGGTAAACCCTACCGTTTATTCTTGATAAACCCTCACCGATCAAGTTTGATGGTTTAAGATCTAATGTTGAGCGGTAATGATGGAGACATGTGTGATCATTGTATGAGGATAAGTTCAGATTTTTTTGGAGTGTTTATTCGTTATCTTGGAAAGGAGGAAAGTGGATTGCATCAAATGCATAGTGCGTGATGAGTTACAAAGTTCGATGAAGCAGTGATCATGTAGTGGTTGGAATTTTCTTGAAGAATGTGAAGAGATTGTTATGATTTCTAACGATCAAGATTGTACGAACTTGTTTGTAATCTCAATGATGAGAATTAGGTTTTTGTTGTGTTACCGACCTAGTTAATTTTGTATTTAAGGTTGATGATATTGTTTTGTTAAGAGTTGGCAAAGTTGGCAAGATTGGAAAAACCAGTTGAGTGTGTGGTTTCCAAACCAGTGGATGGATTTGCAGTTTGAGTAAAGGAAGATTGAAGCTTAAGAAGGATCTAATCAAGCAGATGTAGTGCTATTCAGACAAATCAAGAAAAATTGTTGTTTTCTAACAATTATAGTAGAAATTAAAATCCCCTAACTGGGTAAGCTCTAACAAGCTTGGTTACTTTCTAAATCCTCTTACAAGGTGGTCCATTAGTTTGGATTCTCAAATCCTCCAGTGAGGTTACTCCTAACAGGGTATTGTGCTTTTCATCAAGGCATATTTGTAAAATCCTCTAGCCAGGTGATTCCTAACCGAAATTAGTTCTTAACAAGACTTATTGTAAAAGCTTTAATAGGCTTGGCTCCTAACAGGGCGAACTTCAAAAGAGTTCATATAGCTATCTTTGTGAGCCTCATCTCACCATTTTTTTTACCTATTTGGGTTTTCCATGTATAAATATTTTTGTCAAGTGGTGAATGCTTTTGTGGTTATGATCTTATTTGTTGATTTGATTAACTACTTATGTATTCTGATAAGGCATGATACTAAAAAAATTGAAAGATGAATATGTTGACATTTGATTAAGCATTTTGATGTTTACAAGGCTGAAATTATTTACTATTAAATTGTCATAACAGTCAAAATGGTTGGTATTGGTGTTGATATTAATTGATGTTGGTAATCTTTGAGATATTATATTGACAAGAGTTATTTGTTGATAAGTTTATTTTTGAGTTTGGGAGTCTATATCAATTTTTTAGTTTACTGATTCACCCCCCCTTCTCAGTAATCTACCAGATACTTATTCTTTAATTATACCATGAATTGGTATCAGAGCGTCTCAGGTCCTCTTTAACCTAAAGCCTAACAACTTGAGGAAAAGATCTTGTAGATCACAATGAAGAAAGAAGATCCGAAGTTCAACAAGGATAACTATAGGATATGGAGTGATAGAATGCATATTTACATTAAGAGTCTTGGAAGTCAGTATTGGGATCATGTGGAAACTAAGTATATTGCACCTACTGGAACCCTGACTGATGATCAAAAGAAAGAACAACAAGAGAATCATCAAGCATTAGAGGCTATTATAATTTCCTTGTCTGATGCTGAATATGTAGATGTTCATGGTATTGAAACTGCATATGAAGTATGGAAAAACATTGAAGAGATTTATAGCGGTGATGAGAATGTCAAGATTGCTAAAGAAGAGAGTTTAAGAGGAAATTTTGATGACATGAGAATGTTTGAAGGTGAGAATATCAAGCAGTATGGTCAAAGGATAAAAGAGAGAGATGGTGAAATAAAGAGTGTAGGAGGGAAAGTGGAAGACGCCACAGTGATCAATAAGGTACTGAGAACCCTTCTACAGGTCTATGCTATCCGAGTTGTAGCTATTCAGGAGTTGAAATCCATTAAGAAAACTAAGGTAACTCTTGCTCTATTATTGGCAAACTTACTACTTTTGAACTAAATGGCTATGATGGTAGAGTACAAAAATCAGAATCTGCATTTCGAGCTTCTATCTCTAACCCATCTGTGAGAAGAAGTAGAGATACCAACCATAGCTATGAATCTAGATCTAGCAGAGATGGTGATGATGAAGACTGTTTAGTGGAGCTTGAAGAATTGTTGCCAAAACGACTACCTAGAGGCACTAGAAAATACAGAGGTAAGCTACTATTGAAATGTTTTGCTTGCACTAAAATTGGTCATATAACAGCTAATTGCCCTAATAGTGAAAATGAATACAAGAGAGACAAATTCAAGAAGTATAAGGGTAAAGGCAAGAGAGATTGTCTTGTAGCTATTGACAGTGGTATTACTAATGATGAATCTGATGATGATGCTAATGAAGATATTGTGTTTGTGGCTATTAAGGAAGAGACATCTGACCATAAGGCATTAGTGTCCAAGATGGATAACTCTGATGATTGGATCATTGATAGTGGTTGTTCACATCACATGATCGGTGATCGGAGAAAATTTCTTTCCTTGAAGGAATTTGATGGCGGTGTTGTCAGATTTGGCAATGACTCACCCTGTATGGTCAAAGGTAAGAGAGTTATTTATCTTAATGGGAAGAGAAGTGCTAACGATGTCTATTGGGTTGAAGGTCTAAAGCATAATCTTCGGAGTGTTGCACAACTTAATGACAGAGGATACCCACTAGAGTTTAGAAATGGTATGTGCAAAATATTTGACAACAAAGGTGAATTGATTGCAACTGGTTAACAGACTAGATGTAATCTATTTCATCTTAATCCTAAAGTTAGCAACTGTTTGATTGCAAAGATAGATGGTAGCTAGCTTTGGCATAGGAGATTTTGTCATATAAATTTTGACAATATTGTTAAAGTGAGCAAGTCTAAGACTGTAAGCGGTCTACCTCAGATAGAAAAATCAGTTAATACTCTTTGTAAAGTATGTTAGTCAAAAAATATGGCTTCTTCTACTTTCAAGAGAAAGTCTTTTTCAGCAGAGCACTTGTTAGGTTTGGTTCATACAGATCTATTCAAGGATGATGTGGGTCACATTCTTGAAGGATAAGAATGAAGCTTTTGGTAAATTCAAGGCATTCAAAGCCTTAGCTAAGAAAGAGAGTGGCAAAAAGATTAAATGTTTGAGAACAAATCAAGGTAGTGAATTCACTTCTTTGGAGTTCACTAAGTACTATGATGAGAATGGTATCAAGTAGAAACTTTCTACACCAAGGACACCACAACAAAATGGTATAGCAAAGAGGAACAACTGGTCAGTGGTTGAAGTTGCTAGAACAATGTTGATACAAGGAAGTGTGGTGAAAACATTTTGGAGAGAAGCTGTAAGAACAACGGTCTACACAATGAACCGAGTTCTGGTGAAAAGAGGTAAGGACAAGATACCTTATGAGTACTAATATGGAAGGTCACGTGATGTTAGCTATTTTAAGATATTTGGTAGTAAGTGTTTTATCAAAAGAGGTGATTACATTAGTAAGTTTGAAGCAAAGAGTGATGAAGGCATATTCTTTGGCTATTCCACCAAGAGTAAGGCCTACAAATTCTTCAACAACCAGACTCAGAGAATTGTTGAGAGTGTTGATGTTCATGTAGATGAATGTCCTAAAGTTTTAGAAGGAACCAGTTCAGAGAGAAAGGATGAATATCCTTGTATTTTCTTTTGGAACCTAAAACAATTAAATCTGAAACCGGTAAGGAAAATCCTGATGTACTTGTTCAACTGGAACATATAATTTCAAAGGAAGAAGACAATGAAGAAGCTGAACCTGAGGAGAATGATCATGTTATTCCTAGATATGTGAGACTGAATCACAGTCCTGAGTAGATTATTGGGGATAAGGATGCTGGAGTACTTACTAGAAGAAGAATTAGAGAGAACTCTTGCATGATCTCCACCATTGAACCAAGAAGTGCTAAGGAGGCATTTGGTGATGATCACTGGGTGAAAGAAATGGAAGAAGAATTGGATCAAACTGAGAAAAACAACACTTGGACCCTGGTAGCCTGATAGGTAAACAAGAATGTCATAGGTGTAAATGGGTGTTTAGAAACAAGTTAAATGAAGATGGTGTTGTAGTTCGCAACATAGCAAGATTGGTTTGCAAAGGTTACACGCAAGAAGAAGGAGAAGATTATGGTGAAACTTTTGCACTAGTAGCAAGACTGGAAGGAGTCAAAACATTACTTGCATTTGTAGCCCATAAGAAGTTCAAGGTATACTAGATGGATGTTAAGTCTGCATTTTTGAATGGGATATTGGAAGAAGAGGTTTATATAGAGTAGCCTAATGGTTATGCATTGACAGATAAGGAAGACATGGTATGTAGATTGCATAAAGCTTTATATGGATTAAAGAAGGCACCCGGAGCATGGTATGAGAGGCTTCATACACATCTGATGAAGATAAGCTTTGCAAGAACCAGTGATGACAACAACATTTATCTCAAGTTGAAGGAGATGAGATACTAGTCAATGAAGTATTTGTTGATGACATTATATTTGGAGGTAATGATGTTATGAGCAATAGTTTTGCAGATGAAATGAAGAATGAATTTGAGATGTCATTAGTAGGGGAAATAAAAAATTTCATAGGCTTGCAGATACATCAAATGAAGAATGGTATTTTTATTACTCAATATAAGTATGTAAAAGAGGTTTTGAAGACTTTTGGTATGAGTGACTGTAAACCAGTTGGAACTCCAATGGTTACAGGTTGTAAATTTTCCAAAGAAGATGCATCTAAGTCTGTAGATGAAAAGGAGTATAGGTCAATGATTGGCAAGTTACACTATGTTGTTCGCAGTTGATTGGATATTGCCCATGCAGTTGGTATAGTTGCTAGATTTCAAAAAAAATCCTAAGGAAGCACATCTGATAGCAACCAAGAGAATTTTTAGATATCTGAAAAGTACAATTGACAATGGGTTATGGTATCCATATGGAAGAAATTTTGATTTAAAGGTATACACAGATGTTGATTGGGTAGGAAATATTGATGACTGGAAAAGTGCTACCGGTGGAGCATTCTTTCTAGGAGGAAGGCTAGTTTCATGGAGTAGTTAAAAGAAGAGTTGTACTTCACAATCTACTACTGAAGCTAAGTATGTAGTAGGTTATATGAATTGCACACAAGCTATTTGGATGAGGCACATTTTGGAAGGTTTTAAGATGAAGATCTTAGAACCTATAAAGATTTTGTGTGATAACACAAGTGCAATTAATATTTCTAAGAATCCTATTTTGCACACAAGGACTAAGCACATTGAATTGAAGTATCACTTTTTGAGGGAGAAAGTTCAAAGTAAGGATGTTATCTTAGAGCATGTTTCTACCCAGGAGCATCTTGCAGATATCTTTACCAAACCTCTGCCTAAGAGCACTTTTGAGTATCTTAGAAGACAACTAGGGGTTGTACCCCTTCATGAGGTCAGTTGAACATGATGTTGATTGCATCAGTCCCTTAGTTACTTGCAAAATCTTATATAGATTGATGTTTTTGGAGTGGATATATTCCACAGGGGGAGCATCAAGTTGCAGTTTGTTGATGCATAGTGAGAATTTGGAATTACATGTTTTACTTTCATTTTGGCATTGTTGTCAATGGGGGAGAAGAATTATGTGATTTAGGAGAAGAATTATGTGTCTAATTAGGTGAACTAGTGGCAGGCTAAAGACATATAGAGCATGGTGAATAATTGGTAATGTAAACCAGGATTCCTATTCACCAATCCACAACAACAATTAGAGGCATTGATATTTGTATTGCCATCAATGCCAAAGGGGGAGATTGTTAGCATTTTGCATATAGATTGCATTAATGATATGTTGTCATTGATGTCAATTAAACTGGTGAATTATATTCATGATATTGTTGATGTTATTATTGTTATTGCTATTGTCTTGTAACTGGTATGATAAACTTTGTGGAATATGTTGTAAATCGATATATGGTAGTTTGTGAGTTGAACTGATGTAAAGGGTTAAACCTTTCTATGTTTTGTAATCGGTAAACCCTACTATTTGATCTTGATAAACCATCACAATCAAGTTTGTTGGTTTAAGATTTAATGTTGAGCGGTAATGATGGAGACACATGTGATCATTTTATGAGGATAAGTTTAGATTGTTTTGGCACATTTGTTTGTTATCTTGGAAAGGAGAAAATTGGATTGCATCAAATGCATAACGCATGATGAGTTAAAAAGTCTGATGAAGTGGTGATCATGGAGAGGTTGGAATTTTCTTGAAGAATGTGAAGAGATTGTTATGATTTCTAACGATCAATATTGTACCAACTTGTTTGTAATCTTGATGATGAGAATTAGGTTTTTGTTGTGTTACCGACCTAGTTGATTTTGTATTTAAGGTCGATGATATTGTTTTGCTAAGAGTTGGCAAAGTTGGCAAGATTGGAGAAACTAGTTGAGTGTGTGGTTTCCAAACTGGTGGATGGATCTATAGTTTGAGTAAAGACAGATTGAAGCTTAAGAAGGATCTGATCAAGTAGATGTAGTGCTATTTAGATAGATCAAGAAAACTTGTTGTTTTCTAACAATTACAAGAGAAATTGAAATCCCTTAACTGGGTAAGCTCTAACAAGCTTGGTTACTTTCTAAATCCTCTTACAAGGTGGTCCATTAGTTTGGATTCTCAAATCCTCCAATGAGGTTACTCCTAACAGGGTATTGTGCTTTTCATCAAGGAATATTTATAAAATCCTCTAACCAGGTGATTCCTAACTTGAATTAGTTCTTAATAGGACTTATTCTAAAAGCTTTAACATGCTTGGCTCCTAACAGGGCGAACTTCAGAAGAGTTCATATAGATATCTTTGTGAGTCTCATCTCACCATGGTTTTTACCTATTTGGGTTTTCCACGTATAAATATTTGTGTCAAGTGGTGAATGCTTTTGTGGTTATGATCTTATTTGTTGATTTGATTAACTACTTAACTATTCTGATAAGGCATGATACTGGAAACATTGAAAGATGAATATGTTGACATTTGATTAAGCATTTTGATGTTTACAAGGTTGAAGTTGTTTACTGTTAAATTGTCATAACAGTGTAACTAGTTGGTGTTGGTGTTGATATTAGTTGATGTTGGTAATCTTTGAGATATTATCTTGACAAGAGTTATTTTTTGATAAGTTTATTTTTGAGTTTGGGATTTTGTATCAGTTTTTTAGTTTACTGATTCACCCCCCCTCTCAATAATCTACCGGATACTTATTCTTTCATCATACCATCAACTGCTATGTGAGCTTTGCATGTATTCTTTCAATTTGACTGCTATAGTGAAGCTCCTTTAAATTGTAGCTTTCATTATGATTTTCTGCTCCATTATATTATAATTGTGACTGTAGAATGTTTTTTGTGCTATTCCTTGCAATACAACATGTTAAGATCCCATTTTGATGTTAGTGATTGTCATAGCTATATGCTTTCATTTCTATCATCTTAGACATATTTGAAAACACTTCATAGATTGCTCTGAGTATTCCCCTAGCCTTCAAATGATTGTGACCTTTATACTTGGTGAATTTTAAGGTTGCTAATACCGTTCAATGAAGGTGTTCACTATCTTCTTCATGTGTCTTGACTCATCACAACTATAACTTCTATTATGACTATTATAATTCCTCCATATAACTGCCTTTTAATAATGAGTTCTTTGTGACCATATGGTGGCTGAAGACGAGTTTAGATATCTACAATTATAGTCACTTCAACTAATATTGTTGACTATTGGGCTCTTTAAGAAAATTCCCTGCTATCTTATCAATGGATTGGTTCCTCATTACTGTGACTTTTCATTGCATTCACCTAGATCTTCATTGTATACCATGCATCATTGTTTCTTCTCTTTGTGATTGGATTGCATTCTTATAAAGAGGATTATCAGTTAATTGTTCTTATTGATTGTTATGCTATCACTATGATCTTTTGAACTGTGACCTCTTGTTTTTGAAGGCATACATTGTCATGGCTTCATAAGGACTTCTCTAAAGCTATTATTCACTGCCTTTTATGTCATTTGCAAATTTGTCTTGTTTGATGCATATGCCTGTCAAAGATTAAAAGAGTTCTACAACTATGCTATGATAAGGTCCACTCTTGAATGCTCTGTCACTATTATGCATTGATGGCTAGGACTACTTTGTGTTCTCATGGCAAACTTTTGTTTGATATAATGAATGCCATGACTATATTTTTGTCAAGACACTTTCATTTATCTATAGAAGCATGTTGGGCTCAACCCTTGTAGGAGCCACATTTCACCCCACATGTTGAATCTGATTTCAACTGTATCTGCACATGAAGCAAAAATGTTAGATGTGTTTGATGACTTTGATGGTTTCCTGGACACCTAAAGTATGCATTACTTATTTAATGCACATTGAGGTCAACTTACACGTGCATAAGTATATGTTCATATAATGTTTGAGATTTTTCATTTCTTAGAGCATGCTCTAACATCATTATCTTTGCTAGATACAGGAACTAGGAGCAAAATGAAGCTAGGAGGGACACAAACAACTCAGACAATAGAAATGCAAGACAATACACCTGTAACTAGTCATTCCCAGGCAATGACCAGTCTCCCTCATTATATGCACATTTATATTTGTTTACTTATTCATGTATATGCTTTTCTTCATTTGTATTGAATAAGAAAAGTTAGTCTCACGACTTGTGTGAGACAATGTACATTTTTTACATTCAATAAAGACTACCTTTTTTTAGAAAGACTTGTAAAATATCTTTTTATGTTCTGATTAATTAAGAAAAATAGGTTTTCAGGACCTGAAACCTTTAACATAGGAAATTAAGATAAGTCATCAAAGAGTTCAGAGCATATAAACTGCTTACAAAATGACTGGCAAAAAATCCAGCAAACCAAAAAGGCAACAAAAGATAGAAACAACAAAGAAACTAGGAAGGCACTACACAGTTATAGTGTTCAGAAGGTCCTCCGCCTTTTTCACCAACTGGTCATTGGTGGCCGCAACAACTTTGAGATCATCCAAGTCCTTATTAGGCATCTTTTCTTTCTTTTTACCTCTAGTTCTAGTTCTGGGTCCTTGAGCATCTTCTGTGCCTTCAGTGTCAGGGTCAATATCCAGCGTATCCTTCTCCTCGTCCAATTTGCTTATGAGAGTTTTAGTATTGCCAGTAGAAACCTTCAGGATGTCTAAACTTTGCTCTGCAATACTCTTGAGGCAATCCTCAATTTTGCTGACATCACTGACAGTGCCCGATATAGTTTGATCCATAGCATCAGCAATAGTTTTCCTCTCTAGCAGGTCTTTCTCTATTTTCTCAAATCTGGGGTTGAAGGAGTCTCTTATATTTTCAGCTTTTGCAATAGTATTTTTCAGATCCTCAATATAATCAGCCATAGTCTTCCCTTCCCCAGTATTGATAGTTTTCAGAATTTGAATTCTATGGCTGAGCTTCTTGTTGTCATCCATAGCTTTCTTGTAACTAGTTATTAACCACTCCATGGTGTCCATAAAACCTTTCATACCCTCAGGAGGAGGGTTCAGGGGAAGATCAATCTTACCAGAGTTGTCCCATTCCTTTTTTGGAGTGTCACTAATAGTAGCTGTGTTGTCAACCCTATGAACCTCTCTAGTGGTCACCTTCTCTAGGTTCTATTCAGCTTCTGAAATCTTTTCCTGCTTATGAGCCTCTAGCTCCTTCACATTCTCCTCCTTTCTCTTATGCTTGTTTCTAGTCCGAGTATGGACTTTAGTTTTCTTTTTCAGAGAACCTTGGGGTTTCTCCTTCTCTGAGTCTTCAGAGACCTCCTCCTCCTTCGAGGAGCTAATCTAGAGAATTTTGCCTTTAGGTTTTTTGCCCTTTAAGGAAGAAGGTCTAGTTTTCATATATTTCCTCTTGTTACCAATTTCAACTTCTGAGTCATCCAAACTCTCCTCAGAGTCACTCGTTGGGTCACTGTCGGAACCCTCATCCATAAAAAAAACAGAGTCCGACCCATCCTCCTCAGACTCAATAGAGGGCTGCGGGTGGGAAATCTAATTAGCCTTGAGATGGTCGTAAATAAGAACCATTAAGCCTTGATGCATGGCAGTGTCCCCCATAGGGTTCTCTTTATAGGCCTTAATGGTGGCATTCATAGAGCATAATAGTAAATAAGGAAAATTAACCTTCTCATCATGCCTAAAATGATTCAACAAAACAAAATGGTAGTTGTATACATTAGTAAATCTACCATCCAATGTAATATAGTGCATTATAACAAAAAGGACCTCCTGCCATGGTTTAACAAAAGCCCTAGGGGGATAGTAAGTTTTACTTAGCTTCACTAGGAATTTTTTCTCCTTGTCAGTTTTAGGATATCTATCAATGGCCTCCTTACTCACTTTTTTGTCTCTATAGAAGTTGCTTCCTTCCCTTTGGAGACCCGTGGCTTGGGCGATAAGGTCTTCATCTATGACAACAGACTAGTCTCCCATCTTCAAAGTGCCCTTTCTCCAATTTTTGCAGAAGAAACTGGTGACCATGCCATCCCGTCCATGGAGTCTCTCCATAAATTTAGAAAACCCACCCTTTTGCAAAATATTCCAGACCTCCTCCTTTTGCTTCCATTCCTTGCAGCTGCTAGGTTCATATCAACGTCTATTTCCACCCATGTCTTTGCTGTTTAGAGTAGAATAATGAAACTTGCAGAGAGTTTTAGACAGAAAGTTTCTCGGAGCTACCAAATTTACCCAAAAAGTGTGGGTAAAGTGATAGAATGAGTATTATAATAAATGGTGCTGACAATATTATAATAACTCGGAGTACTCCATTTAGTTTGTTTCATTATTGTTTTATCCATCAAAAATATTTGGAGTGCTACTATATTGGTCCTTAAAAATGATTAGTCTGACATCCTCAAGG
Source organism: Cryptomeria japonica (assembly GCF_030272615.1). Lineage (NCBI taxonomy): Eukaryota > Viridiplantae > Streptophyta > Pinopsida > Cupressales > Cupressaceae > Cryptomeria > Cryptomeria japonica. The sequence goes on from NC_081407.1 coordinate 321,130,003, forward strand.
AGTCCTTGTTCTCAAGTCCACGTAATAATTTCATCTTTATTGACTGCCATGTTGTTTGCCCAGTCAGCAGACCCATTGGCTTCATGGTAGATATGAGAAATGTAACTTTTTTCAAAAGTGATAATGAGGTCTCTAGCAGCTTTTATAATATTATTGATAGACCATGAGGGCTTAGAGGTCCCCTTGAGACATTGAATGATGTTGTTTGAATCCCCTTCAATCCATATGTAGGGGCAATTCCATCTTTTAGCAAGGAGAATTCCTTGGAGAGCTATCATTGCTTCTGCTTTGTGGTTTATTTGACTCCCTATTGGGACAACAATCATTTCCTTGCATATACCTTTATCATCTCTAAGAATAGCTCCATAACCCACAGGGCCCGGATTACCTTTTGCAGCACCATCAAAATTGACTTTGAACCAACCATGAGGGGGAGTTTGCCATCTTGCTTCAAGTCTTTTGTTTTGCTTGGGGTCAGAGCTACCAAAATTCTTCAAATTCTAGGAACTTAAAATGTTAGATTCCAAGGGGTTGGTCAAACAATAGGGACCCCCAATGATCCCAATATTCTCCATAATCACCCACTGTATTTTCTGGAACACAATATCCTAATTGACGGATGTGTCCTTGAAGATACGATTGTTTCTTTCTTTCCATAATCCCCATAGAATGTGAGGAAGTGATAGCTGCCACAGAGATCTCAAAAAGGAGTTAGACCAATGGATATTCTAGGAGTAGAACAACTCACTGATAGTTTTAGGAAACACCCAATCAATGCTAAAACTTTTAAGAAATCTTTCCCAGACCGAGGCATAATAGGAACAGTTGATGGCTAGGTGGTCCATTGACTCTTCCTCCTTAAGACACAGATCACATCTATTAGGAAAGGCAAAACCTCTACCCTTGAGGTTATCTAAGGTCAATATTCTATTTTTAAGTATAGTCCAATAGAAAAAGTTGATTTTGGGGGTCAAACCCTTAATCCAAGATTTAGAATAGAAAGGATTATCAGGAGGGGTGGAGGAGAGAACACCATACATTGAAGAAAAAATAGTAATGATACCTTTGGGTTCATATTTCCAAATGAGGGAGTCTTCCTCTTTGTTCAACTAGACCGAAGACAGGTGGATCTTGAGCTTTATGAGGCTTGGGTGGATACTTTCAATGTTGTACCATTTATTGCCAGTCCAATACCCTTCAACTAAGGTGCCAAAAATTCTAATACAAGAGGGAGCATAAGGGGCCCATTCAGGGAAATCAGTAAAGGGTTTATCAAAAATCCAGGGCTCTTCCCAGAATTTAACTCTCCTACCATTTCCAACTTTCCATATAACTCCTTTAGCAATGATTTCTCTGCACTTAGAGGCATGATTCCATATATGGGACCCATTAATATTGATTTTTGAATTGATAAAAGAAGAAAGAGAAGAGGACAGAAGAGAGTACTTACTTCGCTAGATTTTACACCATTCAGTATCTGAATGTAACATTCTCTAGACTTGCTTGGACATGAGAGCTTCATTTAAGGCTCAGATTCTTCTGAGGCCCAGGCCTCCTTTACTTTTCGGTCTACATACCTGATCCCAAGCCACAAGAGACATTCTTTTCTTGTCCTCAACCCCTGACTATAGAAATTTTCTTTGAATTTTCTCAATTGCGTCAGCATACTTAACTAGAATTCTGAAAAGGCTTAGGGCATAGATCGGTATGCTTTGAAGACAAGCTTTTAGAAGTTGAAGCTTTCCAACTTGACTCAAAAGGGCTCCTTTCCAACCAGCTAATTTTTTATGAAATTTATCCACTAATGAGCTCCAAAAAGGATTAGGAGGTGCAATGCCCATGGGGAGGCCAAGATAGGTCGTAGGAAAATCTACAATCCTACATTCCAAGATTCTTCTAATTCTTTGTTGTCTTCTCTCTGGAGTATTGATGAAAAAAACTTTGCTTTTGACCCAATTAATGAGCTGACCAGAAGCTGAGGCAAACTTACAAAGAGTATTCTTCAAGGTTCTAGCTTCAGAGATACTTGATTCCCCCATGATAATAGTATCATCCACAAACTGTTGATAGGAGAAAATAAGGTCAACAGAAGAAGGTTGGAGTCCCTTAAAAGATCCTTGCATAACCATATTTTCCATGGACCTATCAAAATATTCTGCCATAATGATGAAGAGGATAGGGGAAACGGGATCCCCTTGCCTTAGTCCTCTAAAATCTTGGAAGAAGGGGGAAGGGAAACCATTAACAAGAACAACAAAAGAGGCTAAAGTAATAAGTTGGCTGAAGAGGTGAACACATTTAGTGGAAAAACCATAAGCCATAAGAACCTTCACAAGAAAAGGCCAGTCAACTCGATTGTAGGCATTGGAGAGAACAAGCTTAAGGATGAGACCCTGCTTCTTGGCCCTAACAAGAGAATGAATATTCTCATGGATAGTTATAATGGAGTCAAGAATTTGTCTTCTAGGGACAAAACCATTTTGCTAATAATTAATCAAACAAGGAAGGACAGTCAGAATTCTGGTGGTAAGAACCTTGGAAATAATCTTATAAAAAGAGTTGCATAAACTGATTGGTCTAAACTTGTCCATAGAGTCCACACCTTGGATTCTGGGAATGAGAGCAATGAAAGTACTGTATACACATAAAAATTGGCTATGAGCAATTAAATAAATATTTTATATTTATTTAATTATTATTCTTCTATTAAATAGTTAATTTGAAAAGATTAATTTATTTAATTCATTTGCGTGTCTTTCTATTAATTAATATTTTATTAATTATTCATCTATCCTATTCTTCTAATTAATTAAATATCTAATATTTAATTATCCTTCTAATCAATTAATTAAATATCTAATATTTAATTATCTCCTCCAAACAATTGAATATCTAATATCTAATAATTATTCTTCCATCCTATAGTCTCAAATATTAAATAATTCTTAAATTATTTAATCCCTTTTCCAACTCACCTTCCATCTCCACTTCATCTTCCCTTTGCCAACTGATCAAACATGTGGCTAAGGAAATTAATATTTCTTAAATATTAATTCATCATTTATCTTCAACTACCAAAACTTAATGAAAATTATGTATGTACACATATTTCATAACCATTTCCTATATTCTCTCCAACACCCTCTACATCTTAGGAAGGACTTGAGTCCACTTGTCCTATCATGCCTAAATTTTCTCCAACCATCCCTAGATTCTCTCATTCAAAAACCCAGTCAAGGTGAGATGAGTGACACTTGTCTTCTCCTTCCCCCTTTCTTTCAACCTTCACCCTTACTCACAGCCATTCAAATCTACAAATTTGATCAGGACCGTTGATTTGAGCCACATCATCTAATCCTTTCAAGGTCTATAAAATCAAGAGCTTTAGTTGAGAGAGAGTTAGTCTTCAAATTAATCATATGCATCTGTGAGTTTTAATCTTAAAGCAAATAGAAAATAGTAATAGAAAAATCATATAGCATAATCATAGTATCAGTTAACTACTAGTTATCAATCCATTCTTCATATGCCATCTTGGAAGCTATCAGTGCATTGTCTGAGAGCACACCATCTACAACTAGGAACAATGGAGTTAGGACACAATAAGACATAAACCATGAAGGTAAAAATAATTTTTTATTTTAATATGTATTTCATGTGGTTTCATTGGTTGACTTTGGATTTCCTTTAGTATTTCCATTTGTATTTTGTGAAACTAACTTATTGCAGGTAACATTCTGAGGATGAGGTTGGACCTCTGAAGCGGCTCACATACATACAATTCCTAGTAGGGATATAAAGTTTTCCATGAGGAGTTTTCATGGAAACTGGTGCTTGGCTGCCCCAAAGAAGTGAGTGCCGAGGGTGGAGCTAGTTGGGTCAAGCATCTAAATATCCGCTTTGAATAGCGTAGCCTCAGGGGAAACCCCATGTGAGCTTCAACAACTATTGTCTCAGCCTGCCATAAGATTTGTACTTGCTTGTGCATTTTGTTTATTAAACAATGTGTCTTCTATGTCTATAACATGTTCCAAATGGTCAAAAATTGAAGAAGATTATAATCTACGAATGAGCAAAAATCCAACAAATTGCTGAAAAAAATTGATCAAAAGGGTAATACAAAGGCTTTCCAACATTTGAAACACCAGATCAAACCAAGTGATCAAGAGTATATCATCTAACTATCTCAACTACAACAATACCTAGATAGGTATTCAAGTTAGTCAAGTCAAGTTTCCATATCAAGAAACTTTATCCATATCATTTGACATACACTTGTCACAGGGGCCTATCGAACAAACCCTATATTCAACTTAGTGAGCTTGAGTATCCAAAATGAAGTATTCATCAACTCAAAAACATCAACCTATCTAAACTAAAACTTTGATCACTCATGTGATCATCCCTTGTCACTTGAAAAAGAAGCTTATTCAAAGGAAATGAGTCCTAGCCTAAATCAAGATCAAGATATCATGGCTCTCCAATCTAATCCCATTTTTTATCAAGATCCTACCTATCAAGAATCTTATGACGATCCCCTAAAATTCTCGTATTCCATCCACGGTTATCCCATTTTATCTCAAGAGCAGAGTCCCATTCAACATCCACCTCCTAAGAAAGAGCATGACATCCCTTCCATCTCCTTCACTAATCTAATTCAAAATCAAGAGAAAAGCACAAACTCAAATGATCCTACTCCAAGTCAAGATCAAGATCAAGAAAACTCTTCATCCTCCAAACCATTTTAGGTCCTTTCATTCCAAAGTCAAACTCTTCATCCTCCAAATCCATTTTTGGGCCTTTCGTTCCAAAGTCAAACTCTTCATCCTCCAAATACATTTTAGGGCCTTTCATTCCAAAGTCAAACTCTTCATCCTCCAAATCCATTTTAGGGCCTTTCATTCCAAATTCAATCTCTTCATCCTCCAAATCCATTTTAGGTCCTTTCATTCCAAAGTCAAACTCTTCATCCTCCAAATCCATTCTAGGTCCTTTCATTCCAAATCCAAACTCTCCATCCCTTCCATCCATCTTGGGTCCTTACTTCTCTCCATTCACCATTCCATCACCTCAAGTGATCCATAAGAAAGGTCAACAAAGGCACACATTTTTGAACTTCTTTAAAAAATCTATCTAAACATCTTTTCAAAACTATTCTTCCATCATTTTCTTTATCTATTTTGGGTTCTTATGTCCCAAAATTCAATTTTCCTCCATATCTTCATTACTTCTTAAGTTGTGTACCAACACTCATCTTGAATGCATTTCTATCTATCCTTGCACAAATCTTCAAACATTCTATCTCTATACACCTAAAAATGGTCTGAAGATAATTAATTGAATAAGCAATTATTTAATTAATCCTACTCTCCAATTTAATTGAATTCACTAAGGAATTTGATTAAATATCCCCTTTCAACCCCTTTAATTAATTAATTCAAATTAATTAATTCCCCCCATCAAATAATTCTTCTAAATCCTTTAATTATTTCAAACAAATCAAATCCATGAGTTGTTGAAATTAATTAGCCCTTTTCCTATTATTTAAATTTTTAAATTCAAATTCTCCTAACTTTAACCACTCCTAAACCTAACCATTCCTAAACCTAACCCATTCTACCTACCACCATGTCTCCTTTTAACATCTTCTAGAACCTTGTGACACTTGTCACTAAGTGTTCCATTTCATCTAACCTCTTCTAGAAGCCTCTTGACACTTGTCACCATAGAGATGACAAATGTTCCCTTTAATCCAACCCCCTTTGCCAACCTCCTCCAATTTAACCATTGATATCTTTAGATCAATCTCAACCATTGATTCTTGCCACATCACCCCTAGCCTTGGAAAATCCTATAGATAGACCTCATTTTGAGCAATATGGGTCCCAATCTCATTCTCATCTTATGCATTATTAATATAGGCATTTAGCTTATAGTTTATTAGTTTTAGCAATGTTATCATGCTCAATTTAGCTTAAATCTTAGCTTAATCATGCTATTCTTGCTAGATCATGCATTTTAATCATTCAAATCCTCCATCTAGACATAGTCAAGTCACTGGAATTTGCCTAATCAGATTTGAAAGCAAAATTTATACTCGCATTTACTAGGAGGCAATAAGTCAATTAGCTATGGTTTTGTTTTTCATTGTTTCAATATTCTAACCATGCTTGTAATGATTTATTGAGTGCATTGTGGTTGCAGGTATAGGTCACTTCATAGAGCATGACATTTTGGTGCCCATCGTGGGACAAAAATCGTCATGATTTTTGGCTTCTTAATCTTCAGCAAACTTCATCTCTACCCGATCAGAATCAGAATGTCGTATGAGTTGCCTTTTTCGGCTCGTATGAACTTCCTTTGAGCTTCGGATGACACTTCATCCTGACTCATACTAGGTATAATTCTGACTCATACGAGCTTTTACATTGAAAATTCTATATTCGTTCTAGCTCATTCCTGTGTTGTACGAGTTGATTTTCACTATCATATTGGAGCTAATTCTGTTTCCTATGAATTTCTGGCTGTTAAATCTTATGTCGTACGAGCCTGTTTGTATGCCTATGCGAAATCTTATTTTGTGTCATACTAACTGGAAAATAATGTCGTACGAGTTTCTGCATTTGTGAATTTTTTTGAAAAACTACAAATTAGAATATTCAAGATTGTTTATGCATTGGTAATTTCGAGTCCCGAGCAGAAAGTTATGCCTATTTGAAGCTAGGTTAAAATTTCATATAGTTATTTTTTGAAAATTTCATATTTTGGATCACTAACGCTAACTCTGATCTGTTTATGAGATGTTTGCAGCCTAACTCTTTTCTGCAGGACGCTTGTTAAAGACAAATTCTAAACACAATCATGACTACTAATGGATCTATTTTGCAGGTTGCCTAAAGATTCAACAAAAGCTTTGTGTATTCTTTAAGATTTTTAGGCACACTTCAATTTGGGCTTAAAGAAATGAACTATCATGTCTTATGTGCTTGTGATGATAGGTTAGTATGCTCTCACCTTTCTTAGGTTATCAGAAAGCTAGACTCATCCTTTTGCTTTCATTAGTGCATCTCTTTAGCAGGCGTGCCCTCTTGAGGAGTTATTAAATCTTAGCCCTTAAGGCTGGTGAGAGGGGAACGACCTAAGTGGGAATGGCTAATGCCAAGTAATCCAACCCACTATAAATTAAATGTGTTTTTGATGAAAATCAAAGCAACGACAGTGCTCCGGAATAGCTCTCCTTCATACCTTTGGGTATATCAAACTTGGTTTTCAAGGCTGGGAGACCTCTTAATTGAGTTTATACACCAACGCGCCGAATGAATCCCTTATTAGTACCGGTTAAAATAGAAGCTACCCGATTCACCTCCGAAAGGGTGATAATCTTTGTGCAAGAGAGATAGTAACTCTCCCAAGACACTTGCCATATCGTGCCCCCATTAGTGTTTGGAGTCAGATAATATGGTGTTGAGAATCCATTGCGTGAGACTCAGCGGCCGTATTCTGATTAGCTATTGGGTGTGTACCTAAGTCAGCAAGAAAAGGTTTTCATTCTCAGCCAACTTCCTTAGGGTTTAGCTTGATTGGAGTCAATTATCACATCATGTGTTTGCTGTGTGTTCATCCCTAAATTGCAAAATCAGACACTTAAAACTAAAAAACCAAAGTAAAACATCAAAATTTAGTGATCAAAACTCAAACAAGTAAGCACTTTTTGTAACTGCTCAAATACCTGTCGTACGAGTCAGGAGTCTCTATCATATTGCTTGATCTTCTGTCGTATGAGTCAAGGTTCAATGTCATATGAAAAACTGCTTTTCACATGAAGTCACTAGTCTATTGTTTTGTCTTGTATCTCTTGTTGTCCTATGCTGCATAATCTATCGTACGAAACTCTACATTTGTTAGTCCAAAGCTGTGTCCTGCATGCCTGTTTCAGCTTTGTCATTTCTTCCTGATCAATTTGCAGTAAGAATAAACACCTGTTATCTACTACTCTGTGCTTAAATTGTCTGCTTGGTTTGCTTGGTCAAGTTATCACTCATCAAAATCAGACTCTAGAACATAAACACCTTAATATTTTCAAAGTGCTTACCCCCAACAAGTTCAAGATCTAAACATCTCAAAGTGCATTATCACCCTCTTTGGTAAACTGATCACTCAAACATAGTTTCTCATCAGGCTCAATCATCCTTTATTACAAAACCAAAACGTTTGGTTAGGATAACCTTGTCCCACATCATAGGATAGATCATTCCTACTGGACTTGGTTCTTATCAAATCATCACCATTGCACTCCTAAATTGAAGATCGAAAAACTTGCAAACTTTTAAACACTTGAATCCTCTTTTAGTGTCATATCACTCTATGGCCTTGAAATTCACTATTGATCACTTACCCAAAACAACTTTTAGAGAATCAAACCCCTAAAATAGAAACAGGAACATTTGCAATAGCTAAAAATCATATCAACGTGACATACCAAAGCAAAACACAAGAAGAAGACATGACAAATCAACATATCAGAGTAATTAAATAAGTTCAAAACCAAAATCCAACTATGTTAAAACCTCACAAGGATTTAAACACACCTCCCAAGAAAGGTGGCTCTTTTATGCAACTCTTAAAGAGATCCCTAAAGGATTTTGCCCAAGAAGATCAAAATCATGCACCCATATCTAACAATGATCCATCCATCCATAAGCAAATTGACTCTCCAAAAGCATCTATTCCTACACCTCCTAAAAGCTTGCAAGAAACTTCCATAACATCCTTACCAAATAATGCATCCAAAGCTAAAGTTCCCCAAGCGATATCCATAATGACCATCAAGCCTATTTCAAAGGATCCTATGCAAAGCTCATCCACTTCATATCCAAGCATTGATTCCTTGCAGCATCCCCATAGCGCTTCCTTGCAAATTGAAGTCCTCATTTATAGAATGCTTGTTAAACGTGTCCTGATAGATGGGGGAACTAGCTTGAACATTTTCTCTTTGAGTCTTGTCCGTGCTTAGGGTTATTCAAAAGATGCAGTTGATCCCTAGAAAAAGATCACATTCAAAGCAAATTAATGAAGAAGAACATTACTCCAAAGGAATTGTGATATTACCTATCAAAGTGGGACCCTTGCAAAAAGATACAACATTCCAAGTTCCAGACGTGGACCTACCATACAACATACTCTTGGGAGGACCATGGATACAGGATATACAAGCTATACCATCAACATGCCACCAATGTGTAAGATTCCCCTATGAGGGACAGGAAATCACAATATCAGTAGCCAGTGTAGTGTTGTAATAATAAAAAATCAGCTCAAGAGGTCATTGTTCCACATAATAGAGAGGTAGCATCTTCAAGCACACAATCCAAAGAACATTCATTTGAATCAATTTTGTCAAACATGGAAGAACAAATGTAGCTAAGAGATCAAGGGAACAGAGAATATTTGATATCAAGGAAAAAAAAAAAAGAGCAACTTCAAATTGAGAGGGATGAAGAAGTAGATATAGTAGTCGATGTGGTTCACACGTATGAAGAACAAATGTTAGGAACTAGCCTACTTGAATCAGAATCACATTCAACTGACATGGACTTAACCGAGGATGATCAGGATTTTCTTATATGAGGTCATTCTGACGAGAGTATCGTTCTAGACATCGACATACATAATGAAAGCTATGACATCTCCATCATGACCCCTAATATCTTTGAAACAATTCAACCTGAAGATCCTTTGTCCTTAAGCTATCCTAAACCTATGGATTGGGAAAATGAAGAACATACTGACATTGATACCTTACCTAATGACCATGCCATATCCTTATATCTTGATGAAATCAAACCTGCAACAACTTTCACCAGGGATTCCGCTAACGTATCTTCAGGTCAAGTGGATGTTAAATCTCCTAGTCGCAAAATTGAAAATCAAGAAAACAATATCAGGTCTAATGCTGAAAACCATTTCTTGGCAACATTAGATCGATAAAAAGTAAAAATAAAGGACGCATCTAACGGTGAAAACCTCCTTGAGGTGCCGAAAGATGGGAGATTTTACACTTTACTTGTGTACTATCAAGAAAGGTCATCAATCTTGATCAAACTAGCATAGGCAATTACCAGAGGCACAACTGATCTACACCCAGCAATATCTCTATTAGAACTAGAAAGGCACAAATATTTTAAACCATTCAAAAGATGGAAAATCAATTTTACCTGGTCATATGCAAACATCTTAGGGGCAGATCCATATCTTATAATACATCATCTGAATATCAGTCCAGGAGAAGACATCAATAAGGGAACACAACATGGAACCATCTACAATATCAAAATGACTGCAGAATGGAACATTAAACAACTTCAAGTCTTTAGAGACTCTCAGCTCATCATCAATAAAATGAATGATGACTATCAAACAAAAGATGACAAACTCATGCCTTACAAAAAGATGGTGGATGATTTCAAGAAATACTTTGTAGAAATAACTTTTGAACAGATTCCAAGAAATGACAACAAAGAAGCAGACGCCATGGCTACACTTGCTTCTCTATTACAGACATAGGAAAATCAACAATGTTATGAATTCCTGGTTGAAGAGTTGTTTCATCCTTCCTTTAATTGTCCTGATTCCCAAACCATTTGTCAACTTATTAGACATAATTCCTTTCGCTATGGCCAAACCTACACATACCTAAAAGACAATATCTAACCTTTGTCTTATTGAAAAACCAAAAGAGAAACTTTATTCACCAATCCTCTTATTTTACTCTCGTCACAGATACCCTGTATAAACGAGGTCTAGACGGTACTCTCTTAAGATGTCTTGAACAAGAAGAATCTGAGAAGGCCTTACATGAAGTCCATAACGAAATTTGTGGCACTCATTCAAGTGGTCTTACCCTTTCAAAAAAACTCATACGCTTGGGCTATTATTGGCCGACTATGGAACGAGATTCTTTTAAAATAGCAAGAACATGCAAACAATGTCAAATCCATGGGAATTTGATCCATGCACTAGCACAAGAACTACATGCTTTAGCAACATCTTGGACTTTTTATCAATGGGGACTTGATCTGGTAGGAAAGATAAATCCTTCCTCATCTAATGGACACAAATTCATCCTTGTAGCTACAAAATATTTTACAAAATGGATTGAGGCAGTACCTCTCATAAACATCACAGGAAAACAAATTGCTGCATTTATCTTGAATTACATCATATGTCGCTATGGAATAAAAATGACAATTATCACTGATAATGGGTGACCATTCAAGAATCAGGATGTACAAGAGCTATGTGAGAAGTTCAAAATCCAGCACAAATTCTCCACACCATATTATCCACAGGGAAATGGACAAGCAGAAGCATCTAACAAAACTATTCTGAAAATCTTCAAAAAGACAGTGAACGATGCTAGAAAAGATTGGCATATTCAACTAAACCCTGCTCTATGGGCCTACCACACCAGTATCTACACACCAACAGGTGCCACACCTTTCTCTCTTGTATATGGATCAGAAGCCATATTGCTAATCGAAGTAGAGATATCCTCTCTATGTGTATCACTAAAAGGTCTCATCCCAGATGAAGAACAAAGAGTATCTAGACTACAAGAGTTAGAACTGGTCCATGAACGAAGACAAAATGCCTTTGATCATCTAAAGGTATATCAGCAAAGAATGTGCCATAGCTATAATCATAAGGTTAAACCAAGGCTATTTCAAGTGGGAGAACTAGTGCTGAAGGAAAATCCACACAACCAAGCAGATCGAGAAAAGAAAGGAAAATTTGAACCAAACTAGTTAGGTCCATTTGTGGTCACAACAGTATTTGGATCAGGAGCATATCATCTATCAACACAGAATGAGGATCAGCTAGAAGAACCTATCAATAGCATGCACTTGAAGAAATTATATGTCTGGAAAACTAGAAAAAAAAATCAAAAACAGTGAAAAATTAGAAAAAAAAAAAATAGTGAAAAATAAAAAAAATCAAAAACAGTGAAAAATCAGAAAAATCAAAAATAGTGAAAAATAATTAAAAAAAAAAAAGTGAAAAAGCAAAAAAATAAAAAACAGTGAAAAATAAAAAAAAAAAAGAAGAAAAAAATCAAATATCAGAAAAAGTGCAGTAAAAATAGACGATGAAAACATGGCAAATAGGCGCTATCTGTCAGCTAGCTCTTCCATCTATTAGTTCATGCATCTTTCCGCTTGCATTCATTTTCCATCAGCACTAACCATCATAAGCATTTGTACATACGCAAGCATCACAACTGCTCTCTCACCATGGTTTGGATCATTGGATATATCATAACAACTTTGTTTCTAGGCTTGGGGCAAAATCCTACACCTAACTAGGGGCAAAAAAACTCTTGACCATTTTGAGCTCAACCAAATAGGTAGAACAAACAGTTAGACAACTCTTATCAAGCGAAAACTAAGACACATCCAACGTTGAACATGAGATCAAACTAGCAACTATCAAGCTATCACAAAATCAATCCAAGCACATCACATACTTTTTTGTGGATAATATCTTTTTGGATAATGGTTGTAACATAATTGTTCAACTTTTCTATATTGCTTTTCGTTATCATGATTTCTAAGTGCCCCTAGGATGTCATTGACTAGAGGGACAAGGAAGAAACATGATATTTTTCTTGTTTGTTGTCTATAAATTAATCATTAATATGTGCAAATTTGTCTCGGGACATGATCATCGAAGTATCATTGAAGACATTTTTGATTTGCATATTGAAATGATTAATACTGCCTGTTTTACGCAAACAATATTCAGGTCATCTTGGTTCAATTATACCTCGATGCTTGTGTTAATTTGCTACATCAAAATCCAGGAAAGAAGTGCTCAGGTCATCATGGTTTAATTATACCATCGATGTTTGCACTCACTTCCCACATTTCAAAAGCTTAATGATGACAAAAATGCAAAATAATCCAGTGACTGGTCCGATCATAGTTTGCATCCATTGCATTTTCATTGCATTTTAGCTTGCATTTCATTCTTGCATGGGATCTCGAAAGCTCCTTTTATCCAAGGCTAAATCTATCGTAGGAATCATCAAAGCATCATCACAAGTGTATACACAATCATAATGATGACCCATCTCTCTCATGATATTGTTGACCTAGCCCAAATCTTATGATATCTCTCTCAACAGAATCAACAATCAACATATCCAAATATTTCTGCAACTTGATATCAACAAAATGTAGGTTCTTTATCTAATCAATCTTATCAAATCAAATCAATCAATCAAACCTAATCAATCTATCATGTCTTATATAGGATGTATCCTTCTTGAAAGTAGACAATCTGATTCTGATTCATGTCTTATATAGGATGTATCCTTCCTGAAACCAAATGCTCTGATAATGTCTTATATAGGATGAATCCTTCCTGAAACTAGATGTTATGATCATCTCTTATACAGGATGAATCCTTCCTGAAACCAGACTGAATCTAATCAATCAAGATTTTTCAATCTTACTGATCTAGGCAATCAAGGTAATCAAAGAACTCGCATTTTCATCAAACACAGTGGCAGAAATCAAATCAAATCTATCAGGATATCAATCTCACAAAACTCCAAAGATCAATTATCTCAATTGATCTCCCGAGGGGGCATCATCGTACCAGAATTTAGCAATCAAGAGCCGGGGCATCCTATCAAAGCAATATTAGCATCAAAATGAGATTATTCTTTGAATCAACGCGTCATCACACCTCGCTTCAAAGAGGAGCAAAATGTATACACCTAAAAATGGTCTGAAGATAATTAATTGAATAAGCAATTATTTAATTAATCCTACTCCCCAATTTAATTGAATTCACTAAGCAATTTGATTAAATATCCCCTTTCAACCCCTTTAATTAATTAATTCCCCCCATCAAATCATTCTTCTAAATCCTTTAATTAATTCAAACAAATCAAATCCATGAGTTGTTGAAATTAATTAGCCCTTTTCCTATTATTTGAATTTTTAAATTCAAATTCTCCTAACTTTAACCACTCCTAAACCTAACCATTCCTAAACCTAACCCATTCTACCTACCACCATGTCCCCTTTCATCTAACATCTTCTAGAACCTTGTGACACTTGTCACTAAGTGTTCCATTTCATCTAACCTCTTCTAGAAGCCTCTTGACACTTGTCACCATAGAGATGACAAATGTTCCCTTTAATCTAACCCCCTTTGCCAACCTCCTCCAATTTAACCATTGATATCTTTAGATCAATCTCAACCATTGATTCTTGCCACATCATCCCTAGCCTTGGAAAATCCTATAAATAGACCTCATTTTGAGCAATATGGGTCTCAATCTCATTCTCATCTTATGCATTATTAATATAGGCACCTAGCTTATAGTTTATCAGTTTTAGCAATGTTATCATGCTCAATTAGCTTAAATCTTAGCTTAACCATGCTAGATCAATCATCCATATAGCTTAATCATGCTATTCTTGCTAGATCATGCATTTTAATCATTCAAATCCTCCATCTAGATGTGGTCAAGTCACTGGAATTTGCCTAATCAGATCTGAGAGCAAAATTCATACTCGCATTTACTAGGAGGCAATAAGTCGATTAGCTATGGTTTTGTTTTTCATTGTTTCAATCTTCTAACCATGCTTGTAATGATTTATTGAGTGCATTGTGGTTGTAGGTACAGATACACTTCACAGAGCATGACACTATTTATTATCCAACGCCTCTTTTCTATCCTTCCATCCCTTTCATTCAATCCTTTGCATAAATTCATCATCTATGAAATAGGCATTTGTGTCATTTTGTCACATGCTTGCCCATGCTCGAATCTCATGTTTAATCCTTTTCATAGATATCTATTGATGATACACATCAGAATCTGAGGTTGTTCCTCTTTAACATTATCTTTTGGTTGGGATACACACTCAATCTAGAAAAGAACCACTTATCATATCTTGGTACCGACATCTTTTGATTACTATATCTCATACACTTAATCAAATGCTCTAAATAATTGTGATCTCTTAGTCGAAGACATGGCTAGTGAAAAATCTAAAATCTTGCTTCAGCGTCACTGTAATTATCAGACCCATGTAAGTTTCATTACTTACAAGCCAATGCAATCAAAAGAAGAAAATAAAAAGACAATATCAAAAGAACCAAAGCATGATTAGGAAAAGAAATATCCAAAATAAGAAAAAAAATGAAATATCAAAAGATTGGCTATGGGAATATGTGAATAACTCCATCGGGGCTATGGACGCCTGGCTGGAAATGGAGTAATATTTGTAATATTACAACGATAACCTCATTGGAGCTATGGATTCTTTCTAGTAGTGAGGCTCTATCCAAGATGCTTTTGAATTTGGGATAACTCATGTAGCTAGCCACATTGGATTCTGAAGATTACAATGATCATATGAGCCAGAATGAACCCAATTGCACACACATGGGTAATCAAAGACTAAGTACCTTGATCTAGTTTGGGATTCTTCTTCCCTTTTGAGTCCACTTCCTAGTTTCTAGATATGTTTGGTTGAATTTTTCAGATGTTCTAAGTGTGGGTTGGGTCTCTATCTTTTAAAAGTTCAAGAACACTTATTCAGATGGTGCTAAATATTGTGACAATATCACATATCACCTCTTTACAAATGAAGACCTTTATACTTGGGGTCAAAATTTCATCCACTCTATTCTTCATACCACACCTCCCATTATCCTTCCTCCAGTATCCATTACTCTATCTAAATTCATCCATTGCTATCTACTATCTTGCTTCATGCTAATCTATACCATCTATCCTAACTATTCATTTCTTCCATCATCTATCACTATCTATGATACTTTTTCTCCTATCCATATCCTATCTCCATCCATATCCCCTTTTCCATCCTTGATCTTGATCAAAACTAAGGACAAAAACATGATTTCAAAAAAAATTCTTGATGTGTCTCCTCATAAGCTACCCATTCATCTTCATCTCAATAGTTCATCTCTTCCTGGTCTTGCTATACATTGGGGAAACCAAATACATCTTTCTTCTAATCCAAAAAGCTCAAAAAATTAAAAAAGTCTAAAAAATAATTAAAAAAAAAATAAAAATTAAAAATCACAAAATGTCTCAAAAACTAAAAAATCAAAAAAATCAAAAGAACAAAATTGAAAATCAAAGCATGAGTGCATGGCCCATCCATCAAATCAATAATAGAGCCAATCAAATCTATCAAATCAAACTGAATCAATCATCAAATTATCAAATCTATCAAATCAAATTGAAGCAACTTAAGCTATCAAATCATTTTTAAAACCTATCAATCATTGAGTTCAATCAAAACTCCGCTAAGCTATTGCATTAGAAACTAAATCGGTTTCTTAGAGTTGATCAAATCTATCAAATCAAACTGAATCAATCATCAAATTATCAAATCTATCAAATCAAATTGAAGCAACTTAAGCTATCAAATCATTTTTAAAAACCTATCAATCATGGTTTTCTATCAATCACTGAGTTCAATCAAAACTCTGCTAAGCTCTTGCATTAGAAACTAAATCGGTTTCTTAGAGCCAATCAAATCAATCAATCAATCAAGAAATCAAATCAAGCAATCAATCAATCAAATCAAATCAATCAATCAAACAATCAATTAATCAATCAAGCAATCAATCAATCAATCAAGTAATCAAATCAATCAATCAAGCAATCAAATCAATCAATCAAATCAATCTATCCAACAACATCAATCAATCAAGTCCCTATTTCATCATACATGTGCATCAAATACATTAAATCTAATCATCAAAGTGATTTTTAGCTTTTTGCACTTATCAAATACTGTAATCAAACTGATCACATGTCTTGTTAATCAATTTATCACTTGAAATCTATCAACATCAATGTGTCTTATAGAGGGATAGGTATACTTGAAACTAGACATATCAGTCTTACACGGGGTACTCACTCTTTGAAACCAGACATTCTTATCAATCATCGAACAAATCAAAGCAATGACATAGATCAGTATGACTGCTGGATTTTGTTCTGGGTAGTCTCATCTTTATCAATAGATGGCAGGACATGTTTCATCTCTCAAAAATCAAGAAAGACAAAAAAATCAGAAAAATAAATATGTGCAATAAAAACAAGTGGTTAAAACCAGGTAAATAGGCGCTATCTAAAAAGTGAGTTCCTCCATCTATGAGATCTCTTTGCATACCTATCCACTCCATCCTATCGCATCTATTGCTTCCATCTTTCTTAGCTTACCCATTCTATCATTTGCATCCATTGCTATGAACCATTTCATAAGAAATTTGCAGCTTACCAACAGTTATCAATCTTTGACATACTTGTTGTAGTCACTGTCTTAGATTTTATCAAAATCAAACAATCTGCATTTGTATTCCTCCATGGTTTGGATCTTGATAAATTCATATATCCATAATAAATTTTTGTTTCCACTGGGGGCAAAATCCTAATTTCTTTTTGCTAAGGTGATCTTTTGAATATTTGAAAATCTCAAAACATTCGAAAAACTTAGAAAAACCAAAAACACCTAGGATTTTGAAATAGATAACGAGCAACAAAGCAATGAAAATCAAGGCATTTCATCAACAACTGAGTCATGAAACTCAGAAAATGAAGAATCAATCAACAAGTAATAAGGGATTATCAAAGATCGTTCATCAAGATGATTATATCAGTTAATGACCATAAGAACATGTGAATGACATACAAGATTCAGTGTTAATATCTTGATTTTATTGCTAATCATGTACTCTATGCAACTGAAGGATGTCCATGACTAGAGAAGCTATGATGGGGCATGATTATTTTCTTTGATTGCTGTCTGTGGTTTATCTCTTACTACGGTATGAACTTGTCTTAGGATATGATCAACAAAAGATCAAGGAGGACGTTCCAAGTCATGCATGAAAGGGGATAATCCTTGTCTGTTCTGCAAGCAATACTCAAGTGAACTTGATCCATTATATCAAGTTGCTTGTATTAACTTGCTATATCAAAATCCATGTAAGAAATACTCAGGTCATATTGAATCTTTATGTCAAGTTGCTTGTATTTTCTTACAACATTTAAAGCTCAATGATGAAATCAAGCACTGTTACAAGATAACATATGAAGAATGGCAGTACAATTTTTAGTTAGATCATTTCATTAGCTCATTATTCATCTGCATTATAAGCATTCATTTTCAAGTTGCATTATAAGCATATCATTTCATTAACAGATCAACGGTCATAAATAAAGATTGAGTATACTTGGACAAACAAAAACAATTTTCTTTTAATCATTGTAGGTGCATTCATTTTTAGAATCATTTTAATCATCATTTCAAATCATTTAGTGGCATTTATCATTGCATTAGTTTGCATTTAATTAAGTGCATTTCATTAACCATGTAGTGTATCATCATTTGCATTATCATTTCATTAACGATCATTTAGTTGCATCTTTGCACTTAAATTCATCATCATTTTCAATTACATAAAATACTCAAAAACATTTCATGTAGATCATTTTGCATTTGCATCATCATAAGCATTAAAGCAATCATTCATTTGCATTTCCATATAGATCATTACATTTGCATCATTTAAGTTAGCAATCATTTTCATTTGCATCCAAGATCATCAGGAAAAATAAAAAATCAACAAAAGCATTAATCATTGTATCATCATATGAAGCATCATCATCAAAAAGAGTAACATGCATAGTAAAGATCATAATCATATAGAATCCATGTCTGCATATAGACCATCATCAAATGGAGTAACATGCATAATAAAGATCATCATCATATAGAATCCATGTCTGCATATAGATCATCATAAAGCAATAAAAAGTCCAATTATACAATGATATCAGATAAAAAATACAAGTGCCTCATCAATACAAATCAAGTCAAGAATCATGACCGTCTCTCAAGCTTGTGGGTCTAACACCTCGATCACCCACAACATCTACACCAGCATCATCATCCAATAGAATCATTCTTCAATTTAATATCTTCATCATTCATTCAACTATCATCCATCAAGTCTTATACAGGATGTATCTTTCCTGAAACCAGATATTCTAATCATCTATCATGTCTTATACAGGATGTATCTTTCTCGAAACCAGCCATTTTGACCATTTATCATGTCTTATATAGGATGTATCTTTCCTAAAACCAGATGTTTTGATCATGTATCATGTCTTATACAGGATATATCTTTCTTGAAACTAGACATTTTGATCATCTTTTGTCTTATACGGGATGTGTCCTTCCTAAAACCATACTTGATCTCAATCCAATCAATCTTATCAATCTAATTCATCTAATCAATCTACAATCTATTCACTCATCTATCTTTCCTATAACATTCTTCTTCTATCAAGAGATCATCCATGCCTTTAATGCACAAATGATCTCTTGAGGGGGCATCATCATCAAATCAATATCCAAAAATCAGTATCTGGGGCACACAATCAGGATTTTCAATCTCCATCAGGCACACTATCAAGACTTGATTTAATCTTTGAAACAATGTTGTCTCAACATCATTTCAAAGAGGGACAAAATGTATACACATAAAAATTGGCTATGAGCAATTAAATAAATATTTTATATTTATTTAATTATTCTTCTTCTATTAAATAGTTAATGTGAAAAGATTAATTTATTTAATTCATTTTCGTGTCTTTTTATTAATTAATATTTTATTAATTAATTCATCTATCCTATTCTTCTAATTAATTAAATATCTAATATTTAATTATCCTTCTAATCAATTAATTAAATAACTAATATTTAATTATCTCCTCCAAACAATTGAATATCTAATATCTAATGATTATTCTTCTATCCTATAGTCTCAAATATTAAATAATTCTTAAATTATTTAATCCCTTTTCCAACTCACCTTCCATCTCCACTTCATCTTCTCTTTGCCAACTGATCAAACATGTGGCTAAGGAAATTAATATTTCTTAAATATTAATTCATCATTTATTGTTACTACTTACTAAGATTGCCATTAGTCTTATGTTCAAAGTTATTCTATATATTCTAGCCGGTTACTACTACCAAATCATTCAGTCGGTAAGCACAGAATAGTCGATAAGCACAATGCAGTCGGTTATATAAGAAACTAGTGTCAGAGCTTAGTGTACACTGAGCTGTCTATCGAGTAACACTCTATGTCCATCGAGCAGCAAGAATGATATACCGAGTGAACACACATCGAGTGAAACATGTTACTAGATTCACTGAACCTGGACATATATGGGAAACATGTTACAAAGATCGAGGAACAAGTAACTATTATCACATTGGAAATCGCACTTAAAGATTGTGTATGATTTTGAGGTCATCTAACAAATGAAATATTTTGCATGGTTATTCATTCAAGAAATCATGTTTGTAAGATCGAAGCATGAACCAGATCACCGACATAAGAGATCTATTTATACAACATGAATTCAGGATTAGACATATATGTGCATATGTGAGTGCATGTGTGTATGAAGCAAGATTTGTATGAAAAAGGAAAATCATGAGAAATTACAAAGTATTATGACTATTACAGTTGACAGAGAAACATAGAGGTCACCGAGAGGGATTTCAGAGAACAGTCAAGGAACAGAGTAAACAGAAGGGTTTATCGAGTTAATATATGGATTACCGAGGTATGCTATAAGCAAGGTAATATCATTTTGAGCACATAGAATCTGCTATAACATTCCAGATGTAAAGTTGCAGATATTTTGTAAAGATTTGATTGTAATATTTTGAGTTGTAAGAAAAACCTCTAACAGGGTAAAAGACTCTAACTAAGTCTATTAATTGTAAAGCCTCTAACCAGGTGCAACATTTAGAATAAGTGTTGTAAAATCCTTTAGCAAGGTAGATCTAATAGATCTTGATACTCCTAATAGGGTAAGCTATCAGAAATAGCTAAACATGTAGCTCTAACCGAGCAACCTTTATTATTGCAGTAGTGAAGTTGTGGGTGTCATCCCCACCACGGTTTTTCTCTCTAACCAAGAGTTTCTGCGTAATCAACATATATGTGTTATGGAGTGAATCATGTATGATTGTTATTTATTTGTTTTAGCATTATATTATGTTACAACACTATTTAGTTTATGCTTAACAGTAAAGTTATTGTTGAAGAAAAGTTTTGAAGTACTGATTCACCCCTCCCCTCTCAATACATTAGCTTTCCATATTGGGCCTAACAATTGGTATCAGAGTTTGAATCTTGGAAAAGGGTTTAACTGCCTAAAGAGAAAGATCTTATCAATGGAAGGCTATAAACAATCTTGGAGAATTGTATATCTGCAAGAAGAGTTGGATCATGCTAATCAAGTGATTGCAGACATGCAAAGACAAATGCAAAAGTCTCTGAAAGTTAGAAGAAGATTGTCTGATGATTTATAGGACTCTCAAGAGCTGGTGGAACAAATTGAGACATCATCTAAGAACAGTATGTTTGAAGAGACTGAAGAAATGATTTAAGTGTTGAAAGAAAAGAACAAAGAACTGACTGATCAACTAAAAACAATGAAAAGAGAACATGAGCATTTCAGCACACAGATGACTAAAAATCTTGATGCATTGAGGACAGCCGAGGGTAAAGTAAGAGATCTAGAAAGAGAGAAACAACAACTTGAAGCATTAGTATCTGAAAAGAATGATAAAATCATAAGATTGACTGGGATTCAACAAAATCTGTCAGATCAACTAGGTTATGCACATCATGAAGCAAATCTGAAAGATGATGAGAATCAAGCATTGAAACTTGAAGTATCAAGGTTGACCGATGAACTTGAAATAGAAAAGAAATCCAAAGAAACACTGAAGAAGAGTTATGAAGCATCAACGATGTTGGATGAGCAACTGAATACAAGAAGACCCAACAAAGATGTATGACTTGGTTATAAAGGAAAAGACTCTACCAAGAAGGGAATCTACACTACTGAGAGAGGAGAATCATCAAAGCAAGCTGGAAACAAGAAGATCATCAAAGGAAAGAAGCCTATTTGCAACTACTATGGAAATCAAGGTCATACTACCAACATGTGCCAAATCAGAAAAGGTAAGCAACCGAGTGTCACTAAGTCCAATGGTTATTGTTACAATTGCAATAAATATGGTCACACATCTAACCAATGTAGGACAAAGTCTGCTAGCAATTATAAGAAGGAAAAATTCAAAGGGTTTTGTAAAAATTGCAATAGATATGGACAAAGTACCGAGATGTGCTGGTTTAAGCAAAAGAACTATATGTGGTCTGCACACCGAGCAAATACTAGAAGCTATCGAACTCATAGAGATCTTAACCGACAATATGCTGCAGTACCATGGGATTACAATACAAGGATATGGTATGAATGTTGTGGAAGATATGGACATATAAGTGCCAACTGCTTTATAAGGTTTGGAATGAACAACCGAAGATCATGGATAAATCCTGGTGTGACATGTTTTCATTGTCACAAAGTTGGACACTTGGCTGAAGATTGCAGAGATCAACCTAGAGGAGACACTGAAGAAATAAAAGGCAAATTATAGATGATTTGGAGAAAGAAGGAAATTGTGTTAAATGAAGAAAGCACCTTACTTACCAAGTTAGGCGCACCTATTCCAAATTAATCGATAAAGGCATGAAGGGACTGCATTCTCTCAAGGTTGAATCTTTAACAATTCCTATTTTAGTATGTACTTAATTCAAAATCTGCATAGCTAAGATGTATTAGTAAGTTTGAAATTCTATCAAAGTCTTTTGGAAGCACTATATAGGAAGCCTGTCAAGTTGGTAAATACAGGAAGCCTGTCTGGTCGGTAAATGAAGGAAATCTGGCTACTCGGTTAAAGCACAAAAAGGAGAGTAAATCAGTTTAGTAGAACCGAGTGCATTTAATGTTTTTGACCTAACTTGCACAAAGCCCGATAAGGTATATTGTGTACTTAAAGCATTTACGCGATCATTTTTCACTTACCAAGTTTTTAAGAGAGCAGAGCAAAGCGATTCAAAGGCAATCAAACCTCCTCCGAAGAAAAATTCAAGGTATTTACATCAATCTCAACACATTGTTAAGCTGGTTTACCGATCATATCAGTTGAGAATTTCTGTTTCATATTTTCTAAGAGGATAAGCGTATGCCGTTTGAAAGTCTTCAAACCCTAAGGATCTTTTGTTAATTTTTTATCTGAAATATACAAATGGAACCTAAGATCCAAGAGCCTGTTGTTGTTAAGAATGTTGAAAAGCCCTCATTGAAATACTCTCTAACTCCCAAAGTAGCATCAGAATCAGATGACAAAACTGCATTTTCACTCATCCCAGATAGAGTTTTACTAGTTGAGGATGTCAGATTCTTCACCAAATGTCAAGTTGAAGAACTAGGTCATGTTGAAATCCAAGACACCTATGATGAATTGTGTACCGATGGGAAATTGGATAGCAGGTATGAGCACATTAAGATCAAGGGATTGACTAAAGCCCTAACCTATCCCCGTGTCTTCAGACCCTAGTGGGTCAAGTTTGTTTTGAGCAAAGTTCATGATGATTTCATGTGGTTAGAGGAGCAACCATTCAAAATCACCAAGGAAATCATTCATCTGATCACCGGTTACCCTATTTTTGATCATGCCTGAGCTCAAAAGATGATATCACAAAAGGAATTGATCACCTTAACCAGAGTGGAATCCAATTGCAAAGGATTGAAATTGAACAATGTAACTAATGCAGAGCTAAAGTTTGCTATTAGAGTAATAGGTTATTGTTTCTTCCAATCAGCAAGGGAAAACAATGTACCCTATGCAACAGTTGACTTAGCATACAAAATTGTGAAAAAGGGAATGAAAATTGATTTTTGTGAAGTATTGCTGAAAAACATGTTTGAGAATCTGAACACCATCAAGAAGCCAAAGAAGAACAACTCGACCAATACACTAATGTTTGGATCATTGTTAGTATGCATGTTTTTCTATTTTGAAAAATTCTTTCCATCAGTTGGTAAAATAGTTTGGGAGATACACCGACCAGTCACCCATCAAATCAATGACTTTATCAAACGTCTAGGTGACAACTTCAATGATATTATTGATGATTATTTCAGCAAGTTTCAAGAGAAGATGCATAACAGGTATAGAATTCCACCCCAGCTAGTGGAAAAATACAAGAATGACATATGTTTTGAAGTAGACAACGACTACTGCTATGTGAATGCTGTGGAACCAAGAATTCAATCTTTGCCACCTATGGGTTATGAGATTGACTTTGACATCACACAACATCAGATAGATGCTTTTCTTACATTACCAAGTCATGCTACCAAGCTGAGATATGGAACATATGAAGAAGTGAAAGATAAAGTAAAGATGAGTATTGTGTTAGGCCCAATATGGAAAGCTAATGTACTGAGAGGGGAGGGGTGAATATGTACTTCAAATCCTTTTAACAATAATATCTTTACTGTTATGCATAAACCAAAAACTGTTGTAACATAACATAAAGCTAAAACAAATAAATAACAATCATACATGATTCACTCCATAACACATATATTTTGGTTACGCATAAACTCTTTGTTAGAGAGAAAAAATGTAGTGGGGATGGCACCCACAACTTCACTACTGCAATAATAAAGGTTGCTCGGTTAGAGATACATATTTAGCTATTTCTGATAGCTTACCCTGTTAGGAGTAGCAAGATCTATTAGATCTACCTTGCTAAAGGATTTTACAACACTTAACCTAAATGCTGCACCTGGTTAGAGGCTTTACAATTTATAGACTTGATTAGAGTCTTTTACCTTGTTAAAGGTTTCTCTTACAACTACAAAATTTTGAATAAAATCTTTACAACTATCTGCAACTTTACATCTAGAATGTTATAGCAGATTCTATGTGCTTAAAATAAGATTACCTTGCCTATAGCATACCTCGGTAACCCATAAAGTAACTTGGTAAACCCTTCTGTTTACTCTGTTCTTTTACCTGTTCTCTGAAATCCTTCTCAGTGACCTTTGTGTCTCTATAATAGTTATTACACTTAGTGCTTTCTTATGCATCACACATATCTTGCTTCATAAACTTGTGTATCTCCAAGTCTCACACTATTTATCTTCAATCCATGTTGTATAAATAGATCTCTTATGTCGATGATCTGATTCATTGCTTTGATCTTACAAACATGATTTCTCGAATGAATAACCATGCAAAATATTTCATTGGTTAGATGACCTCAAAATCATACACAATCTTTAAGTACAATTTCCAATGTGATAACGGTTCTATGTTCCTCGATCTTGTAACACGTTTTCATATGTGTGTCTAGGTTAAATGAATTTGGTAACACGTTTCACTTGGTGTATATCATCTCGGTGTATCATCTTTGCTGCTTGGTAGACATAGAATGATACTCAGCAGGCAACTTAGTACATACTGGGCTCTATGACTACTTTCTTCTATAACCGACTGGACTGTGCATACCAACTAAATATCTCGGTAGTAGTAACTGAATAGAGTATATAGAATGACTTTGGATATAAAACTAATGGTGACTTGATAAGTAGTAACAATCTCCCCTTTTGACATTAGTTGAGATGTTTGAAAAATCTACTTTCAAAGTCATAACTCAAAAATCTATATACTTTACAAAATTTGACTCAACTGGCAATATATACATTAGTCAATGAAATAGTATAATCAGATATACTCCCCTTATCAATATACTATACAAAATTCTAATTTGTATGCTCGGTGATCAATGATCAGTGTGATGCTCTTTTTCTTTTCTTACTCTACTCTGTTCATGCTTACTCTACTCTGTTCATTGCTCTTGGATACTCTGCCCACTCTGCTTTGTATACTCCCCCTATATACTACACTCCTGTTGTTTGATACTTTGAGTACTATATCACTCCCCCTTTTTGACAAACATCAAAATTTAGTTACCATTCAGTGGTGGCAACTGGTCAAAAATGGATTTGTACTTGGTCTGTGCTTTGGTGAGAGCGACAAAGAGTGCATCCTTTACACTATCCATTAAGGAATTTTGTGCTTGAATATCAACCAATAATGATATTAAGCCATCTAAGGTGCTTCCCTCTTGTGTAGTAGATAGAAATGTGGCTCGGTTGATCTGTTCTTGTATGGATGAAAGATGAGGAAGGAATTATGTCTGAAGTGTCATTATGTCCATCTGGATCTTGTGTTCCTCATTCCTTAGTTCCAATTGTTGAGCCATGAGTTGTTGAAGCTTGGTATAAAAGTTCTGAACTGAATTGGGCTCTGGGGTCAACTTATTTGAGAGATCGGTGATCTCTTTCTCAATTGCTTTAGTTTTATTTTTGATGTCTTTAGTGAATAAAGAAAATGTACAGAGTTTCTAAAATAAATAAAGAATGTGCTTGAGTTGAGGGGACAACTCAGTAATAAATTTGACAAGTTTAACTTTGCCAATAGCTATAGCTTTCTGTACCTCTTCTATCATTTTAGCAGTGAGCTCCTTGTCTTTTAGCTAGCTCAAATATTTAGATGCATCTATTTGATTAAGGAGTTCATCCAGTTGAATATGGATGGATGCATCGGTTGACACTATAGCGGTAGGTAGCATATCTGTTAGTAGTGTCTTTACCTTCTGAAGTACTTTATTTTTCTTTTGTATGGCCATTTGTTTCTCTTGTTCGGCCTTTGCTTTACATAGTTCATCGAAATCAATGAGTGCTTTCCCTTTTAATTTTGATATATCAACATTGGGCAACACTATTGGTTTTGACAAATCAACTTTGAAACTATACTTTTTCATCTTCTTTTCTTTACCTTTCATCGATTGAACTAAGACAATGGCTTGTGAGGCTTGAGGACCCTCGGTAGGTTGCTCGGTAGAGGCAACATTTTGGTTGGTAACTTTATCCTCTATAGTGTCCTTTGGTGTCTCGGTGCTTGGTGTCTTAG
Organism: Cryptomeria japonica; assembly: GCF_030272615.1. NCBI lineage: Eukaryota > Viridiplantae > Streptophyta > Pinopsida > Cupressales > Cupressaceae > Cryptomeria > Cryptomeria japonica. The sequence goes on from NC_081407.1 coordinate 321,156,987, forward strand.
TAGCAATGTTTTTAGTGCTAGAAGGTGCTTGAGAGGTCTATTCTTGAGAAGTACCTTCTGCTGTAGACTTGTGACCTTCGGTGCCTTGCTCCGTATCCTGAGGGGCTTTGGTTGAGACAGGTTGATTGACTGGTGGATAAGGCTAAACTTGTTCCAAAACTGATTCACTAGATACAAGTTTTGCATATGCATTGCCTTCTATCATTTCCTGTTCAGGTGCCTCTGTATCCATGATATCTTCATCTATTTGAATGGTGTCAGCAGGGTCTTGCTCGGTGACATCAGGATCATGCTCGGTGACATCAACTATTTAAACTGCAGCTTGTTCACCAGCATCCTTGAGTTGAAAGATTGTTTGCCATTGTTCTTTTGTTTCCTTCTCTATGTCAATATATAGACCATTCATCAGTTTCAAGGCCTTTTTCTTGACGAGGAATTGTGTCTGGCAGTTTTTCAAATGATCCTTGATTTCATCTACCAACATGTCAGGAAAGAGATGTACAAGACTTCTTTCTCTAATCTGTTTCTCTAAGTCTAGGGCATATTGTCACCTGTTATCAATATGTGCATATAATTATTTGGGAAGAGAATTAGAGACTTCTAATAGAACCAATCAGAATTTCAGAAGTGTGCAGATGACAACTTCTTCATTTTGTCTCTTTTCATCAGCCGATCTAGATTCATATATAACATATTTGAATCCTCCAAATCCACCATATTCCTTCAGATTTGTACAAAAGTTTTCAACACTATGTACATTTACCTTCTTGCTCTTGACAATCTGAAATTTGCTTGCATCTTTAGATTCGGTGTCACTAAACTCTTTTGAAAAAATAAGTCTCTGAGTAGATTTCTTGTAGATTTTGGTTACCTTTGGAACAGTAACATTCTTTGTTTTCTTACTTGATGAAGCTACTGATGCTCTTGTGTTAGGTCACTTTGTTGGAGGAGTCGGTGAGACCTTTGATGGATCCTGTTTCTTCCTTTTCAACACTTTTCCCTTAGGCAATTCGGTGCTCAGTGTTATAGCTGCCTCTTGGGCTTCAGATTCCTCTTCGATAATGGCTATAGTGCCTTTGGCAGGTGTGGAGGAAGAATCTTCTCTGAATTTCTCTGATAATGCCTTTATCATCTTTGTTGCCTTTCTTGTAGCTTTGGGTACTACAATGCTCATTTTTACCTTTTCCTTCATTTCTTCATAGGTTCCATACCTCAGCTCGGTAGCATGCCTAGGTAATGTAAGGAATGCATCTATTTGTTGTTGTGTGAGGTCAAAATCAATCTCGTAACCCATGGGTGGCAAAGATTGAGTTCTTGGTTCCACAACATTCACATAACAGTAATCAGTGTCTACTTCAAAACATATGTCATCTTTGTATTTCTCCACTAGTTGGGGTGGAATCCAGTACCTGTTATGCATTTTCTCCTAAAACTTGCTGAAGTAATCATCCATAATATCATTAAAATTATCACCTAGCTTCTTGATGAAGTCATTGATTTGAAGGGTGATTGGTCGGTGTAGTTCCTAGACAACTTTACCGACTGTTGGAAAGAACTTCTCAAAGTAGAAAAACATGCATACTAGCAGTGATCCAAATTTTAGTGTATTAGCCGAGTTGTTCTTCTTTGGCTTCTTGATTTTGTTCAGATTCTCAAATAGGTTTTTTAGTAATACCTCACATAAATCAATTTTCATGCCTTTCTTCACAATTTTGTATGCTAAGTCCACTATTGCACAGGGTACACTATTTTCCCTTGCTGATTGGAAGAAACAATAACCAATTACTCTAATAGCAAATTTTAGTTCTGCATCAGTGACATTGTTTAATTTTAGACCTCTGCAATTTGATTCTACTTCGGTCAAACTGATCAATTCCTTCTGTGATATCATTTTTTGGGCTTGGGCATGATCATAAATAGGGTAACCAGTGATCAAACGAATGATTTCCTTGGTGATCTTAAACGGTTGCTCTTCTAGCCACATGAAGTCATCATGAACTCTACTCAGAACAAACTTGACCCACTAGGGTTTGAACACACAGGGATAGGTTAGGGCTTCAGTCAATCCCTTGATCTTAATATGCTCATACTTGTTATCCATTTTACCATCGGTGCACAATTCATCATAGGAGTCTTTGATTTCAACGTGACCGAGTTCTTCAGCATGACATTTGGTGAAGAATCTCACATCCTCAACTAATAACACTTTATCTGGGATGAGGGAAAATGTGGTTTTGTCATCCGGTTCAGATGCAACTTTGGGAGTTAAAGAGTATTTTAGTGAGGGCTTCTCAACATTCTTAACAACAATAGGGTCTTGGATCTTAGGTGCCATTGTAAATTCCAGATAAAAACTAACAAAAGATCCTTAGGGTTTGAGAATTTACAAATGACAGACACTTCACACTTAGCAGATAATATTAACTTGATAAGATCGGTAAACCAGCTTAGCAATGTGTTGAGATTGATGTAAATACCTTGAATTTTTCTTTGTAGGAGGTTTGATCACCTTGATTCACTCTGCTCTGCTCTTCTTGAAAACTTGGTGAGTGAAAATGACCGCGAAAATGCTTTAAGTACACAATATACCTTATTGGGCTCTGTGTAGGTTAGGTCAAAAACATTAAATGCACTTGGTTCCACTAAACTTTCTTCCCTTTTTTTTGCATTTTAACCGAGTAGCCAGACTTCCTTCATTTACCGACTTGATAGGTTTCCTGTATTCACCGACTTGACAGATTTCCTATATTCACCGACTTGACAGGTTTCCTGTATAGTGCTCCAAAAGACTTTGATAGAATTTCAAACTTACTACTACATCTTAACTATGCAGATTTTGAATTGAGTGCATAATAAAGTAGGAACTGTTAAGATTTAACCTTGAGAGAGTGTAGTCCCTTCATACCTTTACCGATTAATTTGGAATAGGAGCACCTAACTCGGTAGGTAAGGTGCTTTCTTCATTTGACACAATTTCCTTCTTTTTCCAAATCATCCTTAATTTTTCTTTTATTTCCTCATTGTCTTTTCTAGGTTGATCTCTACAATCTCCAGCCAAGTGTCCAACTTGTGACAATGAAAACATGCCATACCAGGATTTCTCCATAATCTTCGATTGTTCATTCCAAACCTTATAAAACATTTGGCACTTATATGACCATATCTTCCACAACTTTCACACCATATCCTTGTATTGTAATCCCATGGTACTACAGAATATCTTTGGTAAGGATCTGTGTGAGTTTGGTAACCTCTAGTATTTTCTCGGTGTGCAGACCACATATAGTTCTTTTGCTTAAACCAACACTTCTCGGTACTATGTCCATATCTATTGCAGTTTTTACAAAACCCTTTGAATTTTCCCTTCTGATAATTGTGAATAGACTTTGTCCTACATTGATTAGATGTGTGACCATATTTATTGCAATTGTAACAATAACCATTGGACTTAGTGACATTCGGTTGCTTACCTTTTCTGATTTGGCACATGTGGGCAGTATGACCTTGATTTCCACAGTAGTTACAAATAGGCTTCTTTCCTTTGATGTTCTTCTTGATTCCTGCTTGCTTTGATAATTCTTCTCTCTCGGTAGTATAGATTTCCTTGTCGGTAGAGTCTTTTCCTTTGTAACCGAGTCCTGCATCTTTGTAGGGTCATCTTGTATTCAGTTTCTCATCCAACATCTTTGATGCTTCATAACTCTTCTTCAATGTTTCTTTGGATTTCCTTTCTATTTCAAGTTCATTGGTCAACCTTGATACTTCAAGTTTCAATGCTTGATTCTCATCATCTTTCAGATTTGCTTCATGATGTGCATAACCTAGTTGATCTAACATATTTTGTTGAATCCCAGTCAACCTTATGGTTTCATCATTCTTATCAGATACTAAAGCTTCAAGTTGTTGTTTCTCTCTTTCTAGATCTCTTACTTTATTCTCAGTTGTCCTTAATGCATCAAGATTTTTAGTCATCTATGTGCTGAAATGTTCATGTTCTCTTTTCATTGCTTTTAGTTGATCAACCAGTGCTTTGTTCTTTTCTTTCAATACTCCAATCATTTCTTCTATCTCTCTAGATATACTGTTCTTAGATGATGTCTCAATTTGTTCCACTAACTCTTGAGAGTCCTGCAAATCATCAGATAATCTTCTTCTCACTTTCAGAGATTTCTGCATTTGCCTTTGCATGTTTGTAATCACTTGATTAGCATGATCTAATTCTTCTTGCAGATACACAATCCTCCGAGATTGTTTGTAGCCCAATATGGAAAGCTAATGTACTGAGAGGGGAGGGGTGAATCAGTACTTCAAATCCTTTTAACAATAATATCTTTACTGTTATGCATAAACCAAAAACTGTTGTAACATAACATAAAGCTAAAACAAATAAATAACAATCATACATGATTCACTCCATAACATATATATTTTGGTTACGTAGAAACTCTTGGTTAGAGAGAAAAACTGCGGTGGGGATGGCACCCACAACTTCACTACTGCAATAATAAAGGTTGCTCGGTTAGAGCTACATATTTAGCTATTTCTGATAGCTTACCCTATTAGGAGTATCAAGATCTATTAGATCTACCTTGCTAAAGGATTTTACAACACTTAACCTAAATGCTGCACCTGGTTAGAGGCTTTACAATTTATAGACTTGATTAGAGTCTTTTACCCTGTTAAAGGTTTCTCTTACAACTACAAAATTTTCAATAAAATCTTTACAACTATCTGCAATTTTACATCTGGAATGTTATATCAGATTCTATGTGCTCAAAATAAGATTACCTTGCCTATAGCATACCTTGGTAACCCATAAAGTAGCTTAGTAAACCCTTCTATTTACTCTGTTCTTTTACTATTCTCTAAAATCCTTCTCGGTGACCTCTGTGTCTCTGTAACAATTACTACACTTAGTGCTTTCTTATGCATCACACATGTCTTACATCATACACTTGTGTATATCCAAGTCTCACACTTTTTATCTTCAATCCATGCTATATAAATAGATCTCTTATGTCGGTGATCTGATTCATTGCTTTGATCTTACAAACATGATTTCTCAAATGAATAACCATGCAAAATATTTCATTGGTTAGATGACCTCAAAATCATACACAATCTTTAAGTGCAATTTCCAATGTGATAACGGTTCTATGTTCCTTGATCTTGTAACACATTTTCATATGTGTGTCCAGGTTCAATGAATCTGGTAACACGTTTCACTCAGTGTATCATCTTTGTTGCTTGGTAGACATAGAATGATACTCGGTAGATAGCTCGGTACATACTGGGCTCTGTGACTACTTTCTTCTATAACTGACTGGACTATGCATACCAACTGAATATCTCGGTAGTAGTAACCGACTAGAGTATATAGAATGACTTTGGATATAAAACTAATGGCAACTTGATAAGTAGTAACATATTGTAGTACCAAAAGCTACAAGAAAAGTAACAAAAATGATCAAGGCATTATCAGAGAAATTTGGAGAAGGTTCTTCCTCCACACCTATCAAGGGCACTCTAGTCATCACCAAGGAGGAATCAGAAGCCCAAGAGGCTGCTATTACATTAAGCATCGAGTTGCCTAAAGGGAATGTTCTGTAGAGGAAGAAACAGGACACATCAAAGGCATCACCAACTCCCTCAGTGAAGTGCCCAAACACAAGATCATCTGCAGTGTCACCGAGTAAGAAACCAAAGACTGTTGCCATTCCTTAGGTAACAAAAACCTATAAGAAATCTACTCGGAGACTCATTTTGACTAAAGAGTCCAGTGACACAAAGTCTGAAGATGCTAACAAATTTCAGATTGTTAAGAGTACAAAAGAAAATGTACATAGTGTTGAAAACTTTTGTGCTAGTCTAAAGCAATATGTTGGATTTGGATCATTCAGATTTGTCAAGTATGAAACCAGATCTGATGATGAAAAGAGACAAATAGAAGAAGTTGTCATTTGCACACTTCTAAAATTCCGATTGGTCCCATTGGAAGTATCTAACTCTCTTCCAAAAGAATTATATTTGCATATTGATAACAGGTGGAAATATGCAATGGACTCGGAAAAACATATTAGAGAAAGAAGTCTGGTACATCTCTTTCTAGACATGTTGGTGAAAATTTGAAAACCTACCACACAAATTTCCTCATCAAACAAAGAGCCTTAAAATTGATGAATGGCTTGTATATTGAAGTGGAGAATGAGACAAAAGAAAAGTGGCAAGAAATCTTTTGAATCAAGACTATTGGTGAGCAAGGTAAAGTTGAAATAGTTGATGTCACCAAGCAAGATCTTGATATCACCGAGAAACACCCTACTAACACCATAAAAATTGATGAAGATATCATGGACACCGAGGCACCTGAATAGGAAATGATCGAAGGGAATGCATATGCAAAACTGGTATCTAGTGAGTCAGTTTTGGAACAAGTTCAACCCTATCCTCCGATTACTCAGTCTGTTGCAACTGAGGCCTCTTAAGATACTAAACAAGGTGCAAAGGTTCACAAGTCTATAGAAGGAGAAGCTACTCCTTAGGCCACTAGGGAATAGACCTCTTAGAATCCTCCTAACACTGAAAATGTTACAACTGAGACCCTGAGCACTGAACCACCGAAGGACTCAGCAAAGGCTAAAGAAACAGACAAAAGTGTTGCCTCCACTGAGCAACCTACTGAGGATCCACAAGCCTCCCAAGCTATTGTATTGGTTCAACCGGCCAAATCTAAAGAAAAGAAAATGAAGAAGCATAGTTTCAAGGTAGATTTATCAAAACCAATAGTGTTGCCAAATGTAGACATATCAAAATTAAAAGGGCAAGCACTCATTGAATTCAGTGAACTATGCAAAGCAAAGGCCGAATAGGAAAACAAATGGCCATACAAAAGAAAAATAAAGTACTTCAGAAGGTAAAGACACTATTAACAGATATGCTACCTGCAGCTACAGTGTCAACCGATGCAGCCATCCATATTCAACTGGATGAACTCCTAAATTAGATATAGACATCTGTAGTAGATGCATCTGAATATTTGAGCAAGTTAAAGGACAAAGAGCTCATTGCAAAAATGATTGAAGAGGTACAGAAAGCTATTGCTATTGGCAAAGTTAAACTTGCCAAATTTATTCCTGAGTTGTCCCCTCAACTCAAGCACATTCTTTATTTATTTCAGAAACTCTGTACATTCTCTTTATTCATTAAAGATATCAAAAATAAAACAAAAGCAATTGAGAAAGAGATCACCGATCTCTCAAATAAGTTGACCACCGAGCCAAATTCTGTTCGAAATTTTTATACAACATTACAAAAGCACATGGCTCAACAATTGGAACTCAAGAATGAAGAGCATAAAATAATGATGGACATTATGACTCTTCAAACCTTATTCATTCCACACTTGTCCTCTATCCAAGAACAGATCAACCAAGCCACCTACCTATCTACTACACAAGAGGGAAGCACATTAGATGGCTTAATTTCCCTATTAGCTGATATTCAAGCACATAATTCTTTAATGGACAGTGTAAAGGATGCCCTCTCTGTCACACTCACCGATACAAAGACAAAGTATAAATCCATTTTTGACCAGTTGCCTCCACCAAATGGTAACTAAATTTTGATATTTGTCAAAAAGGGGGAGTATAGTATCAAAGTATACAGGGGAAGTATACCAAGCAGAGTATCCAAGAGTAGTAAATAGAATAGTAATCACCGAGCAGTAATCAAAGAGCAAAGAACAAGAGCAACACATAGAACATTGATCATCGAGCATGCAAAATCAGAGTTATGTACAATATATTGATAAGGGGAGTATATCTGAATATACTATTTCATTGACAAATGTATATATTGTCAGTTTAGTCAAATTTTGCAAGTATATAGATTTTTGAGTTATAACTTTGAAAGTAGTTTTGTCAAACATCTCAACTAATGTCAAAAGGGGAGATTGTTACTACTTACTAAGATTGCCATTAGTCTTATGTTCAAAGTTATTCTATATATTCTAGTTAGTTACTACTACCAAATCATTCAGTCGATAAGCATAGAGTAGTCAGTAAGCATAGTCTAGTTGGTTATAGAAGAAACTAGTCTCAGAGCTTGGTGTACGCCGAGCTATCTACCGTGTAACACTCTATGTCTACTGAGCAACAAGAATGATATACCGAGTGAACACACACCGAGTGAAACGTGTTACCAGATTCACTAAACCTGGACATATATGGGAAACATGTTACAAAGATCGAGGAACAAGTAACCGTTATCACATTGAAAATTGCACTTAAAGATTGTGTATGATTTTGAGGTCATCTAACCAATGAAATATTTTACATGGATATTCATTCGAGAAATCATGTTTGTAAGATCGAAGCATGAACCAAATCACTGATGTAAGAGATCTATTTATACAACATGAATTCAGGATTAGACATATATGCATATGTGAGTGCATGTGTGTATGAAGTAGGAAAATCATGAGAAATTATAGTGTTATGACTGTTATAGTTGACAGAGAAACATAGAGGTCACCGAGAGGGATTTCAGAGAACAGTCAAGGAACAGAGTAAATAGAAGGGTTTACCGAGTTAATATATGGATTAGCGAGGTATTCTATAAGCAAGGTAATATCATTTTGAGCACATAGAATCTGCTATAACATTCTAGATGTAAAGTTGCAGATATTTTGTAAAGATTTGATTGTAATATTTTGAGTTGTAAGAAAAACCTCGAACAGGGTAAAAGACTCTAACTAAGTCTATAAATTGTAAAGCTTCTAACCAGGTGCAACATTTAGAATAAGTGTTGTAAAATCCTTTAGCAAGGTAGATCTAACAGATCTTGATACTCCTAACAGGGTAAGCTATCAGAAATAGCTAAACATGTAGCTCTAACCGAGCACCCTTTATTATTGCAGTAGTGAAGTTGTGGGTGTCATCCCCACCACAGCTTTTCTCTCTAACCAAGAGTTTCTATGTAACCAAAATATATGTGTTATGGAGTGAATCATGTAAGATTGTTATTTATTTGTTTTAGAATTATATTATGTTACAACACTATTCAGTTTATGCTTAATAGTAAAGTTATTGTTGAAGAAAAGTTTTGAAGTACTGATTCACCCTTCCCCTCTCAGTACATTAGCTTTCCATATTGGGCCTAACAATATTCAACTACCAAAACTTAATGAAAATTGTGTACGTACGCATATTTCATAACCATTTCCTATATTCTCTCCAACACCCTCTACATCTTAGGAAGGACTTGACTCCACTTGTCCTATCATACCTAAATTTTCTCCAACCATCCCTAAACTCTCTCAATCAGCAACCCAGTCAAGGTGAGATGAGTGACACTTGTCTTCTCCTTCCCCCTTTCTCTCAACCTTCACCCTTACTCATAGCCATTCAAATATACAGATCTGATTAGGACTGTTGATCTGAGCCACATCATCTAATCCTCTCAAGGTCTATAAAATCAAGAGCTTCAGTTGAGAGAGAGTTAGTCTTCAAATTAATCATATGCATCTATGAGTTTTAATCTTGAAGCAAATAGGAAATAGTAATAGCATAATCATATAGCACAATCATTGTATCAGTTAACTACAAGTTATCAGTCCATTCTTCATATGCCATCTTGGAAGCTATCAGTGCATTGTCTGAGAGCACGCCATCTGCAACCAGGAATAGTGGAGTTAGGACACAATGAGACATAAACCATGAAGGTAAAAATAATGTTTTATTTTAAAATGTATTTCATGTGGTTTCATTGGTTGACTTTGGATTTCCTGTAGCATTTCCATTTGTATTTTGTGAAACTAACTTATTGCAGGTAATATTTTGAGGATGAAATTCAAGTTGACACAAGTACCATTGATTTCTTTCAAAAGTCTTCTAGCCTCAAAAAATTCCTTGACCTCATTGGACACATCTTTCCCGACTATGTCCTACAAATCTTGGAAAAAGAACATGGGGAAACCATTTGGACCAAGAGCTTTGTTACCATCAAAGGAAAAAACAACATTTTTGATTTCCAAGATCGAAGGAATGGAAGAAAGGGAGACATTCATGTGTTCATCAATGAGATAGGGAATATTTTGAAGGAAAGAAGATTGAGCATCAACATCCAATCTGTGATCCCTCCTAAGAAGATCCGAAAAGTACCTTTTAGCTTCATTCCTTACTTCTTCCTCCTTGACCAGCTCCCCATTATCCACAATTAGTTTGGTTATCCTATTAGCTGCTTTATGCTTGATAGTCAACATATGAAAAAATATTGTATTCCTATCTCCTTCCTTTAGCCAGATGCATCTCGATCTTTGCTTCTAGAAAGTTTCCTCTTTAGAAATGATTTCATGGTATTTTTTAAGAGTCTCATTTTCATCAGCAATGGACACAGTACTGAAACCATCCTTCTGAATTTGGGCCTGTATTTTTTTAATGTCATCCTGAACTTTACCTTTAGCCTCAAAGATATTCCCAAAGATGGATTTATTCTAGAGTCTTATATTGTCCTTTACACTTTTAAGTTTCTTTACAACTCTGTACATAGTAGTTGCCTCAACTTGGATACTCCACCATTTTTGAATATTACGGGTGATATCTGGGTGATGAGTCCACATTTTTTCAAATCTGAAAGGAAAGTGTCTCCTTCTATTAATTGGGTCAGCAATGAAGGTGATAGGAAAATGATATGACCCAATCTGGATGTGGGAAAATAGAGAACAAAAATAATATCTATACTAGTCATCTGAGATGAGATTCTTGTCAAGGTGAACTTGGATAAGATCATTGTTAGTTCTCCTATTAGTCCATGTGTAATTACAACCCTGTATCTCCACATCATTGAGAGCCTGAGTGTTAATAAAGTCCATTAGGGCCAGCCTACTTTCCAACTGAGAGGGGATTCCTCCAAATTTTTCCTCCTCTCAAAGGAGTATTAAAGTCTCCCATGACTAGCCAGCTAAGATTTTTGAAGCTATCCCTAACTTCTATAAGTTTTTTTCAGAAGGAATTTCTAGCTTTCAAGGTATTGGGAGCATAAATGTTAGTGAGGACCCATGAAGTTCCATCTTTTAAATGCTCAAATATAATGCAAGAGAAAAAAATTTCCTGAAGAAGAACATGGCCTTTGACACTATTAAGGTTCCAAATGGTAGCTATGCCTCCTGAAGCACCTTCCGGGCTACCACCACTAATATTACCATTTTTGAAAAACTTCAAAGATTCAACTTTTTCTCTACTCATTTTGGTCTCTTGAATAAGAAAAACATCAGGTTTACTATCCCTTATCATATTCCTAATGATATCATGTTTATGAGGATTATTAAGTCCCCTAATATTCCAAGAGATAATCTTCATAGTTACTTACTGATTCCTAACTCGTTAAGAGTCTTCTGGGTCCCATCTGCAATGTTCTTACTGGCCTCATTGTCTCTAACTTTATGGTTAGAGGGTCAACCTAGGGAAGAGGAGATATACCCAACATCAACTTGAGCTATTCTGCTAGATTTCCTTAGTTGAGAAGCTAAGGGAGTGGTTCCTTTCTTATTCTTGTTTTTTGGTATTTTCCAGTCAGCTTCTTTCTCTAGAACCGCTTCCAGGTTACTGAGGATTCTGGAAATTTCATCTTCATTACCCCAGTTAGGGATTCTAGAACCATTTAAATCACTATTTATAGTTTTTGAATTTTGGTCTGAATCTGAAAGGTTGATACCCAGTATTGCACATTTTTGGGCTTCTTGCATTTCAAAATTTGTCATGAGCGGTGAAGAGTCAGTTTTCTCTTCTTGGGAGCCAGGGATCTCCCCTTCCTCAGGTTGATCCTCTATCTTTTGCATTTCCTTACCCGCATAAGTGTCAGCTACCACTTCAACTATATCATTTGAAGATTTAGTCCGTTCTTTTAGTTCCTCTATTCGAATATGCTCTGTAACAGATATGTTTACTTTGGTAGCCTCATTTCTCAATACTTCTTGGGTTGGAGGATTGGAGATAGAAGTTGAGGACACTTCCTTATTTTCCCCCAATGGTTCAAAACAATTATAGTCAGCTTCCTTATTCTTTGAGTTTTTAACTTGCCATACCATTTTTTCTGGAGCCTTTTTACTTTCAACCTGGGGTTTAGTCTGCTTGGGCTCTACTTTCAACTTGATTGGATAGGATTTTTCCCAGTGACCTACTTTTTTGCAATGGAAGTAGTCAAAGGGGATAGATTCATATTCAATTTGTTATTTCCATGTTCCCAACTTTGACACTAGATCTATCTATTCCGGCATATCTGCATCATGGGCTATCCCTACACAAAACCTAGCATGAGTGAGTCTCCTTTTTGAAGCTATGACTGGGTCTATAAAGAGGAGTTCACCAAAGGAGCTTGCAATTCCTGAGAAGATGCTTTCTGCCCAATATTCAAGAGGCAAACCTGGTAACTTCACCCATACTGGGACTTGTGCCAGAAGAGAGTCGTTCATGTTCAGATTCAGATGCCATTTCCAAAGAACCAAAGCTATCTTTCCTACCATCCAGGGACTTCCACAAAGTATCCTTAATTTATCTTCTTCACATGAAAAAGTAAAAGACAGGCGGCCTTTAGGAAAAGCCAAGATTTCAACATTACCCTTCAGAGCCCATTTTTGTTTGACATAAGCCCTAACAACTTTGATGTTTGGATGCGAACCCATAAATTTGCCTACCAAGGAGTTTGACATACTATTTATATTATGATCCAGAACCAGATCAGGAATAGAGATAGCAAACTTTCCACCGAAAGGATCAGAAATATTCTTGATAGGAGGTAAAGAGGATTTGCCAGATGGTTTTGTTCCAAAAAGGGATGACCATTTTCTAGGTTCTTTTCTAATCTCCAAGGTCTCTTCACATGGGTTGGGCCCCCCATTGGACCCCTCCCCCCAAAACCCGAAACCCTCTTTCTTCTCTAGCAGAGTACCACCAGTCTACGGAATGTCAACAACCTTTAGAATGTCCGGAGGCTTGTCCTTCTCTCCCATGGGGCCAACTCCTTCATTCTGGCCGCTCCCACCATTGGAACCAGAATTCCCGCCTTGCAGAGAATTTGAATTTTGAATTCTCCCATTGCCGCTTCCTACTCCTCCAAGATCTTCCATTGAGTTTGGGAAAGTAAATATCTTTTTATGTTACATACATTTGCACAATGCAATATGTTAGAATAGTCTTCAATTCTTTCTTATGCACATGGGTGTAATATAACAGAGATAAAATGTACCTTTTATTTATTTGAAAATTAGGATAGCTCTACCTGATTAAGCTAGTATCAAAATTAGGTAACATTTCTCGCAATATCTACTATATGTCTACCTGCTAGACATTCAAACCAGCTGGCTAAGCAATCTATTGGATACAGAGTCACTTAGTAAACTTGACAAAACCTCATAAAAATCATTTCACAGTATTGTTGTAACTCGCCCTTTCCTGCTAATAAATTGAGTATAGGTGTATGATTTGTGATAGTGAACTAACCACATCACTGTCATGAATTACATATGTGTCATTGATGTATTAGTAGGCTAACAACAAAACACCTTCTTATTCACTGCATATTGTTGTAATTTATTACATTTATATGAAGGAGATATTTGTTATGTGTGACAATGAATGTACAAATTCATTGTTTCATATGATGAATATCTTCCTCCCTATAACTATAATGCATTATAGTAGTAACAACTTATTACTCCTACAGAACCATGTGCAAAGCACTTAGGAAAAGAAAATTGCAACTAAACTATTGTGCATAAGCACTTATTAACATCAAAACTTTAGACATACCTCAAAAGAAATGCTTGAGGTGAATCCCATTGACTAGGATTGGCTCTATTTCACCATCCAATCTTGATAGATGAAAAACATTTTGCTACTTACATTCTAAAGCAATATAGGGCCCACTCAAAAAAACATCAAACTTGGATTGCTTCTTAGGTTTTCTCTTCAATTCATCCCATTTTAGCACTATGTCATCCTCCTGGAATACTCTTGGAGATGCTCTCTTATCAAATGATTGCTTCATTTGGCCTTGATGATGCTCCATCTTCCTGAAAGCCTTTGTTCTTACTTCTTCTAGCTCCACCAGCTAAGCTAATCTCATAGTCATTGTTTCCTCCTCTAACATATAAAGCTGGTTAGCCAAATCTAATATTGGTAATTCAATTGAGATATGTAATTTAGCTTCTTTACTATAAATCAAATTGAAAGGTGAATGTCTTGTAGCTCTTTTAGGAGTTCTCCTATTTGCCCACAAGGTTGATTTCAACTATGTATGTTAGGTCCCCTGATTACCTTCCATAGTCTTCTTAATTATTCTAATTAAGTTCTTATTTGTGGATTCTGCTTGGCCTTTTGCTTGTGGATAGTAGCTAGAGGAAGTATTGAGACAAATCCCATTTTCGATAGCCCAGTCAAAAATTCTTGTACCCACAAAAGAAAGGGCATTGACTGAAACAATAGATTCTGGGACTCCAAATCTGGCAATCAGATCCTCATAAAAGTTGAGTACAACAAAATCATTGGCCTCCTTGAGTGATACAGCTTCAGTCCACTTAGTGAAATAATCAGTGGCTGTATGAACCCACTTATGGATAGCACTAGATGGGGCATTTATAACTCCAATAAAATCTAATCCCCACTTCATAAAAGGTTGTTCAACTTGAATTGGCTTCAAAGGTAAGGCTGCCAACTTCTCCTTTTCAGAAAATAGAGCACATTCCTTGCACTTCCCGACCCACATGTGTGCATCTTTAAATAAATTGGCCCAATAATATCCACCCTTCATCACCTTAAGAGTTGTTTCTATTGGTGAGAAATGACCTCCAGTTGACCCCTGATGAAACTCATGGAACACCTTATCCACTTGGTCAGCATCTGTAAATCTTAGTAAAATACCATTAAAATATTTCCTGAATAGGATACCTTTCAACAAAGTATAAGGAATAGACTGGAACCTGTAGTATCTTCTCTTTGTCTTATCCAAACCCAGTGGATACTCACCAGTTTGCAAAAAGTAAACCATTTGTTGCACCCAACTAGTAATAGAGGTTGATTATGCAAATTTATCTTCATCTTGTAGCACTAAGACAACTTATGATTCATTTCTTTCACTGCTACCTATACCATCAGTGAGCTGCTCACATAGTCCTTTTCCTCTAACAAGCTTGGTGACCTTAATGTCCATATCGTACTCCATTACTTTGGTCACCCAACTTGCTCTTTTATCACTCAAATCCTTAATAGAAATTCCTTCACACTTGGGTGAGCCACCATCTGATTAATCCTATTATTAGACAACATGTTCTTAAATTTCTTTAAACTCCTTATGACAACAAGCACATTCTTCTCTACAAAGGTATACCTCAACTCATAATCTTTGAGTCCCTAACTGATAAATGCCACAAGCTTCTCAAAAACTTCATCATGATGTTGTACCAACATAGCAGAAATAGAATCAATATCACCATAAGAATATAAAATAAAATCCTTAAAAAAATTAGGATTTAGAAGGGTAGGTGCAACTACCAATACTTCCTTAATATGCTCAAAAATCCTTTTACCATCTCTAGTCCAGCTGAAAGTCACATCCTTTCTCAACATAGAAGCTAGTTGACTTAATAAATCAGCAATATCAGGAATAAATTTCCTAAAAAAAATTATTTTACCAATGAAACTATGCGGACCTTTCTTATTGTAAAGTGGAAAATTGAACCCTAGTGGTTCCCCACCTAGGAGAGAGAAATGAAACCACTAGGATGATTTTCAATTGGGAGATACTTTATATTGAAAAGAGGGGTTGAATTCACTAGATCCAAACCTTAGAGTGAATAAGGATTTGAATACTAAGTGAATTGCAAGGGTGCAATGCAATTTACCCTCTTTTGTAAGTAGATGACTTGACTTGTTGACTATGCAGAAAATGAAGACAAAATGGGTGAAATAAGGAGCTACCGATTCGAGATTGCGCTATAAATTTGAATCTGAGGTATTTAGATTGATATGGATCTTCCCTACAAATTTGGAGAAAAGTCTTCAGGACTAAGTTGAAGTTGCACCTGGTCCTCTGAAAAAATCCATGAGTTGAAAAGGGTTTTCCCATCTTTGAAAATTAAGCCTTAATATGAAATTATAGTCGTGCACCTGCAACCTATACACAAAAAATAAGGGAAGAAGGATTGTGGATAGGGGTTTACCTTAGTCAAACCCCGATTGAGGAATCAACCTTGAAAGAAAGTAATTGCAAATTCTTAAATGTAAATAATGTAAATATATACCTTGTAGATATGCAATTTGATGATGATGGTTGCTTTGTTCCTTGAATGTAATCAGAAGTGTTGCATGAAATGGCATGTAACATGACAAAACCCTAACACACATGCATGCTTACAAATGAATATTGTATTGTTGCTTCAATGAATGAATGAAGAAGCCACGTGAAGAAGAAGACTTGATGGATGCTTGAAGACTCTTGAATGCTTGATGATGATGATGGAGACCTTCCACGCGTTTACCCGATTTTCACTT
Organism: Cryptomeria japonica; assembly: GCF_030272615.1. Lineage (NCBI taxonomy): Eukaryota > Viridiplantae > Streptophyta > Pinopsida > Cupressales > Cupressaceae > Cryptomeria > Cryptomeria japonica. Next base: position 321,173,531 of record NC_081407.1, read on the forward strand.
ATCTTCGCTTATCTAATTTCTTCTTATGCAAATGAGAGGATGAAATCCCATTTTATATTTGCCTAGGAGGATAATTTTCATCTCATCAAAGGTTGACATAGGGGAGATTAAATCTTGAAGATAAAATTGGGTCCAAGGGTTAGATGGACCGATTTAGGGCCACCCAAAGAGGGAGGAAAGGGGCACCACGCCCTTGTCCTAGGGGGACAGGGGAGCTGCACCCCTATCCTACCCTATTTTGGGGCCTGGACAGGGTCATAGGGTGACACAAGGGCTGAAATGGGAGGAGATTTGGAAGAATGATACAAAAAGGGGTCCCAATTGAGTAGGGAGATGTAGTCGCCAAGGTGAGGGCCTAAAACATGGTCAAAATTGCAAGGATCACAATTTTATGATGCTACATTTAGCATCCACTTTAGCGGGAGTATGGCTTACACCAATACTGTCGGTAAAGTAGAAGAAAGAGAGAGATAAAGATGAGAGATATGGAGCAAGATCACAAGGAGTATAAGACATCACTAATCTCAAGGAACCAAGCCCCCAATCTTAGGATCTTAACTCACTCAAACATATGCAGGTGCACATAAAAAGGCATGCGACAAAAGATGATATTTTAAGACCTCAAGTAAAATAGCCTAAGAGACCTTGATATGAAAAATGTCTCAATCAACTAATATCATTATTGAAATGTAAAATACCATCTCATGAACACATATAATCACATATAATAGAAAAGTTGACATCATCCATGAACCATCAATAGTAAAAATATGAGTTCATGAGAGGAAGAAGAGAGAGAACAAGAATACATACTTTGGTGATCCATGAGAAGAAAGGCAAACAAAATGAACCATGGACATCTCGCCCCTAGATCAAGGTGATCCATGGAGAAAAAAGGACATGGAAAACTAGCCCCTAGATTCTGTCTAGGTGATCCATGTAAGGGAGGAGAGTGAGAACATCTTTAGTTCCACTCAACCTCATACACATGTGTGCAAGTGAGGTTCAAAGCACCTCATAGGAGTCTATGCCCGAGTATGTTACAACCTGTATAAGATGTATAGTACAAATGTCAAGAAAGTGGTGACATATCGCTCTAAGAGGCTTCCCTATAGTTCCAAGAATGACCCACTATATAAGAGAAAAGTGGCAACATCTCACTCTAAGAGGCTACCCTCTAGTTTTGAGAATGACCCACCACATAAAGGAAAAGTGGTGACATCTCACTCTAAGAGGATTCCCTTTGATTTTGACAATGACCCACTGTATAAGAGAAAAGTGGCGACATCTTCTTTTGAGAATGACCCACTATATAAGGAAAATGTGGCAACATCTCATTTTGATGATGACCCACTGTATAACATACAATGCACAGGAAAAATATAATACAAAGGGATCAGTGTGAGTGCCCCCCCTTAAGATGTCAACATAGTTTAATGTTGATATCTTAAGGAAAGTAGAACAAGGATACCTATCTTCATCACAAAGAAGATATCCATTATGCAATAATGCCATAGACCCAAGCAAGAGAGGGAATACTCATCAAGAAAGGATAAGATAGTTGAAAAGAGATGTATTGTTGTAAGTGCAAAGGAGATCCTTGGAGAAGAAGAGATCTTTGTTCAAAAGACATCTACATCCAAGAGGAGTTCTTTTAGACAAATATAACATCTTATAGAATAAAGAAAAGAAGATACCAAGAATTAAATCCTTCCTCCTATTGCTAAGTGAAAGGGATTCTTGATGAAGGATGACTCACTTTTATCCCAATGGGGATGGATGAATTTATTATAGATGTACATTACCAAGTGTGAAATAGATTGCAGTCAAGGAATTACACCTCTTGTATAAGAGAGCACCTTTGAGTGAACAACAACAATTCCACACAAGGAATGACATCAAGTAATAAAACTCACACCATCCATGACATAGGAAAGAGTGGATCCTTAGAGAAAGAGAGAGGGAGAGAGATCATTGACCCCCAAGTGTAGGACAATGAGAAGAATTACACAACTTCTAGAGAGAGACTACTCATAAGAGACATACCATTTCAAGCAAGGAATACATCCTAACCAAGGAACATACATGTGCTTGCATGAAGGATAACTCCATTCAAGAAAGAACATCAAGCTATGAATAACGCAATAGAAGAGATAGTTTGCAAAGAGAGAGAAAGAAGAAGATTCATAAAAGTTCTATGAGGAGAGATTGTTCATAATAGATGTACCATTTCAAGCAAGGAGAAGATCCCATTGATGGAACAAACATGTGCCCATGTGAAGGAAAACTCCATGCAAGAAAGGACATCAAGTTTATGAAGAATTTACTCCATAAAGAAAATAGTGAAACCTTAGAAAGAGGAAAGGGAATGTTCTTGCCCCCCAAGCATAGAGACAAGAATAAATAGACTATTACATTGCTCACTAAGTATTATTGCACCTAAAATTGTACCACCATGAATGACAAGGAGCCCCCAATAGGTAGGCTAACTATGTCACATAGTAAGGAACAACATAATAGGAACTTGAATGAAATGTCATCCATTGTCAGATGATATTTTTAACATGCCTGAATCAATGTAATGTTGTATTTGTGTTTTCAATGCTTGACACTCATTAGTAGAATGGCCATGGGTTTGATGATATTTACAAAAAGAAGAATTTTGAGAATGTTGTTTATGTTTTCTTCTATATTTAGGATGAAGAGGAGATATTAAGTTGGAATTTAGAAGATTAGTCAACACATTTTCTTTTTGTAACTCAAAATTAGAATGAGAAGATGTGGTTTTACAAGACAATGGAGAAGAATATGTTGACAAAGGAAAGTGTGATTTCTCATGACTTTAAAGACTTTGTTGCACACATCTTAGAACTCGTCCATTGTATTTTCTCCTATCAAGGCATGTGTTAGAAGGAGAATTGGAAATTGGTTTAGAAGCTTGGATAAAAGATACAAGAGGCTTTGCGGAGGCTTCAATATTAGATGGAGGGGTCTTGTATCCATTGGAGGAGGGTGTAAAGTCTCTTGTACCCCAATTATTTTTTTTAGAAGCATCATTGATAGGAGGTGGTGTTGCTGAAGGAATCATAATACTAAAGGGGGGAATATATACCACTTCATCATAAGTGAAATTATAAGGACTAGAATAAACCTTTATTTAGTGAAGCTCATTGTTATATATGAATTTGATTGTGCGATGAAGGGTAGAAGGGACTTCTTTCATAGAATGAATCCATGGTCTACCTCGAAGAAGGTTATAATTATGATGGTTCAACATGACATGAATAGGAATAGGAAAAGTCATAGGCCCTACTTTAATAGGTAATATGACTATACCAAGTGACTCTCTAGGAACATTATCAAAGCCATGCATACTAAGATGATCAGGTTGAATAGAAGAATAATCACAATTTATCTTATCTAATAAGTCAACACAACAAATGTTAAGAGCCGACCCATTATCAACTAAAGTACCTCTTATCTTTTGTTCATAAATGAAAGAAGTAATCATAAGGGGATCATCTCTATTTTTAATCTCTATAGAAGGAAATTCATCTTGTGAGAATGCGATATCATTTGGTTTAGAAGAAGGATGAGGAACCACCCTTTGTAAGGCTTCTTGGATCAACTTATGATATGAAGGTGAAGTTTGAATTAAATCCCAAAGGGAAATCTTAGCTAAGATATCATGAAGCTTTTTCACAAGATTAGGTTCCCTATCAACATGTTTCGTAGAATGAGGGGGGGAAGGAAGGGAGGCAAAAATAATATTGGGATCTTTCTTTTTTATGCCAACATTAAATGAGAGATGTAGTTCAAAACCATATTTTTCCTCTAGTTCCCCTTCCATATTAGTTCTTTCACATATGTATTTTGCAACATGTAGGATATTAGGAGGTTTTTTAGGTCTAGGCTTCTCATAACTAGAAGCATGAATGGTATTGAATTGAGTAGGTTCTTTTTTCTCCAAGGATAGATCTTGAGAAAGAAGAGAATCAAGGAAATTGCAAATAATTTCATCCTCTTGCTCTAAGACATCTCTGTGATTAGGAAAGGGACTATCATATGTAATGAATACTTCATCTCTAGGGGGAAGATCATGAATAGAAGGTATGGTATCACTAGGATAAGTAGACATAATATCATCCTCTTGCACCAAATAATCCTTACGAGGGAGATACTTTTTAGGAGAAGAAGGAACACAATTTTCCAAAGATTCATCTTTAGGAGGGAGATCTTTGAAAGAAGTGTCCATATTCCCTTTTTGTACCAATGTGCTCTCATTAAGGAGATCAATTTTGGGAGAGGGTAAATCATAGGTATGAATGAAAGGGAGAACTAAATTATCATCATATGCATGAAAGGGAACATCATGAATGTATTTAATGTAACTTGAAATTGAATTAGCAAAACAAGATAAGAACTCCATATGCACTTATGATCAAACAAGAAAATTATATGTCATTTAACCATAATAATGTTGACCCCATACATGCATAGAAAATTGAATAAAGGAGGGAAAATGGAATTTGAATTGCAAATTTGAAATTATGAAATTTGAAACTTCCAAAATAATTGAATAATTCAAAATTCTAGGAAAAATGATTATTCAATTAAATGAACAAATTGATTGAAAGAATAAAGAGCAATAATGCAACCTCCTAGGAAATTGAAATTTAAAATTAGAATTATTTTAAAAAAATAACCTCTTAATTTAAAATTTAAAATTATCCAAAAGAGATTGAATTTTTAAAATAAGGACCCTGTGGAAATAACCTCTTAATTTTTAAATTTGAAATTGAAGGAATTAATTTAAATTTAAAAATTAGGGCTCTTTTAATTAACCTCTTAATTTTAAAATTTAAAATTGAAGGAATTAATTTAAATTTGAAAATTAGGGCTCTTTTAATTAACCTCTTAATTTTTAAAATTTAAATTTGAAACTATCCACAAGAGAGTAAATATATAACTAGGGCCTTGCAAAAAAAAAAACCACTTAATTTTAAATTTGAAATCAGCCCTAAGATTGAAATTTGGAAATTGAAAAATTGGGAAATGCACAAGATTAATTTAAACTTGAAAATTAGGGATTGTTTAATTAACCATTTAATTTTTAAAATTTAAATTTCATATTGTCCACAAGAAAAATAAATTCAAAATTTGGGTCTTGTAGAAAGAACCACTTAATTTTAAAATTTAAATTTGAAAATAGATCTAAGATTGGAATTTGGAAATTGAAAAATTGGGAAATGCACAAATTAATTTAAATTTAAAAATTAGGGTTTGTTTAATTAACCACATAATTTTAGAAATTATTTGTGAAATTTGTCTTGTAGATGAAATTTTGAATTATGAAATTGAAAAGGTGCTTAGATCTGAAATAATTTATCCAAATTAAACAATTGACAAGCTCAATTTTGAAATTAAAAATTAGGGTTTTAATGAAATTAACCTCTAAAATTTTAAAATTTGCAAGAAAATAAAACTTGTAAATGAAAATTTAAATTTTAAATCGCGTACACTCAGATTTGAAAACAAAAATCAGAATTAATGGTGTAAGACGTCGGGTTCACCAAAATGTAAAGTGGAAAATTGAACCCTAGTGGTTCCCCACCTAAGAGAGAGAAAGGAAACCACTAGGATGATTTTCACTTGGGAGATACTTTACATTCAAAAGAGGGGTTGAATTCGCTGGATCCAAACCCTAGAGTGAATAAGGATCTGAATACTAAGTGAATTGTAAGGGTGCAATGCAATTTACCCTCTTTTGTAAGTAGAAGAGTTGACTTGTTGACTATGTAGAAAATGAAGACCAAATGGGTGAAATAAGGAGCTACCGATTTAGGATCGCACTGCAACTTTAGATATGAGGTATTTAGACTGATATGGATCTACCCTGCAAATTTGGAGAAAATTCATTGGGACTAAGTTGAAGTTGCACTTGGTCCTCTGAAAAATCCGCGAGTCAAAAAGGGTTTTTCCATCTCTGAAAATGAAGCCTAAATCTACAATTACAGCCATGCACTTGCAACCTACACACATAAAATAAGGGAGGAAGGGTTGTGGATAGGGGTTTACCTTAGTCAAACCCTGGTTGAGGAATCAACCATGAAAGAAAGTAATTGCAAATGCTTAAATGTAAATAATGGAAATGTATACCTTGTAGATTTGCAATTTGATGATGATGGTTGTTTTGTTCTCAAAATCTGATTCCCTTCTATCCTCCCTATAAGAAATATAATGAACTTTGTTTGCCTATGAAGAGGACACTAAGAAAATTAGAACTCTAGAATAACATATAACAAGTTTTCAACAAAAACTTCTACACTTCGAACTTATCCAAAGCTCAGGTGGGTATACCTTCTGTGAAAACTTTCACACTTTAGAATTTGAGATCCATAGTAAACCAATGCTAAAAACCTATGGACTTCATCACCTTAATAAAACTGAAACAATAAAGGAAAAACTTATGCTCATTTTTCAGTATTGATCCCCAAGAGATATAGAAAGAAATCAATAACTGATACCAGTGCCTTATCCAGGCTATAGAGTCATCTAAATCAAGCAAGGATTCCAAAATTAAACATCCCCATACATCTCATTACTTCGGCTTTTATTAACCCTATACATGCCTGACATGTATAAGAGTTCTTTTCTTATTAAACTAGACACTGTTTATCAAATTCAAAGTTTCAAACAAATAATCTACTGACAGAGATGTTTCATGCATATTTAATTCCTCTCCTGAAGAGAAAAGCTAAGAACATATCCATAAAGATTGCCTTGCAATTGTGTTTCAGTTGAATAACCCTAGACTACTCAAATGAAACCAGTAAATTACTGAAAGCACATCAAAAGACAACACAGGTTTTAGGCTTGAAAGGTTCTGATCTGTATATTGATATTCATTTTGAAAAAATCTTACATAAATCAAAGTATTCTCTGTAATAGCTAGAAAAAAAACCGAGATATATTTTCTGTAGAGTTTCTTTAAAAAATTCTTGTGATCCCCCATTTCTAAGTCTTGGTATCCATTTATAACTACATGGATGCAAAACAAACTTCGGACATTCCTAAGGATGGTTAGTTACAACCACAATTTCCTTCAAAAAGCAGTTACAAGTCCTTTTCAGTCTCAACAACCTTTTCAGTTTGTTGTTCCACTGCAACATCTTCTAACTGCTTTGAGATTTCCCCTTCTTGCACCGCATAATTTTTGGTCCACTCCTGTAACACGTCATCGACAGGCCATGCGTAGCTAACAATATTTTTCTTCAATTTAACTAACCTTTTCCAAGAGTTTCTTACTTTCTTAACTTACCATAGTGTGACTTTATCTTTTCTATTTCTTGAATTATCTTAACAAATAGAGATGTGTCATCTTTATTGATGATTTCATTTACCCTTAAAGACAAGTTAGCTCCTAGCTCATCAAGCCATACTTGTTTGTCTTTCAACTGATTTGGGCTAACAAAACCCCCAGGAAACAATTCAAATTTATGCTCAGTATATTCCTTCATGTATAAGTTAGCCTTCCTCTCTACACTGGCTCTTCCTTCTGCTAGCTTGGTCATGCCTTTTGCTAACTCACATGTGGATTTAATAATGGCATCAGATCCTACCTCATCATAGGATGCACACATAAGTTCTAGATCCACTTCTCTTGGCATCCACTTATTCAAAATCAGCAAAATCAGCTCAAAAATAACCTTGTCCTCATTCAACTCACTCAAATATCCAGAATTCTTTTCATATTAGTGTGCACAATGGGGGCTTCTACTGTATCAACAAAACTCAAAATTGTGGCCTTTACCTTCTCTTCATATTTATTTGCAAACATGGCTTGAGCCTATTTTAACTTCTCCAATTCATGTTGAATGGTCTCAGCTGGTTGAAAACTAGAAGGCATAGGAGAAGGAGGAAATTCAATAATAGGACTAGTAGGTGGAGGTATAGGTGGAGAAGCTATAATCATCAGAGTAGAGGATTCACCTTCTTGGTATTGTCCTACAAATTGACTGTGTAGTTTAGCAATAATACTATCCCTATTGGCTACTTCCTTTTTGGCTTCATTATAAGCCTGTAGAATTGTTTCTAGTTGTTGGTATTCCAATTACAATGAGAGATTGTTGGCATTTCAATAAGGATATTGAGAAGGTTGTTGATGATTATGGATATAACTGATTAAGGATGTTTACTATCTTAATAACATTATTTTGTCATTGATGTCAAGAAATTGATTTTCTAATTCAGTATGATGTTGCCATATCTTGAGAAGATTGATTTGATGAGTATAAAGATGTCAGTAAAAGACACAGAAAGAATGTGATGAATAAGGGGAGAAACAAGTTATTCAATGGGCAACTATTACTGAGTTAGACAATTATGAGATCATGATATTTAGATTGTTTTGATATCCTACATATGTTGTTGATTGTAAGGTTAATACTATACTATGTCACCGAGCAAAGAACCTAGTCGGTAAACCCTAAGGTTATCGCTATTAGTTAATGAAGGCGAAATGTCTACCGAGTGAAGTTTAGTATTTACTGAGTTACAACCGAGCAGTAACAAAATGCATTGGATGAATAAAAGTGTTATTTAATGAAGGAAGATGATGAGCTGTAGTTGATTAAATGATTGGTATGTCGTGCATGAAGTTTGTTAAGAATCTATGGCAATGGAAGATCGACAGGAAGATCTACAGCTCAGATTGAACCGCAATACCCTAGCACAAGTTCCAAGAATGGAATGCAAGTTCCTAGGCATAGTAAAACATTTTACAGATCGAAGGATATATTGAACCTAGTCAAGATTGAAGATCTAATGGCTATGATTGATTATGGGAAATGTGATCAAGGAGATTCAGCGGTTAGCAAATTTTTTATAAAGAAGGAATTATTGATAAACAATGCATGTGGGAAAGTGTAAGCACATGGATGCTACATAGTGATTACCAAGCACAGAAGTTTGAAGACCTGTTTGATTAACAAAGTATAGAGCCCAGCAGAGGGACAAGATAAGTCCTATGACTAGGAAGTATTGAGCAAATAAGAATCTACTTTAGCATTTTAGATGTAAAGTTGCAGATATATTCTTATTACTGTTATTTTGTAAAGTGATAGAAAATATCTTAACCGAGTGGACTTAACAGTCTTATTTGTAAAACCCTCTAGCAAGGTAGCATTCTAGTTGAGTGTTTGAAATCCTTTGACAAGGTCACTTCTAAAAAAGTGAAGATCCTAACAGATCTAAGAGAAATCCCTTAACCGGGTCATATCTAGCAATGTGTTTGTAATCTTTAACAGGATTTTCTTTTAACCGAGCATACTCTAGAAGAGTATATTTCTTAGTGGGTCCGAAATCCCACAGTGGTTTTTCCCTAATTGGGTTTCCACGTTAAATCTGGTGTTAAATGTCTTGTGATGTTATCTATTTATGAGTTTGCATGTTTTACAGTTTTGGTTACATATATCTATTAAGGCTACCGAGGTTGAATCTGTTGATTTTATGGAAGTTTAAGTTTGTATGATTCACCCCCCCCCTCATCTTGTTAGCTTGGCATCTATACTTTACATTTAGTATTAGAGCTTAACAATTGGTATTAGAGCTTTGGACTCCAGAAGTAAAGTTTAAAGGCACTTGAGGAAAAGATCCAAAGATGTATAAGAGGGATGCACTGAAGCTGAACACGTCTAGTTTCTCTACATGGCAGAAAAGGATGAAGTTGCACTTATCAGGAGTTGGAGAATATGCAACATATTATCTAGAGAATGATTTCATTACATCGAGCACCTATCCATTGACTATGGAAGAGATAAAGGCGAAGCAAGAACACACTCAAGCAATGATTGAAATATCATCAACATTGACCGACTCATAGTTTAATGATCTAGAAGGCTGCAGTGATGCAAAAGCAATGTGGGACAAACTCATATCTGTGTATGGTGGTGATGAACATGTTCAGAGAGCAAAAGTGGATAGTCTAAGAGGGCAAGTTGAATCTATGAGGATGAATGAAGGAGAGAACATAACCCAGTATAGTACAAGACTAAAAGAAATTATCAATCAAATCAAAGGAGCAAGAGGAACTATTGAAGAAAAGGATGTCACAAGTAAGTTATTGAGAACTCTTCTACCTGCTTATGTAATCCGAGTCTCTGCAATCAATGAATTGAGGTCTGTACCTAACATGCTAGTTTCTTTAGATGCTACTATCGGTAAGCTACATGCATTTGAGTTAAGTAATTTTGATAATAGTGGGTCTTTGGTAAATAAAGTTGAATTTGCATTTAGTTCTTTTCATCTTGGTGAATCTAATGATTACAATGATAGAATGAGTAAGTATTCCAAAGGGAATCATAGTTGAGCAAGTGAAAGATTTCGTAAGAACATGGAAGAAGTACACAAACTGTATGAGGAAATCAGAAAGCAAGAAGAGTTTGAAGCACTATTAGCCAAAAGGTTACTGAGAGGCAAAGGTAAGTATAAAGGAAAACTACCTTTGAAATGTTTCAATTGTGATAAGATAGGACATATGGCTTCTAACTGTCCTAACAAAGATTCTACTGAAAAGAGAGATTACCGAGATGACAGACAAAAAGATAATCATTACAGAGGACACCGAGACTTCAGAAGAAGAGATAGAAAGTCATGCTTAATTGCCGATGAGGAATCCAATGATGATAAATCTGATGAAGCTGATACAAAGGAAGTAGTTTATGTGGCTATCAAAGATGGATCAGATGAAGAAAGGTATGAAGAAAAAGCTTTAATATCTCACATAAATACTAATGATTCTTGGATCATAGATAATGGATGCTCACATCACATGACAGGTGATAAACTCAAGTTTGTTAAATTAGAAGATTATGATGGAGGTTATGTAAAATTTGGTAATGATGCACCATGTCCAGTAAAAGGTAAAGGATCCATAACACTTCTTGACAATGCTAAATGTAATGATGTATATTGGGTTGAAGGTTTGAAATATAATTTGTTGAGTGTAGCACAACTAAACAACACAGGTTACCGAATAGAATTTCAGAAAGGGATTGTCAAAGTTCATGACAAGCATGGAAAGTCAGCAGCTACCGGGACTCAAACAAAAGGTAACGCATTTCATCTTGGCTCAACTCAGAAAAAGTGTCTTTATGCAAAGACAGATGATACTTGGTTATGGCATAAAAGGTTTTGTCATGTAAATTTTGATAATCTGATCAAAATAAGTAAGAAGCTCTGAGTAAGAGGTCTACTGAGTTTGGAAAAACCTAAGAATGCTATGTGCCAAGGATGCTAGATGGGTAAGATGACAAGATGAAGCTTTACAAGTAAGTCCTACTCTTCTAAAGGGATTTTAGATCTTGTGCATACTGATCTTTGTGGTCCTATGAAAGTTTAAAGTTATTATGGTGACAAATATTTCATATTATTTGTGGATGATTATTTAAGGATGATGTCGGTTATGTTTTTAAAAGAAAAATCATAATCTTTTCAAATGTTTAAATGGTACAAGGCAAGAGTTGAAAATGAAACAGGTAGACAACTGAAATATCTTAGATCTGATAGAGGAGGAGAGTTCACCTCTGATGAATTCAACTTATTATGCAATGATCATGGTATAAAAAGACAAGTCTCTGCACCGAGAAATCCATAGAAAAATGGGATAGCTGAGAGAAGAAATAGATCTATTGTGGATTGTGCCAGAACCTTGATGATTGAAAAGAAAGTGCCACAAACATTTTGGAGAGAAGCAATAAGCACAACAGTTTACACCCTAAACCGAGTACAATTGAAGAAAGGAACTTTGAAGACACCATATGAAATCTGGTATGATAAGAAACCTAATGTAAGTTACTTCAAAATCTTTGGAAGTAGATGCTATGTACACAAAGATGACAGAAATGGAAAGTTTGATTAGAAGAGTGAAGAAGGAACATTTCTAGGTTATTCTTCTAGAAGCAAAGCATTTAAATGTCTGATCAAATCATCTAACAAAATAGTAGAAAGTGCAAATGTGAAAATTGATGAATTTGCAGAAAGAAATGATGAAGGAAATTCCAAGGAACCAGAAGATTATGAAGAATTTGTCTATGTTCAACCGACAAGTCCTACCGAGAGAGTTACTGAAGAAAATAAAGAGGATATCTAGTTACCAAGTGATGAAGAAGATCATACCGAGCCTACCAAGCCTGTATTAGCCAAATATGTCAGAAAGAATCATGCACCAAGTCAAATTATAGGAGATAAGGATGATCCAGTGATGACAAGGAACAAACTAAGACAGAACACATGTGTGATATCTGAATTTGAACCGAGAATAGTAAAAGAGGCATTTAACAGTGAAGATTGTGTAAATGCTATGACAGAAGAGATTGATCAAATCAAGAAGAATGACACATGGACACTGGTCCCAAGACCGAAGGACAAAAATGTAATCGGTACAAAGTGGATTTTCAAAAACAAGCTAAATGAAAAAGGTGAGGTCGTTTGAAATAAAGCAAGACTAGTTTGCAAAGGATATGCTCAAGAAGAAGGAATAGATTATGGTGAGACCTTTGCACCTGTAGCAAGACTTGAAGGAGTAAGAACATTGTTGGCATATGCTGCTTTCAAAAATTTCAAGGTATATCAAATGGATGTCAAATCTACATTTTTGAATGGTATATTAGAAGAAGTTTTTATTGAACAACTTGAAGGATTTGTTGAAGACAAGAATAAAGACCAGGTATGTAAATTGAACAAGGCCTTATATGGTTTGAAAAAAGCACCTAGAGCATGGTATGAGAGATTGCACTCTTATTTGATCAAGATTGGTTTTATAAGAACAAGTGAAAACAACAATATGTACATGAAGAATGATGAAGACAATGGAATACTGATCTTAGCCATATTTGTTGATGACATTGTGTTTTGTGGAAATGATTCTCTATGCAAAAACTTTGGTAATGAAATGTGCAAAGAATTTTAGATGTCACTAATCGGTGAGATAAAGTATTTTATAGGTTTATAGATACTACAAATGAAAGATGAGATTTTCATTACTCAATCCAAGTACATAAAGGAAATCTTGAAGAAATTTGGAATGGAGGATTTGTTGGGACTGATTAAAACTGAGTCGAGTTTATAGGCCTATTTCAAAATTTTGCTCAATATGTCAGAAAGGCACCTAAACGAGTTAGTTTGAATGACCTAGTTAGCAAGGGGGTAAAATGGAGCTAGTTGATTTTCAGAGGGTAAGGCTCGGGATTCATGTACTACACCTTTCATTTGGCCTATTTAGTGTGTTGCAACTTTCAAAATTCAGTTTGGAAAAGTTTATCAAGTACCTGTTTTGAGGGGTGAGCTGAAAGTGCATTCTAGGCACAAGTGCAAATTTTATTAAGTAGCCTACTTTGAGCGATTATATCTTTTGCCCTGTTGATCATCATGAAGAAATTAAAAGTGGATTCAATTCTATGCATAAATGTGAGTCAACCTACAAAATTTCAAGTCCTAACGAATCCGTTTGCTCCATTTTCATAGACAAATCCATTTGTAGTTTGTGAGGTTTGCACAAGTGTAAAAATGTCCTGGTGATTGTCATGTCAGAATGTTTGTTCCGGGATAATGTTGGTGTAAATGGTGAGCTACATTTCAAATTTCAAGCTTTTATCAATCCGTTTGATCGGTTTTCAAAAGGACTCATTTTGCCATCAAATTCAGTTATCCGCACTTCCAGTGTTATATCAGTTAATGTAGCCGTTTTGGTGAGCGCGCTGTTTGCATCCTGTCAATCGGGTGATCGAATTGATAATTCAAAGATTTAATATGTACTTAAAGGTACCTATGTTCCAAATTTGAGAGCCTACGGAGGTCGTTTGATATTTTTGAGAAAGGCATCATGTGTTGCCAGAACATTGACTTCATCAGGTCCGCAGTGTCGACAAAGCCAGTTGGCCGTTTTTGGAAATTAATATCTCTTCGCTCGAGACTCATCTTGAGAAACCGTTTGGTAGATATCATCCTTGTATATCAAAGTACATGCCTGTCAGATGGCGAGCTCCAAAAAGGTGTTTTGACAGGTTTGAAAATTACGTCTTCGCGATTAAATGCGAAAATTGTGGCGTAATTGCCTGAAGGATGTAAAATGCAATTTTATGATCCAAAAATGGTGCTGATCGATTCCAAAGGTATGTTTGAGGTCCATGAAGCATTCCAGGGGTCAGTTGCATGAAAACGAAATTTTTTTAGTCGGACCCACTTTGGAGCCCGACCTGGCTCGACTGCGATTCGCCAGTTGGACAGTGAGAGAGCAGAGAAAGTTCAAAATCAAGTGCAAGTTGGTAAGTGGCAAATGTGAGAAGTCATTTAAATTTCCAAACAAATGAAGACCAAATCCATTTTGTCTTGAGGTGATTAAAATGCCACTAAGTGACTTCAATTGTGAGAATAAGATAAGAGCTAGAGTATTTGTGTCCGTCCAGCCAACAAGAGATAATGATGCTGAACAACAACATATAAGCGAAAATGAAGATCAATAGGTTTTCAACTTAGTAATGTGCCAGAACTTCAAATTTTTCAATCTGATTTGCTGGAAGAAGATCTTTATGCAAATCAATGATGTGATGTGGCATAGTTTTCATTTGCAAATGGGAGTTGGAAGGATTTTATTTTTGCTTCACTTCATGTGAAGGGGGTTGCAAAATACATTCACAACAAATGCAAATCAGATTGTGTCTTCCCTCCCTCACGTGCCTTTTTATCCTCTTTGCTGTGTGTGATGGCTGGGAGGGCAATTTAAAACTCCCAAACAAAAGCAAATCAGACAAATGCAATGTGCAGCAAGCAAGACTCCAACCATCCCAGCATCTCCCCCACATAGCAATTGAAAGCAACAAAAAATGAAAACCATCAAGCAAATGCCAAAGTTTGAATTTGTTTCCTCCTGTGCATGGCCCTCTGTGAAGTTGCAGAGAGATCAACCAAATACATTGGCAGCTCCTCCTTGTTTATGGCACGTGGTAGCTGGAGAAGGGCATTTGAAATGCAACTTATAACAGCAACAACAAACTCCACAACAATTGCTGTAGTCTCTCCTCCCTTACGTGGCTGTTTGGAGGCCATGTTAAAATAGAACCAAATGCATTGGCAAGCTCACAGCCATTATTCCCTACGTGGTAAAAAAATCTTCAAGCTAATGCAGTTAATGGTTGTAGATCAACTTCCTCCCACATGTGGCATATGGAAAAGGAGTTAAACCCCAAGGTATTAAAACAAACAATCTGAAAATCGCCATTAAAAACTCAGAAAGTTTCAAAAAATGCACAGTTTCAGGCA
This sequence comes from Cryptomeria japonica, assembly GCF_030272615.1. Classification (NCBI taxonomy): domain Eukaryota; kingdom Viridiplantae; phylum Streptophyta; class Pinopsida; order Cupressales; family Cupressaceae; genus Cryptomeria; species Cryptomeria japonica. Next base: position 321,188,849 of record NC_081407.1, read on the forward strand.
AACACATTATCCCACATTGGCTGTGCACTGGGAGTTTTTGGTATTTATATGCAAAAACGCACAGAAATATAATGTCTAAGCCTTAAAGGCTTTTGACACAAGGTGCCCATGGGCACCCAAGGCGGGCCCATGCGCGAGCATGCTTCTCGAGGCGATGGAGGAGTTGACTAGACGAAGACCAAGTGGACCCCATGTGGGCATGCTTCCCGAGGCAGACGGGCAAGATTTTGCAGACGAAGGCCGGGTTAACGAGCGAGCAAGTCTGAGAGAGATCAACGGTGTGCGCTATTTCGCGAAGGGAAGATGCACGTCGTTTAAACCCCGCGAAATAGCGAAAGTGAACGAGAGCCGTCCACGTGTCGTGATAGGTGGCAGTCCAGCAGGTGGGTCTCGGTGAGGTGGCACACAGTTGGCGCACAGGTGGCAGTCCAGTGGCGATGATGTGGCGGCCAAGTGGCAGTGACGAAGTAGATGACGTGGCGATGATGAGGTGTCATCCCAGGTGGTGTCCAGTCAACCCCATCGACCAATCAGAGGCCGCCACGTGGCAAGGTGTCAGAGCACAAATGGAGGCAAAAATCAAATATAAAATGATTAAATGATATAGTTTAAACTATAGAGAAATTCGAAAAATTTAAATGATGGGTCTGTGTTGAGGATTAATTCGCCCAAGGCTCAATTTTTTGCCAAAGTATAAAGTGTTATATGTTTTCAGAAAGCTCTTGGAGTGAGGAATCTGAATATGGGGTTAATTTTGGCAAATGTGGGATATTTTAGATGCAGTTTTCACGGGAACAAAATTCAGTTAGAGAAGGGACACTTGGCAATTCAGTTACAAATTTGATTTGGTTCCCTCTCTCTTTTAATTCCAAATTCTTCTCAGTTGTAAGGGTTCCCGAATTCTGTGAGGAAGTGCTCCAGTTTTCATGGCTTCCATTTTCTGAAATTCTTGACCCAAACTAGTAAAGTTCTATGGATCTATTCAGGGTATAGAGGCTACATTGCAGGATGACAGATTGTTTTCTAGTTGCAAGTCTTACTTGTGTCAGGCATGAGTAAATTTCCCATGATATTGTCTCTGTGATATGTTTTTTCATTATTATGAATTCAATCCTCAAGGAGGATGAAATTTGTCATCTCAAGGAGATTGTGTGACTGTTTGTAGGTATCCTTCAAGGAAGGTTTTAAATTCTATAGTCAGTCATAAATGATGAAATGTATTTCCAGATCTGATAAATTTGTGAATGAATGAAATAGTGCATTAATATCAGGTATTGGTGCATGAATATCTTGTTTAAGGAAAACAAATTTGCATCTATGATTCATATTTGTAGTTCTGTCTGTGACTCTATTGCCCAATGAACAAGGCACTGGTCTTGCAAGTTTTGGGGATGGTTTTAGATTAACATTTTAAAAGACAAATCTATTTCCCTTTATGTTTAGGGGTGTGTGTTCCATTCTTTCCAAGCTCTGTTTCATCCTATTGTTTGTACAGATCTAGCCAATCTGTAATGTTTCCTAACCTGTTGAGCTTGTGAAATGATCTATTTGTTTAATGTTGATGCAGTCATGTGTCTGTAATTGTTGTATTTAGTGCATCAAAAGGGTGTCCCCCCTTAGGTCTAGCAGAACCTGAAGTGCAGGAGGATCAATTAGGGTCCTATGTTATGTTGTCCAAGCCCTGATGTGTTTTGTAAACTGAAATTGGCCATTTCATAGAAAGATTTGCAGGTGTTCTTGGGTTATCACTTTTGGTGAACAACAGGATTCAAAACCAGTAAGTACTCCTATGACTACCAATTGTAAACTATCAAAGAATGATGAATCTGCATCTGTTGATGAGACACTTTATAGATCCACGATTGGAAAGTTACAATATGTTGTTCACAACAGACTGGATATAGCACATGCAGTAGGTATTGTTGCAAGATTTTCTACAGATCCCAAAGAAACACATATGACAACAATCAAAATAATTTTCAGATACCTAAAAGGCACTGAAGATTATGGCTTAGTATATGAAAAGAGAAATGATTTTGATTTAAAAGTGTATACTGATGCTGATTGGGCAGGCAACATTGATGATAGAAAAAGCACAAGTGGAGGAGCTTTCTTTTTAGGAGAAAGACTAGTGAGTTGGCTTAGCAAGAAACAAGGATGTGTTTCACAGTCAACAACAGAAGCTGAATATGTTGCTGCAGCATTGAATTGCACTAATATAGCATGGATCAAACAACTGTTAGAAGGCATAAATGAGAAAGTTACCAATCTAGTAACTATATTCTGTGATAATACTAGTGCCATTAACATTTCAAAGAATCCTGTAATGCACTCTAAGACAAAGCACATCTCTATCAAATATCATTATCTTAGAGAAGAAGTTCAAGAGAAGAAAGTGGTGTTGGAGTATGTTAGCACAAAAGAACAAATAGCAGATATCTTCACGAAGCCACTACCCAGGGACACTTTTGAGTATCTCAGAAGAAAGTTAGGGGTCCTACCCCTATCTTCTACTCACTGATAGAGTTCGGTGAAAGCATCAATTTGATGAATCTACAGAATATTATGTGTGGATTGATGTTGATTTACACACTTTAGGAGGTTTTCTAAAGGTGTGCAAAAAATAATACAGAGAACAGGAATTGAAGACTAAATTCTCTGATTGAGACTGAGTTGATACATAACAGCAAGGAAATCACTTCTTAGAGGAAGAAATCATGTTTTAGTTCTTTTACTTTTTGGCAATGTTGTCAAAGGGGGAGAAGACTAATGACAGGGGGAGAGCATTTCAGAATCTCACAACAATCTGAATCTGAATCAATTAGGTCAAATCAATTGGTTTTTCCATCAATGTCAAAGGGGGAGATTGTTGGTATTCCAATTACAATGAGAGATTGTTGGCATTTCAATAAGGATATTGAGAAGGTTGTTCATGATTATGGATATAACTGATTAAGGATGTTTACTATCTTAATAACATTATTTTGTCATTGATGTCAAGAAATTGATTTTCTGATTCAGTTTGATGTTGCCATATCTTGAGAAGATTGATTTGATGAGTATAAAGATGTCGGTAAAAGACACAGAAAGAATGTGATGAATAATTGGAGAAACAAGTTATTCAATGGGCAACTATTACCGAGTTAGACAATTGTGAGATCATGATGTTTAGATTGTTTTGTTATCCTACATATGTTGTTGATTGTAAGGTTAATACTATACTATGTCACCGAGCGAAGAACCTAGTCGGTAAACCCTAAGGAACCTAGTCGATAAACCCTAAGGTTATTGCTATTGGTTAATGAAGGCGAAATGTCTACCGAGTGAAGTTTAGTATTTACCAAGTTACAACCGAGAAGTAACAGAATGCATTGGATGAATAAAAGCATTATTTAATGAAGGAAGCTGATGAGCTGGAGTTGATTAAATGGTTGGTATGTCGTGCATGAAGTTTGTTAAGACTCTATGGCCATGGAAGATCGACAGGAAGATCTACAGCTCAGATTGAACCACAATACCCTAGCATAAGTTCCAAGAATGGAATGCAAGTTCCTAGGTGTATTAAAACATTTTTTAGATTGAAGGGTACATTGAACTTGGTCAAGATTAAAGATCTGATGGCTATGATTGATCATGGGAAATGTGATCAAGGAGATTCAACGGTTAGCAAATTTTTTATAAATAAGGAATTGTTGATAAACAATGCATGTGGGCAAGTGTAAGCACAAGGATGCTAAATAGTGATTACTGAGCACAGAAGCTTGAAGACCTATTTGATTAATAGAGTATAGAGCCCAGCAGAGGGACAAGATAAGTCCTATGACTAGGAAGTATTGAGTAAATAAGAATCTGCTTTAGCATTTTAGATGTAAAGTTGCAGATATATTCTTATTATTGTTATTTTGTAAAGTGATAGAAAATCTCTTAACCAAGTGGACTTAACAGTCTTATTTGTAAAACCCTCTAGCAAGGTAACATTCTAGTTGAGTGTTTGAAATCCTTTGACAAGGTCACTTCTAACAAAGTGAAGATCCTAACAGATTTGAGGGAAATCCCTTAACCGGGTCACATCTAGCAATGTGTTTGTAATCTTTAACATGATTTGCTTTTAACCAAGCATACTCTAGAAGAGTATATTTCTTAGTGGGTCCAAAATCCCACAGTGGTTTTTCCCTAATTGGGTTTCCACATTAAATCTAGTGTTAAATGTGTTGTGATGTTATCTGTTTATGAGTTTGCATGTTTTACAGTTTTGGTTACATATATCTGTTAAGGCTACCAAGGTTGAATCTGTTGATTTTATGGAAGTTTAAGTTTGTATGATTCACCCCCCCCTCTCATCTTGTTAGCTTGGCATCTATACTTTACATTTAGTATCAGAACTTAACACTAGTCTCACTTGGAGATCAGCTCTCTCCTTTGCTTATTTCTCAGCCACTGCCACACTAAATTTTGCAGTTTCTAGAACTGTGCTGGCAGCTTCCACCACTCCTATGTCTTGGACTCTTTTAACAATCATACCTCCTAGGAAAATTGATTCTAAGTTATCGTTCCTTCTCCTACTCTCATCCCTCTTTCAGGACCACATGACCAAAGCAACATTATCCTTGCTGAATGTCACTCCTTCCATAGGCTTGGTTTCTTTTCTGACTACTTCAAGTACCAAGGCATCTGCTATATCCCATTTAGGGGGGATTAGAACACCAGCCTTTGACACCATTTCTCTTCCAGCTTCAGGAGTGATGGCTTTAAATTCAACCATCATTTCTTGCTTCACTTCTTCCTCCACTAAAGTGGCATCTTTATGAGGCTGCTCACTCTTCCTCTTTTCACACCTCGCCTTGAGTTGCTTTATGTTTTGCCTCCAAACAAATTGCATGAAGGCCCTAGTTGTGAAAAAATTACTATCAGCCAAGAACTCCTCACTGGCTTGCTTGACAACAGAGTCTATCTCTCTACCTTTGAATTCATTAGTAGTTAAGTTCATTTCAGCAGTAGGTGGCTCTTCTAGCATCCCCTCTTGTGTTTCCTCATATGTGTAAGCAATCTCCTCGAGACTCCCTAACTGCAATAATTATTCTGCTACTGCCTATTCATCTCCTATATGGATAGGGGATTGAGATGGAGAGTATAGAGATTCACCTGTTTTCACTTCCTTCCCCAAATTTTTCCTTTTAGGGGAGTCTTGGATGTCAATGACATCTTCAATTGATCTCTTCTCTCTTGAAGTAGAGGGCTCACTTGTTACTGGCATCAACACACTGTATTTGGACTTCTTATGCATTACATAATTGCCTAGAGGGATGGCCTTAGCAAAGGTAGGCTTGGCTAGAACCATCTTAGCCTTATCAAGATTATCTCTTTTTATAGCTTCCCTCTTTTACTTCAAATTTTTCATTAAATCTTCAAAATGAAGAATTAAGAATTTGATCTTTTCCTCAAAAGGATTAAAGCTAGATAGAGGGTCATAGCTACTATCAAATTGATGAATAAAATCCAGAGCCTTTTTGTATGCCACCCACTTTTCTTTCCTCAATTCCTGCTCATCCAAATTGAACTCATTTCTAATTAAACCCTCTGGGAAATGGAATTGGTGTGGCCTACCTTTGCATACTGCTCTTCTTATGAACATGTCATTGAAAAAATCCTCAGGGTCAACAAACCTTGTTACTGTAGTAGGCAACCTATAAGGTTGAAAAAAGTCATCAAAGTATTTCCAACCATCCTTGGTAATCACAAATTGATGAGCCACGGTGATAGCTGGGAAAATAGTCCCCTTTCCTCTATTCGTTAGCTCTACAACTTGCACACCTCCAATTTGCCTTAGGACCTTTGCAATTCCTATCTTTAATGGGACTTGATAAGGCAATAAATATGGAGTGCCTCTGAAACCATAAACTTTGAAAACTATAGAGATAGGGTATAAGTATATGTCACCCCAGTTGTGCATGATCTTGATGCCTTCAACAAATTCCTTAGGCCTAAGGAATTCTAAAAGAGCTTTGGGGATCCTAGGGTTCTCTGAACATAAGAGAATCCTAATCTTAGATGCAAAGCATTTGTCAAACTTTAGGTAGTTGACATCCTCTCTGTCCCAAGACAAGATGGTACTCCATAGTTGTACAGGCATCTCTTCATTATCTTTCACTTTAACTAAATCCATTTCATTTGCAAAATAATCAACACCTTTGAACAAAAACATGTGCATAAGAAGAGAGTACCACCCAAAAGGCCTATCCACCTTACCATTTTTTATGCCCACCAGCCCTGCATGAATTGCATCAATGAGGTAAGGTGCATAATCAAAGGTTACTGTCAGAGAGGGGTTTAGAATCTGTGCTATCATTAACATGTAATGAGTTAGCATGGTGTTTTCAGCATCTTCCCCAAAAATTTGACATAGTGACCAATACATGTCTTTATCCCTTAGAGTAAAAAAATTCAGGGAGAAAGGCTCCATGGTACTAGGGCCTACAATAGTTAACCCTCCTATTTTAACAAAAAACTCTTTCAAAGGTCCACTCCTGAAGTGATCCCTTTGTACATTGTAAACCTGGGCCAGTGTATCAAAATTTATGGGCTCTAAATAATTAGACACTTCACTGAGCTTAAATACTTTTCTAAACTTATCATCATTGATCTCAATTAGGGCTCCTCCACTCACATTCCTGATACAATTGGCAACTAGGTCATAATTGTGTGCAATCTGGGTTAACAAATCAACATCCATGAAAACCCTAGGGACTATGAGCTTTCCTACGTCTAATTCCCAAATACTATTCATTGGGACAAGGACATGTCTCTAACTAAATCCTACTTTAAAAAGACCCAGACCTGATATCCCTATCTATGGATCTCTCAACTAGTTGCCTTTGTCATACAAACCGTCTCCAATTCTTAGACAGGGGGCTTTAGGTACCAATTCTTTAATTTTTGCCACGACATTTGTGGACATAGTCAGTTGTTCCAAGAAATCATCGCATATGTTTCTATCCTGATAATTCACCTTCCCCATGAAGTCCCTTCTTGGTGCCATCCCAGAATCATGACTATATTAATTAAAATTCTGACTAACCTCTGAGGAAACTAGCATGCAATGATCCAAATTCAAGTAGTAACAATCAAGCAACATGCAAAAACTCATTGGTTGTTTGAAGAAATTCGCTCTGTGCACCAACTCCTCTGCATAACTCTTTGAAATGATGCTAGCGTCCAATTAATGTGAAACTAAATGTGACAACAGAGCAATGAATTGAAGCATTTAAAACCACATGCTTCGGCAATCAACTCAGAATTGAATTCGCAGCCGAATTTGAAAAAATGGCGCCAACAGATCATAACATTTTCTATGTGTTTCTCCTTTCACTGTATCGTAGAGGTTAAAATCTATGCACCTTTTCATTGCAAAGCAATGCTGTCATTTGGATCTTGCGAAACCCGCACGTCTTTTACCTTACCTGGGTCAAGCTGCTTAAAACTGGGCCCTACCTTCCTTTCATTGTTTCGTAGACTATAAACCTTACGCATCTTTTCCACGTGAAACAACACCATCCATCAGATCTTCTATTATCTGCTTGACCTTTACTCCACATGGTGACCACTTGTCTTTTCACTAACCGTAGGGAACCATTACCACTAACGGTCTTCGCTACTTCGCGAAGTCTAAAGACCTTGCACCTTCAGGCTGTGAAACAATGCCCATCATTGGATTACCTTTGAGACATGCAACCTTTAACACCCTTTAACCTTCAAAGTGGGCCCTCTACATGGAGTCCACATGCCCCTTTTTATTTCCGGCAGATAGCTCTGACGTGTCAGCCGCTAATTCATCCAAGAATTCTGTCAGACTCCGTATCTTTAATGGCCATGTGTTTTATCTTGGCCATGGATTTCATCACCATAGCCACCCAATCAAAGTGGGCAATCCATGATCTACTTGGAACCACTTGTCATACCGACAAATCATCACTTGCCGTAGCTAGACATCCAACTGTTCCGCCACATGATCTGTCATGCAACCGCCACCTCATTTCTCTACTTCATGAAAGCTAAGATCCATGTTACTTCGCCCAGTGAAACAACGTGGGCCATTAGATCTTGAGCCAGATGCTCAACTTTTAGCTTCATCCTTTAACCCATCCACCCGGGTCCACCATCTCTTTCACTGTTTCGCTGACTTTAAACCTCTGACAACTTTTCTTTGCAAACCAAGGCAAACTGTTAGATTAAATGGGAGATGCACCTTTTTTACCTACCATGTCCCCCTTTTCACTGGGCCCACTACCTTTTCGCTACTTCACGAAGGCTAAACCTCGAATATCTTTCCTTCACGAACTCACACGGACCGCTCGATCAATCTTAAGTTGATTGGTCTTTAACTACAGGGCCTGCTTACTTTTTGGGGCCTGCCACCTTTTCGCTGCTTCGCGAAAGGTAAAACCTTGATAGCTTCTCTTCACGAATCAACACGAACCGTTAGATCCTTTCTAAGATGATCACCTATTAGCTCTTTCATGACCATATTACTCGAGCCCACCACCTTTTCGCTACTTCACGAAAGGTAAACTTTGGACCACCTTCATCTAAATCCACGCACCGTTGGATCAACTCCAAGTTGATCGGCCTTTATCCAAAGGATCTGCTTACTTCTAGGACCCATCTATCTTTTCGCTACTTTGTGAAGGATAAAGCTTGTGCATATTTCCTTTGCGAGACCACGCACATCGTTAGATTTGCTAGAACTTGCATGCTTTTTATTGGGCCCGACAAAGAACTCAAAACTTAGGGTAAGGGTGTAAATAATTAAAATTTAATAAAGACCCACCTAAGGCAATTCGTAAAGGGGGGGACCCTTTCACGATAGACCTACCCTTCCAGTTAAGTGGAAAAAGGTAACACAAAATTAGAATGCAAGGGCTTTAAGAACATAGGAAAGGTTAAAATTAAAAAACCCTAAACCTCTTTTTGACCCAAAAACTCAGAGGCAACATGAAATGCTTAAGCACTACCTTGCAGATTTTAGCCAATTATGAGACTATATTACCCAAGTTCAAAATAGTGATAACAACGGCTCTGACTGGGGATGGTTGATCGCAAGATCAACACAAGAATTATAGAAAACCCTGGAGAACAGACCAAAAACAAGCCCAAAAAATGACCAACAGAAACAAACCTAATATGTACAGACTAAAACCTAGTGTGCATGGACTTAAGAGAAGTAATGCTTTAGGAATCGTCCATGCACTGGAAATTCCTGTACCTCACCATTCATTTTTTGCAAAAAATATGAATCCTTTCCATTAAGATAATAAACCACAGAGGGGTCTATCCACAGTGACTCAATTTTTTGTGTTTTCCTTTATCTTGCCCTTTCGCATTCCATTGAAGAACCACATCACCAATTTGAAACTTTCTTAACAAGGTTCTTTTGTCAAATAGATATTTGAATTGCAATTGAATTTTCAAATTTGTCTTATGGGCCAAAGTCCTAATTTCCTCCACCTCCACCATTTGAAGCATTCTGTCTTCCATAGGTTCAGATAACTCCATATCCTCAGCTTGCAGGAACTTGTATATAGGAAGAAGATTGTTGACTGGCACCCTAGATTGCATGCCATAAACTAACTCAAAAGGTGACACACCATTTGCTTTCTTGATAGTAACCCTGTCTACCCATAGGGCCAACTTCAATTTCTGGTCCCAAGACCTTTTGTTCTCCTTAAGGATTTTTTTAATAATGTTCAAAAGACTCTTATTACTGGATTCAGCTTGCCCATTACCCTGAGGATGATATGGTGAAGAATAGGACATAATTATTCCATGACTGGTGCAAAATTCAATAAACTCCTCTAATCTGAAGCTCATGGCATTATCCATTACCAGTTTCACAGGAACACCAAATCTGGTTAGAACATTATTCATCAAGAAATCAATAACAACCTTACTTGTGGCTCTTCTAGTGGGTATAGCTTCAATCCACTTAGTGAAATAATTAGTGGCCACTATGATCCACCTATGACCTCTTCCTGATTTCTCAGCTATTTCTCCAATAAAATCAATGCCCCATTGGACAAAAGGGGCTTCCAATATGACTAGGTTGAGGGGCAAAGCTCCCTCATACTTCGATTTGGAAGAAATTGTTTGGCATGGGTCACACCTCCGAACATGTTCATGGGCATCTTTGAACAAAGTAGGCCAATAATATCCAACTCAGATTATCTTACAAGCCGTTGTCTTGATGGAGTAGTGACCTCCACATACTCCATCATGCATTTCAGTTAACATCTTTCTAGCCTAGGATTTGTCCAAGAACATCAACAGTGCCCCATCTCTATTCTGCCAATACAGATCACCTTGAATAAGGACATACTTTTGAGATTTTAGTCTTAGTGTCCTTCTCTGGTTGTGGGTCATTCCCTCTGAATATGTTGTATCTCTTAAAAAATGCACTATCTCTGAGTACCAGGGTTGTGTCTCAATACTTGTGACCAGGATGTCCTTAATTTCAACATTATTCACCTCAACATCAAGAAGGTTTGATTCAGCCATTAGCTTAGCAAGACCTAAACCTCTTACCAATTTAGTGATTTTAATCTCTAAATCAAACTCTTGAATTCTGGTTATCCATCTGCATCTTTTACCAGTGACCTCAGTCTGAGATAAAATGTCCTTGACAGCCGCATGTGGGACATAAGAAATTACTTGTACATTCACAAAATATGGCCTAAATGCTTTTATATCCTTAACCAGAGCATACGCTTGTTTCTCCATAATTTCATATTTTAGCTCTGCAACTTGTAAAGAATTTCTATTAAAAGCTATAGGGTGTTCATATCCTTCATTATCCTTTTGTAGAAGGACTGGAGCCACTGTATGATAAGAAGAAAAAGAAAACAGAGAAAAAGGCTTACTGTAATCAGGGAACTTCAACACTGGTGCCTCCTGGATAGCCCTTTTAATTTCACCAAAAGCCTTTGAAGCTTCTTCATCCCAGTAGAACTTTGTATCTTTCTTAAGTAATCTAACAATGGGCTTAACTATTTTTGCAAAATTAGCAATGAACCTTCTAACAAAATTTACCTTGCCTAAGAAAGATTGGATACCTTTGACACTCTTTGGCTCTAGTACATTGTTTATAGCTTCAATTCTTTCAGGGTCTATTCTAACCCCTTCCTTGGAGACAATATGCCCAAGCAGCTTTCCTTCAGTGACAACAAAATGACACTTTTTTGGATTTAAGGAGACACTGAATTCCAGAGCTTTATTGAAAACCTTCTCCAAGTGCCCACAGTGGTTATCTGCCCTTTTGGAGAAACATGTTAAATCATCTTGATACACTACCATGATAATGTTAATGAATTCCTTGAAAGCTACATCCATTGCTCTCTGGAAAGTAGCTCCATCATTTTTTAACCCAAAAGGCATTCTTACATATACATATGTTCCCCAAGGGGTGGTAAAAGCGGTCTTGAATTGTTCAGATTCTTTCACTAACACCTGGTTGTATCCTGAGAACCCATCCATCATAGACAATAGGTCACAACCAGTTACTCTCTGCAACATTGCTTCCATATTGGGAGAAGAATAATTGTCTTTTAAAGAAGCAACATTTAGGTTCCTAAAATCAACACAGAGCCTTATGTCCCCATTCTTCTTTCTAACCAGGACCAAATTAGACACCCATGATGAATGCCTTATAGGCTTAATGATCCCCCCTTTCCTCAACTTGGTTAGCTGTTGTTGCATCTTAGATTCCAACATGGGGTTGATGGGTCTTTGTTTTTGTTGAAAAGGCTTAGCATCTGGAAGCAAAGGGACTTCATGTTGAAATAGATCTTGTCTATATGGCTTCAGAGCTTCATAAGACCAAGCAAAAATGTGCTTATATTTTTTCAATAAGTTAATAAGGTTAACCCTGAGATGAGGAGACAAATTTTTTCCAATATACACCAACTTAGGGGATGATTCTGTCCTCAAGTTCACTTCCTCTAATTCATCTAACTTGGTGGTTGACCACTGATGCAAATGACTGTCACTGTAACTGAACATACCTTCCAATTCTACTAATCCTTTAGGTATTTCATTAGTTTCCAACTGAACCATATCATTTCCAAACACAGTTTCTCTATCTTCCACCACTTCTACCAATGCATTGCAATCAATTTTTTGTCCATCATAGTCATCAATGCATTGTATGAATATGAGAATGTCTTCATCATCCGCAAACACTTGCCAATTATATATATTACCAAGATTAGCAGGCCTAGCTTTTATCTCAACTGTGGATACACTGGTTAGTGTTATATCATCATTCTTTAATGCAACATTTGCTAAGAAATCAGGCATGATATTCTTTGATCTTTCTATCCAATTAATAGAGAATGCACTAAAATGTTCAATCACATCCCAAACTGCATGTTTATATCTTTTCAAATGATCATTTTTAGATGCATACTTAGATCTAACCTGAGAAACAACCAACTCTGAATCCCCTAGTACTCTTAACAACTGAATCCCATGCCTTTTTGCAACTTCAAGCCCCAATAACAAGGCTTCATATTCAGCAGTATTATTTATACACTGAAAGGCTAACAAAAAAGAATATTTGAAAGTTATACCTGATGGGGACACGAAAAGAACTCCTGCTCTAGATCCTTCTTTAGAGCAAGCTCCATCAAAATACATGTGCCAGAAACCATGCTGTTGAGATTCCAATTCAATCACAATAGAATTAGTATTTTTCAATTGAGGCAAAATTGGTTGTATTCTAAAATTGTTAAGATCCACATCAATCATACAGTTTAACATACTAGGGTCTATCTTCTCAATTACCCTAGGGGCACATGGTTCTCTATACAACTTAACCTGGCTCCCATTGATTGGGATTGTAGCATATGATAGATCCAACTGAACATTTCCACCTACTACTACAACCCATTGTCTAGATAATAGCATGCCATAGTGAGGTTTTGTATCAATTACTATGATATCCATCTTATATGTTGCTTCAGGGAATGCTACTATTTTTACTTCCACATCTTTCATTGTACCTATCACTGACACTTCTCTATTATCCATAGCATAACACTTCCCATACACTTTACTTACTGACAATCCTAATTCTTTCATTACACCATATGGCATCACATTTGCAGCTACACCAGAATCTATCATACAGTTCTTAATTAACCGATTATTCACTAACAAAGTAACATAGAAAGGATCAACCTATGAAGGCTCTTGTGTAATAGATGTTCCAACATATACCTATGGGGTTTGTAGCTCATGACCCTTTTCATCCTGAATTGAACCTGAAGCCAAAGCTGTATTACTGTCAGATATATTAGAAAATAAAGATAAAGTAGCTTCTCTATGTTCCTTTATTTTCAATAATTCTATCAATGGGACTGTGACCTTCATCTACGTAAGAGCCTGAGTCATATCAAAAGTGGAATTATTAATAAACTTAGTATTAGTCTTAACTTTCTCTATCCTAGGCTGACTTGCCTTTTTCATTGTAGCAGTTCCTTGTATATCACCAGTAGCATTATTATCCATACCCTTGGCTACATCTTTAATTTGGTCATTCTTTTCTCGATCGTCTTGAGGCAAGGTGGCATTACTTTCTGCTTTCTTCTGAGATACTTCTTTTATGAACATTGAACCAGGTTCCCCTTGATCTCCATCCTTCTTACTACTTTGCAAATTATAATTATGTTTGGCTTTGGCTATGGCAGCCTTATGAAGACTTCTTAAATCTTCATCATTGGGTCTTCGGAGATGAACTTCTTCATCTTCAATAGTTACCACATTCAAAGTAGGATTCCAATCAAGTGTCAACTATCCTTGGTAAGATCTATTACTATTTAGCACATCACATTCACTAAATTCACTTTGAAAAGAATCATCATCACTTTCAATAATAGTTTCAAACATATTAATATCAGGCTCAGCCTCTTTTCTCATGGATTCTTTGAGGGCTTGAGCTACAACACATTGATGAGGAGAATGTGGTCCATCACAAGCCATGCACCAAGGAGAATTCTCCATATTATGAACATTTCCTCCTTTCAAAGGATCTAGGGTATCTTGGTTTTGGGTATTTTTTGGCTTCTCGTTTTGAGGTTTTCCATCCTTCCAAGTTGTATTGTAAGGCATGTCATGCAATCTAGGAGGCCTATCTTGCCAATTATAATGAGGTTTTTTATTTTTACTTACCTTAGCAGTAAGATCTTTCATGGCAGTCATTAACTTCTCTATTTTGTCATCCTCCTTGGCAACTTTATTAGGTTGCTATTTTGATTCTTGCCACAACCTTCCATCAGTTCTCCTTCCTACTTTCCTAGAGGCTTTCCTATTACTCTCCACGTTAATAGAAATCCTAAATGCATCTCTTAGATTATGTAGATTTTTATCCCTCAGAATATAGGCCATTTTAGAATCAAAAGCATTGTAATAAGTGTTTAGACACATATTATCATCTAACCTCATTACTTGATAAAGCCTATGCATTGCTTTCTGAAATCTAGCATTGAAGTCTATAACAATTTCATTATTAGACTTTCTAATATTATTGAACTCATTAAGCATGAAGCTCACATTTTTTTTGTCACCATATTGTTCTTGAAATCAGTTCTTAAAATCTTCCCAAGACCCAATGCTATTCATAGGGAGACCTCTATACCAATCCCTTGCATCATCTACTAAGGACTGTACAAACAATTTCATGATGACATCTTCATCTATAATTTCATAATCATTTATCAAGTCACCAAAATATTTTAGGTGCTCTTCTGCACTGATTGCATCATTGCCAACAAATTTGTGGAGTCTATCCCTTAATTCAGTAGGAACATGGTTAGGGTACCCTAGGATTCCATCAAAGAAGAGCTATATGTATAACTCCAAGTTAATGGGTCTTCTCTAGAATTGATTAGTAGTAAGGTTATTTCCCATGTTCATTCTTATATTAGGACCATGAGTCAGAGGGATTTGGTTACCTTGATTAGTAATAGGGGCTTGATTAGCTGGGACAGTGCTCACAGGCAAGGTTTACTGAATTTTGACTGGAGGGAGTGAGGCATGCTGAGGAGAAGGTTTATTTGGGTCTACTGAAGGAAAAATGATAGGAGGAGCCTTTAGATAATTAATCTTTCTTTTAACCTCTTGATTGGCTGCTTCTAATTCAGCCTTTTCTAACTCCCTTTGTAGATCTTCCTTCTCTTTCCTCATCCTATCTATCTCTCTCTCATGTGCAGATAACATATTAGAGATTTCAGCTGTAGTCTTAGATCCAGAACCATCTTCCATGCACTTCTATTTTCCTTTGTCAACATTATTTCTAATAGGTTGTGGGTCACTAAGGACTTCCCTATTTGGTTGCACAATAGATTTGTATGTAGGGTTGTTTTTGGCAACTAAAATTTTTCTGATGACTGGACCTTCATCCTTACTCTTAGCTTTCTCTTGGGTGAATAACTCAAGATCAAAAATCTATCTTAGAAGCCTATCCCTCTCAATTAATTTATCTTTCACTTCCTTTTCTTTATTTGCTTCCTTTTGTGCTCTTAGGGAAATTAAGTGATGGACTCTTCTATTGAGGGCCTCAATTTCTTGGGATACCTTATCTTCATCAAGGAACATTTCTTCAGAATCTGACACATTGACTTGGTCGATATCAATTAAACTAATATTAATTTCCATCAACTATTCTAGGTACAAAATCCATCTTAATATTTGAACTATTCTTGTCCTTCCTAGATAAACTAGCATGAGAGATCCTCTGATTTAAAATTTGAACATCCTCATTATTACTAAACAACCCAGAATAAAAACCCAAATTGTCTTGATCGGATTCACGGGAAGAAGAATTTGAATTTGAATATATGGGTCTCTTAGATGACTTACTCGTATTAATGCTCTTTTGTACCCAAGCAGCATTAGATGGCTCATGTACAACTGATCTTTTCTAGCCTCTCTGTGCCTATTCGGGTAATCCCTCTTGCAATGTCTCTTAAGGATGCTTCCTCATGAAAGACCTGGTGTTCATTCCTCTCTGCATTGCACTTGTTTTTCTTAAAAGAATAATACTTATTCAATAGTACTGGTTATACTTATCAGAGTCACCACCCACATAAATTATGAGGAAATAAGAAAACAAGTTTTGACAAATCTATTGCAAAGATTTTAAAAAAAAATCAGGAGGATTTTTAGAGAAAAGGATAGCACAAATGAGAGATAATGCAACCTGCCACAAACACGCAGATATCCAAAGCTTAGGTGGGTATACCTTTTATGAAAACTTTCACACTTTAGAATTCAAGATCCATAGTAAACCAATGCTAAAAACCTATGGACTTCATCACCTTAATAAAACTGAAACAATAAAGGAAAAACTTATGCTCATTTTTAGTATTGATCCCCAAGAGATATAGAAAGAAATCCACAACTGATACTAGTGCCTTATCCAGGCTACCAAGTCATCTAAATCAAGCAAGGATTCCAAAATTAAACATCCTCATATATCTCATTACTTCGGCTTTTATTAACCCTATACATGACTAACATGTATAAGAGTTCTTTTCTTGTTAAACTAGACACTGTTTATCAAATTCAAAGTTTCAAACAAATAATCTACTGACATAGATGTTTCATGCATATTTAATTCTTCTCCTGACCATATTACCTGGGCCCACCACCTTTTCGCTACTTCACAAAAGATAAACTTCAGACCACCTTCGACTGCGAATCCACGCACATCATTGGATCAACTCCAAGTTGATCAGCCTTTATCCAAAGGATCTACTTACTTCTGGGACCCATCTATCCTTTCGCTACTTCGCGAAGGATAAAGCTTGCACACATTTTCTTTGCAAGACCATGCACACTGTTAGATTTGATGTAACTTGCATGCTTTTTATGGGGCTCGACAAAGAACTCAAAACTAAGGGGAAGGGCATAAATAATTAAAATTTAACAAAGACCCGCCTAAGGCAATTTGTAAAGGGGGGGACCCTTTCACGATAGACCTACCCTTCTGGTTAAGTGGAAAAAGGTAACACAAAATTAGAATGCAAGGGATTTAAGAACATAGGAAAGGTTAAAATTCAAAAACCCTAAACCCCTTTTTGACCCAAAAACTCAGAGGCAACATGAAATGCTTAAGCACTACCTTGCAGATTTTAGCCAATTATGAGACAATATTACCCAAGTTCAAAACAGTGATAACAAGTTGCTTTTCTCCTTGAATATAATAACAAGTGTTGCATGAAATGGCATGTAACATGACAAAACTCTAACACACACACACATGCATACAAATGAATGTTGTAATGTTGCTCCAATGGATGAATGAAGAAGACAAGTGAAGAAGAAGAATTGATGGATGCTTGAAGACTTGAATGCTTGATGACAATGATGGAGACCTTCCACTTGTTTACCCAGTTTTCGCTTATCTAATTTCTACTTATGAAAATCAAAGGATTATATCCCCTTTTATACTTGCCTAGGAGGATAATTTTCATCTCACAAAAGGCCGACATAGGGGAGATTAAATCCTGTAGAGAAAATTGGGTCCAAGTGTTAGATGGACCCATTTTAGGGCCACCCAAAGAGGGAGGATAGGGGTGCCATGCCCCTGTCCTACCCTATTTTAGGGCCTGGACAGGGTCACAGGGTGACACAAGGGCTGAAATGGGAGGAGATTTGGAAGAATGATGCAGAAAGGGGTCCCAATTGAGTAGGGAGATGCAGTCGCCAAGGTGAGGGCCTACAACACGGTCAAAATTGAAAGGCTCATGAAAAACAAAATTGCAAGGCTCATGAACAACAACCTTGTTTTGACACCACATAACCAAGCAATCTTCCCTCATGAACAACAAAAACACACTTCTTGGGATTAATTGATATCCCAAACTCCCTGCATCTCTCAAAAATCTACCTCAAGTGATTAAGATGATCCTTAGCCTCTTTAGAAAGAACAATAATGTCGTCTAGGTAGACTAAAACAATCTTATATATTAAGCCCTGAAAGGCCATATCCATGGATTTTTGAAAGGTTACCCCAGCATTAGACAAACCAAAAGGCATATTTTGGTAGGTCATAGTCCCCCATTTTATAGTGAAGGTTGTTTTATATTGGTCTTCCTCTTTCACTAATAAGGAAAACCTCTCTAACCCTAAGACTACTTTAAGTATCTGTTCCATGGAAGGCAAAGGATGACGATCTTTCAAAGAGGCTCTATTCAGATCTCTAAAATCTACACACAACCTTATTTCCCCATTTTTCTTCCTAACAAGGACAAGATTTGAGACCCATGAAGTGTGCTTGATAGGGAATATAATACTACTGTCTATCAGCTTATTTAATTATTTTTGCATGAGGGGATCTAATTTGGGATTAATAGGCCTCTTCTTTTGCCTTACAAGCTTGGCATTAGGCTCTAATTCTATGGTATGTTGGTCTACGTATGGGTTAAGACCTTTTAAGTCACTATAATCCTATGCAAATATGTAATTAAATTCTTGAAACAGCTAAATAAAAGCAAGATTATCTTTTGTTGTACATACCTTTCCAAGTTTGAGCATTTTGCCTTTGAAAAATTCAATTTTTTCGTAATGATGTGTCTTGAACTTGTATGTTGGCCTTGGGATTTCTAGCTTCGTCATTAGTATTATAAACTAATTCAAGGGTGACCAAACCCTTTGGCATCTTATTATTTTTGAGTTGGATGATTTGGTTTCATACTAATGCTAAAGCTTATCTCGGTTAGTATGTGAGAACTCAACCTCCTCCCTTAAGAAATTCACTATCTGTTGATCACTATCAAATACTTGCAAGTGAATGTTATTATTGGGCACATCAGGCCTAAAAATAATCTTAACATGTTGATGACTATTACAACTACTAATCTCCTTGGGAATATGAAACTCAACTCCTGTAGACGTCTAAAAATGGTCAACGCTTGTGGAGTCATACTTTAACATTTGTGCATTGCCTTATTTTAGGGTTCTTGCATTGCATTAACATTTCTTCTATGTTGCACACTTGGTCTTTATCATTTGTGAGCATCAAGTCCTTCTTCTGCATTCCTCATTTTTCTCGCTTTCGAATTAGGTCTTGTTGATAGCAATCTTCAGTCATGATTTTGGTCGATCTTATCCTGTCGCATCATGGTGCGTGCTCATTTATCATCATTTTGGACATCATCAATCCTAATCGATGATAGAATTAGGGTTTTTTCCTCTTGTCAATCTTTCAATCATCTTTACCTTGTTATTAATCATTTGTGATTATCAACTTGTCAATCTCGTCATTTTGCAATCGATTCGTCATCGATCCTCGTCCCTATCAGCCTTGTCATTTTGTGATCGATTCATCATCGATCCTTGTCCTTGTCAATCTTCTCATTTTGTGATCGATTCATCATCAATCCTTTTCCTTTTCAATCATGTCAATTTGGATCGATTAGTCATTGTTCCTCGTCAATTGGCGCCTATCAATTTGATCTCCTTGTCAATCTTGGTCAATTTGTCATTGATTTTTGTCAACCAATCTCAATCATTTATCAACATTGGTCCTTTGTCAATCAGAATCATGATTGAACCTACATTAATTTCTTGTTGTCTTGACCTAATTCCTTGTCCTCTTATTTCTAGGGTTTTATGATTTGTTCATTTAATCCTTTTCTTCTTCTTTGTGGGTTAAATAAATCTATTTATTTAGTCCTAGGTCTCTTTCATGAATTAATTAATGGATGAAAACCTATTAATTAATTCACCTAATTTCTATTTCTCCTATTTTCTTTAATTTTTCTAATATTTCCTCTACTTTCATTCCCTCATTTTCTCCTATGTTTATGCTTCCATTTGTTGCAATCATGGAGGCTATTTTTTCTCTTCCCTTTTGTCATGGGAATGGCATTTCAATCTTGTCATAATTTATCATACATCTTGCATAGCAACTTGTCATACATTTGTCATAATTTTGCCATTCTTGATTTGAATTTCCTTTCAAATCTCTTCATGCTAATCTTGTCCTCTCTCCAATTTGTTTATAAATTGGATGATTTTCTTTAATGAAAGGAGATCAATCACATTTTCGAGTAACCTTATACTGTGAATTTCATCTCTCAACAACTTGCTTTCCACTTGCATTTTGCACTTGTAGGTGAAATCCACATCAAATTTGAAGGTGAAAGAAGAACAATGGAGCCACATGAAGGAGATATCTACGTCACTTTGTTTTGATTTCATTTGATTTGAATATCTTGTCTTTATGTCTTCATTGATTGGATTGGGATTGCTTTCATAGCAGCTTTAGGTTGTGTGGTTGTCCTAATTGCTATTGTTTTGATGATTTTCAATTTCCTAATCTACATTTCTGGTGAACCTGACGTGAACTAACCCCTTAACCATGTTTTGAGTGCTTTTGAGCTATTTGCAGGTGAAAAACTCAAGAAACAGGGTGACTCGGAGCTTTCTGGACACTTCTGCACCTATGTTTGAGTTTTATGCACCTATGTTTGAGTTTTCTACGCCTATGTTGAAGTTTTATGCACCTGTGTTGATGGGTTCTGTGCCTAAGTTGAAGCATTTTGCGCCTGTGCAAGGCCAGAAATAGAGGTAAAATCAGTTGTTTTTACTTGCAAATTTGTTTGTTTTCATTCTGTTTCTTGCATTATGGTTTTTCTTTGGTACTAATTCTCTATGCAGCATCTTGGCATTACGTGTGACGAAGACTAAAAATGCAACTACTAACGAATCTTATGTGGGACGTGGTCAAATACTCTCATTAAAACATCTTGCTTGTGATTTTTAAAGTAGTTGCACATTTCATTACTTAAAGGTTAATGAACACCATGCATGCTTTGTCTATTTTTAATTTGATTGCATGTTTTAAACCTTAGAACTGGGCCTGCCTCCCGATTTGCCTAGCACTTCGCATAGGCATTGGTGAGAGGGAATGACCCAAAGTGGTGACGAACTAAAGCCAAGCTCTTCTAAACCACTCTAAATAACTGTGGATGCAACAAAAGTTGTAGACAACGGGTGTCGGAATGGTATTGCGATGATTTATTCGCCGGATCAATACCCACTCGAATGATGCCCTTACTAGAATCTCTTGTTTTTAGATGCCAAAATCCTTCTATTTGTTGGCTCAGGCATTGTGATAT
Source organism: Cryptomeria japonica (assembly GCF_030272615.1). NCBI lineage: Eukaryota > Viridiplantae > Streptophyta > Pinopsida > Cupressales > Cupressaceae > Cryptomeria > Cryptomeria japonica. Next base: position 321,210,022 of record NC_081407.1, read on the forward strand.
GTGCATGTCGAAGACACCTCTCATGTACTCCTCAGTTAGAGATAGCAAGTTCTTGGGAAGTGATTCCCCTTGAACTTGAAGCTTGGTATGCCCGAGAAGTGAGTGCACTGTAAGGGGGAGCCAGTGGTACCAAGCGTCTAGCTATCTGGCTGAGTGTTGTATTTTATGGTTAGAGGATTCAATAGATATTACCCTTTCTAGCCATAGGATTTGTTGTGAATGTGCTTGATTATCTTGAGTCAAAGTCAAAAAAACATTTTTGTCTTCCGTGATTGTCAAAAGTTAAATAAAAAAAAAAACTTTCAAAAGTGCTCATAATCAACTTGGGTTTTCAAAATCAACAACCTTCAATTCAAAACAAAATCCAAACAAAAGTCCAAATTTGTCCAAGTATTCATCCAACATTTGAACATGGCTTGTCAAGACATTGAATATATTTGTTTCAAAATTCATGTCACTTTAGGCTAGGTTTTGCATAGTCCAACTTAGGTCCTAGGACATATTGTCATCTCCCTTCATTTTAGTCCTTTTCATTTCAAGCATCCTCATTTTGCACTTAGGTTCAAAATCATTTCCCTAAGTTTTCATTTCATTGTCATATCTAATCTAGATTTCCATTTAGGTGACATTCGTGCATTATCCTTGTCATGCTAAAATTAGGTCTTGCCTAGGCTGCATTTTGCATATTCCAAGTCATTGGTCTTCGCATATCCTTATCATTGTATTGTCATCTTGTCTTGGCTTCATCTTGTCATATCATATCCTTAGATCATTTTCATGTCATATCCTAAGTCATTGTCATAATCATTGCCTTCTTGCATTTAGTCTCAAAAATTTGATTTGTCAAACTTGAAAAATCAAAACTTTGGATGATACCCTAAGTTGTTGTTAGGGAGTCTTGACCTTGTCTAAAATTTGTCCTTTCATTAATATCATTTTTGTCAAACCTAGCTTAGTATCCAAGCATATGGGTGAGACATCGTCAATTTGTCCAATTGTCATTTGGTCCTTTGTCCTTTAAGGTCTTGACTTCATTTCAATTTCCCAAGGTTGTGTCTTTAGCTTTGCATTTCAAAAAGTTTGTCTCCAAAAATTCAAAAGGTACAAGAACATTAAGTTGCATTGTCATCCTTTTAGGTTGCATTTGTCAATCCCATTAGTTACATTGCATAGTGACATGTTTGTTGAAATGAGGTCTCAACCTTCTTACGAAGCCATGTCATCACAATTGAGAAATTAATCATGTCAATCCAATCTCTACATGTCTCAGAACTTGGAGCAAACTTATCATGATGATGTAAATGTCCAAATACAAAAACTAGAGGAGAAAATAGCTCAAGAAAAGGAGATTTTGGAACAAAAAGTGAAAAATATTGAGAAGAATAGATCACAAATGTCCAAAATGTTTAAAAAATTTCCAGGTCGAAATCCAAATATTGAGCCAATTGATGTAAGATCTCTTATCGAACAATCAAACATACCAGATCTCCTCTCACAAATAGAGATGATGAAACAATTTCAAGAAAAGAGACAACAACATTATGTGCCTCCACAACAAGAACAAGAAGGTGTTTACTATCAATCACATTTTCAACCATCACAACCAATTGTTCAACATTTCCAACAGGCACAACCAATGGTCCAACATATACAACCAACACAACCAATGGTCCAATTTCAACAATATGTCCAACCAACTGTTAATTATCAACAACAAACTTAGTATCAACAACTACAATCACAAACTCAAAAACAAAACTTCCAACATGTACCAAGCCAAATTTTGAACATGTCAAACCAATTTGATCAACATCTAGTTCGAAATCAAAATATGACATCAAACTAGAACCAACTCCTTGCCAAACAAGTTCAAACTCCAGATACAACCATGTCAAAACCTCGAAAGAAAGGTGGCCTTATTGCAAGGATCTTAAGGAAACTACCAAGTGAGTTCTTTGAGGAAGATCAAGATAATACAATTATGTCTAGCAATACCTCATCCCCCCGCAAACAAATTGACTCTCCAGTGGCATCTATCCCTACACCTTTAGAAGTTTCCCAAGAACCTTCCATATTGTCCTCATCAAACAATACACCCAAGGATGAAATTATCCAAGGGCTATCCATAATTGATTGCCAAGATAATCCAATTCATGATGCACATCCTTGTCATGTTTCAGAAATACAAGACCCAATACCACCATGCACTTTATTGCCATTCCCTGTTTTAGAGGACCCCATTCGAAGTCCCTCTTCCTCATGTTCAAGCATTGATTCCTTGCCAGAATCCATAAAAAATGTTCAAAGTGCATTTCCTTCATCCCAAAACATTGATTCCTTGTCAGAATACCCCATGCATATTCAAAGTCCAACCCCATGTCAAGAGGATAATTTAGAGCATGAAGAAACGTGTCTTGAAACAGATCAAGATCAAGATCTTGAAACCTCATCATCTCATCCAATTGTTGACCAGGACCCCATCTTCCCAGACACTCATGATGATTCCCCTATTCTTGTCCATCATATCCAAAGTCCTATTAACACTCCATTCCCTGAGAAAGATCAAGATATCCCAGTCCATCCAATTCCAAACGATCCCCTTCCATTTCATGAAAAAAATGTCCTTTCAAATCCCATTGGCATTCCACTTCCTACGAAAGATCAAGATATCCTTTCCATCCTTTATGATGATCCCATTAAAAGTCCAAAGCAAAGCAACTTTAAAGAGGATTCCAATGATCTTCCTCCTTGTCAAGATCAAATCATTCCTTTAAATCCTCCACAAGATCCTTTTGTTCCTCCATCTCCTTGTCTTAATGCTCCATATACACTCCAAGATATCATTTCTTTTGATGATCCCATTATTTCTCCCATTCCATCTCTTGAAGAGCCTGTCATTGAACCATGTCCTCTACACAATCTTAGTCCCCCTCATGATCCTAATCCCCCTCATGATTCTAACATGTCAGTGCAAGATGTTCATGAACCCTCAACATGCATAGTGGGTTCTTCCACTTTGGTGCAATCCGATCCACTTCAAGATCTCATTATTTCTCTCATATCATATCCACCTCATAATGGGCTCGCATCTTCTTCCCAAAGAAAAGAGTATCCTACAAGTCAAGATATTCATAAAGGCAAAGGAGTAGAGCTTCATGAGAAAGAACCCCTCCATATCAAATAAGATCTTAAGGGTCATGTCTACACAACTCACTCTCAAGATGTTGGTATCCCTCCATCAAAATCAAAACATACACCTTCCCCATCATACTTTCCATCCATCTTAGGTCCTTATATTCCTTCATCCTTTATGCAAGGTTAGCAAAGGCACACATCCTTGAGTGAATTTCATCAATCCAAAAGAACTCCATTTCATTCATATCCATCCATGCATTCCTTTCCCCCTCCAAGCAATTTGGATGCCAAGTATAAAAGTCATAAGTCTAGCAATCCACATGTATTCAAGGATCAACATGTCCAATATAATCGACATGTCAAAACAAAGAACAAACTGATCTATAAAGAAAAAGAAATATCCAAAAGGCCACAAAGGCCCACTGAGAAAAATAAAGGAAATTCAAAATATATATGGGTTCCTAAATCCCTTATGCAAGCAATTCACTCCAAGGAACTAAAAAAAAATGAAACATCAAAAACCATGTGGATTCCCAAGAAGCTCCTTGAAGCACAAAAAGAAAAACCCAGATTGACATCTAAAATTTCTATTCCTCCATCTAAACCTTCCTAGTCTATTCCTCCACCACCTTCTTCATCCTTTTTGGGCCCTTATGTCCCAAAATCCATAGCCTTTCTTTCGTCAAAATCTCAATATCCAAAATACATTTTTCCTCCATTAGTCCATCACCCCTCAAGGTGTGTGCCAATGTTGATCTTGCCAACATTTTTATCCACTCAAGCACAATTCTTCCAATACCCTATCCATTATCCAATGCATATTTTCCATCCTTCGATCCCTTTGGTCCAATCCTTTGCATAAATCTTTGCCTTAGTTTCATCTCTTTTTCCATGTCCTTATCCTACCAATGTCTTTGAGCATACTTTTAAAGGTCATGGTCCATTTTTTTCAAGGCTACTATCCAAACAAAAAGATGTTTGAGTCCTTCTTCCATCCCCTATCATGTGTCCATCTTCTATTGAAAAAGTCAAAATACAAAAAAAAAAGTGAGAAAAAAAAAGAAAAAAAGAAAAAAAAAGTAAAGCAAAAATAATTCGTCCACTGGTGAAAACCTGGCAAACAAGTGCCTTGGGCAAGTACTGTGATGAAAACCTAGCAAATAGGAATCATGCATAATCTATGAACTTCTTGCCTACTATACTTGGGGACAGGTTTTATCCTATCATGTCCTTTTGTCCTTCATTGTTCCATTATCCTATCGAACCCCTATCATTACCCTTCATATCCTATTGTCCCTCATGTCCAGTTTCCCTTTCCACCTTTGATCTTGAAAATGCTGAGGATATTCATGAGAATCATGCATCTTCTTTGCAGCTTTTAGTCTATCATAGCTTTTGGTATTTATCCATTTGATTATTACAACCTTTCATCCATATTCCCTAGCTTATTGCAACTTTCTGCCACTATCCCTTAGCCTACCCCAACCTTCAGTCCATGTCCCTTATCCATTCTTGGTCTTTCTTATCCTATCCATATCTTATCACTATCCATACACTCTTTTTCATTCCTTGATCTTGATCTGACATAAGGACGCAAAATTTAAACATGGTTTCAAAAACCTCTTGACATGTCCCTCATGCCATGTCACTGCTTTACATTGTCATATCCAGTCTCTTGTCCCATCATGCAATAGCCCTTGAAAATTGCATCCGTATTGTCTCCATGATAAAAGGCCTTTGTCTTCCCTCTATCCACCATCATTTCAGCAAGCCTATTTATTCACCTGTCATATTCCTTGCCTTGCTAGACACTAGGGGCAAAATCATAAAAAATCCCTAAAAATCATATAATGTCCTGAAAAAATCCCTAAAAATCAAACAATGTCTTGAAAAAATCCCTAAAAATCATATAATGTTCTGAAAAAATCCCTAAAAATCAAATAATGTCCTGAAAAAATCCCTAAAAATCAAATAATGTCCTGAAAAAAATCCCTAAAAAGTCAAATAAACTCTTGAAAAACGAAAAAAAAAAAATTGTAAAAAACTCGAAATTCCTACAAAGTGAAAAACATCAAAATCCAAAAACAATTTCTTTGGCATTTTGCATTTTGTCAATAAATGGTCCACTTTGTGCATAGACAGATCACTGAGCATACATCCAATGATAATCAATCAAACATTGTGCTTTAATGAAATCACGCATTAACAGATAAGTTGTTCGACCAAGCCAGCATTCAACCTGATCACAATTGTCACATCAATCAAAATAGCATCAACATTACCATTGGTCCTTGTCAACATTATCATAGGTCTTATACATGGTGTGGTATACTCAAAACCAGACTGTGTCCTATCTTCGACGGGGTACCGCATTCCCTGAAACTAGACAGCATGATCATTCTTGTTTTCCACTTTTGACAATGACGATCAGACTGTTTGTTTGACTTGGTTGAATTTGTGTGTCTTATCTTTTTACTGATTTATCTTTGGCTTCGATCATGTTCCTATGTTTCTCGATGATGTCACTGAGTGATTTAGAGTGACCGGGATGGTTCATGGTCCCTTTCCTTTTTTTTTTGTTGTGTTTGCTGCTTGTGAAACGTTTGTCACAAATTGGGGCAACTATATCATTGGGTGTCTGTGATAAGTACAGTCGCTTTGTGAACACCACACAGACCTCGACCCTTGATGTATGCACCCTAGGATGCTTCACTCATTCCTTGTGTGCAATGTGTCTATCTTTTGCAAAAGGGGTTGCGTTCCAGCTCTAGCCTTCAATGCCATGATGCTCTGCATCCACTTTTCTACAATAAATAAAGGTTCTCACCTACTTATGTGCGTTTGTGAACGCAAGTTTTCCTTCATCTCTAACTGTCCTCTATCTAATTTTTGCTTACTAACATTTCTTCTGTCAGTTCTCCCACGTGATCAATGGATACTGTCAACTCTGCATCATAATTGGGGCACAATTTATCAGTTTTAGGGTTTTCTCCTAAGGGCTGCATTTCCTTGTTTCATGCACCAATCAGGGTTTTCTTATCTATTTTTGACCTATCGTACCCTTATCTATCTTTTCAGGATCATCTGCCCACTGCTTTCGATCAAACTAGAGTCATAAGTGCACAATTGCGCTTGTGCACACTATCTTGTGCTTGTGCAACATCAAGCTACACCTGTGTACCTTACACAGGTGCAGAACATCTCTACACAGGCATAGAACATCTCCAGACAGGCGCAAATCTGCATTTTTCCCTCCCCTGTGGGCCCTGCAATGTCCCACAATCAAGCAAAATTCATGAAATTGAACATATGGGTTTTTGAGCTACATACCGCTGCTCCCGCGTCATTTAGTCATCTATAGATGCATACACATTCCCCAAGGTGATCTGCCATTGGAATGTTCACCATCTCTCTGCAAGGGTCCTTTTTCCTGAGCAACAACTCCTCCACTTTGGCTAGTGCGAATGAACTCTTTTCCTTCTCCTTGTCTCATATATAGATCTTTGTCAGTACCTAGATGGATGTGCATGCTCTCCATCTTATGATGGTCGCGGTCTTTTGTGCCTTCCACTGCTTGTCCTTTGTGCATCCGACCTTTGATTTTTGATCAATTCGAACCTATCATCTTCTATCATTCTTATCAATCACTTGGCCTCTTTTCTGGATTTTTCCAACCAATTCCTTGAGGGGACATGCATATGTTATTGTTATTATCTGGGGCATTTTCATTATTGTTCTTTGAAACAACGCTTAGAATCGCATTGTCTCAAAGAGGGGCAAAATGTAGACATCTAAAAATGGTCAACGCTTGTGGAGTCATACTTTAACATTTGCGCATTGCCTTATTTTAGGGTTCTTGCATTGCATTAACATTTCTTCTATGTTGTGCACTTGGTCTTTATCATTTGTGAGCATCGAGTCCTTCTTCTGCATTCCTCATTTTTCTCACTTTTGAATTAGGTCTTCTCGATAGCAATCTTCAGTCATGATTTTGATCGATCTTATCCTGTCGCATCATGGTGCGTGCTCATTTATCATCATTTTGGACATCGTCAATCCTAATCAATGATAGAATTAGGGTTTTGTCCTCTTTTCAATCTTTCAATCATCTTTACCTTGTTAGTAATCATCTGTGATTATCAACTTGTCAATCTTGTCATTTTGCAATCGATTTGTCATCGATCCTTGTCCCTGTCAGCCTTGTCATTTTGTGATCGATTCATCATCGATCCTTGTCCTTGTCAATCTTCTCATTTTGCAATTGATTCTTCATCAATCCTTTTCCTTTTCAATCATGTCAATTTGGATCGATTAGTCATTGTTCCTCGTCAATTGGCACCTATCAATTTGATCTCCTTGTCAATCTTGGTCAATTTATCATTGATTTTTGTCAACCAATCTCAATCATTCATCAACATTGGTCCTTTGTCAATAAGAATCATGATTGAACCTACATTAATTTCTTGTTGTCTTGACCTAATTCCTTGTCCTCTTATTTCCAGGGTTTTATGATTTGTTCATTTAATCCTTTTCTTCTTCTTTGTGGGTTAAATAAATCTATTTATTTAGTCCTAGGTCTCTTTCATGAATTAATTAATGGATGAAAACCTATTAATTAATTCACCTAATTTCTATTTCTCCTATTTTCTTTAATTTTTCTAATATTTCCCCTAATTTCATTCCCTCATTTTCTCCTATGTTTATGCTTCCATTTGTTCCAATCATGGAGGCTATTTTCTCTCTTCCCTTTTGTCATGGGAATGGCATTTCAATCTTGTCATAATTTGTCATACATCTTGTGATGTAGAGGGTAGGAGGATCTTACTAAAACACCTAATGAATCTTACCCAAACCCACACAACTCACTCCTCAATACCTCTCATTGGTCAAACACATCACCTCTGATCCCCTACTCTCCACATACTAGAATAACACCCCCAACACACTGTCTCACTATTTTAGGACAGTCAAAAGTATAAATGACAATATTTGTTGACCAAAAAACTCATAAAAGTCTCTCCCTTTGGTTTCACACATTACCAATGTACTCAAGACACTCAAAAATCCCCTTATTCTCTATCCATTTCCATACATACTCCACTGAACCATTAAAAACAACTTTGAAATTAAATAAACAAAATATATCTTCTTGCTGTCCTTCTTGATAGACCCGTACTCAGAGATCTATAACTTTTGAAAAAAACATTCTTTTCTCAATCTCTTTAGTGAGATTATTCAAAACTTAACCCTCCACAACATATCCAAAAATTAAGAAGATCCAACAGTTTAGTGATGAGATATTTCCCTCGCATCAGGACTGTTGCAGTCACACCCCAAATCTGACTATTTTTTCAGTCTAAAATCTTCATGAAGCATGTGCCAAATCCATCATGGAACCCTGTACATATCATGGACAGGTACAATACATCCTTACCCTCATCCCTGCCCAAAATGGGGTTTGGAAAAACATCTAAACAAAAGTTATTACATTTATGAGGCCACTGGATGCCCTAGTAAGGGTTTTGACAGTTTTGAAACAAATGTCAATATCTCCCACAAATGATAATGAAATTGCACCAAATAAAAACCAAAGCACTCTTAGTTCATTTCACTCTCATATTAGTAAGATAAATTAATCAAACAAATGCATATCAATTTGCAAATGAACAAATTTCAATCTGTCATACGTTGAAAACTCAGAAAATATAAGGAAAAATACAATTTTATTGCTCCACTTCTCAAATCTCGACCTCCACATCCAATGTATCCCTCAAAATGGATTAATTACATCATTTTATAGTTTTCCAAGCCTTCTAAGGCTGAAATGTAACTAATAACCACCTATAACTACCCTTTTTTGCATTTTTGCAACATTTTGCAACAAAAGTTGCTCAAAAGTTGTCAAGATTGACAATTTCATTTGTCAACTTCACAATTTGAAATATAATCACCCCAAACCACTCAAATAGTAATTAAATGACCTTTTAAACATTATTACATCATTTATTCATCATATTTATCTATTCTACCCTCAAAACCCAATTTTAACCTTTTTAGGCCTATTTTGCCAATCTTGACAATTTTACATCTTTTCATCTTTTCATTACATTCATTGGCACTAATGGCCCATTTACATTTAAAAATGACCTCATAGGTCTCATTAGCTTCCTCCAATTCCTTGTATCATCATATGACCCCTTGAACTCACTGTGCTCAGGGTGCTCCTGCACCATACTCCCGGGGACAAAAGAATTCAAGGTCCCCTTGAATGGCTTCCTTCTCTTTCTGATCTTCCAATTCATTGGTACCATCTGCTTGTACCCTACAAACAAAATCAGTCCATGACTTGGTGGCTCCTTGCACCTTAGCTCCTCCATTTGGTACTTTGGCCAAGCACCTACACCATCATTGTGGATGATTTCCACATGGTTATCAATAAAGTATCCCTGCATACCTAAAACAAAGGGATTAGAAAAAATAGAAACAACATCATGCATCAATATCTCCATCCTTGGAGAAAAAATTTCCACCATTTGAGCCTCTTCTTGGACCTCTATCTCACTCTCAATCTTCATTTCCAAGGCTTCTTTGTCTTGAGCCTTAAAAACACCACCAAACTTCTCCCATTCTTCAACTATGGCTTCAAACTCTTGCCATAAATCAGGTTCAACTGCTACATCTTCTGCAACCTCATCCTCATGCCATTCTCCTTGGCATACCAAACTATCACTCATCTCACTGGCCACTTCATTAGCCACACAACTTGATGTCTTAGGGGTATCTTGCTGCCCTATACCCTCTCCCATTCTCAATGGACATGTCATAGTCCCAATCAGAATCATTTCCTTAACTTCAAGCCCTCCAAGACTTGATTCTTTGTTTTCTTCACCAGTACCTTTGTCTTCCATCTCTTTCTCAACATTTTAAACCTTTTTATCCTTAGGTTCGCCATCCTATTCAACACTTATTTTCTTCACCTTGTGCTCTTGTCCTTCCAGTCGACAACTTACCTCAACCTTGGCATCTTCATCCACCTTCTTTGTTGGAATTTCTTCCCTAACTTCATGCATGTTTGTACTCTTGATGGTTGTCTTCTCCATTGCACCATCACCCTTCATCAACCAATCCTTCACTTTCTCTTTATCTTCATCTTCATGTTCCTTTTTACTTAGGAACTCTATCTTTCCAATCAAATCTATCCTTCTTGACATACCCCAAGATGCCCCATCATCCTTCAATGGATTCAATACAAACTTCTCCCCATCCTTGTTGATGCTATATGTATTTTTGTAACCATCATGTAGGGCAAACCTATCAGATTGCCATGCTCTTCCCAAGATCTAACGACAATCACTCAAAGGCATAACATCATAATATGAACCAATATTGAAAGAAACATATGCTTGTTCTTTAACATCAATCCATTAATCATCACTTAACCCATATGCTCTGTAAGGTGTCTCATGAGGTGCCTTTGGTAGGTCCAACTTTTCAACCATTTCTATCGAGACTATGTTTTTAAAGGACCCACTATCAACTACAACCTTGCATACCTTACCCTTGAAATTGCATTGTGTTTTGAATATAGGAAGCCTCTGAACATACCTTGCCCTCCTTCCTTCCTCTTCTTCCATGATGGCTATAACTCTTATCTCTCAACCTTCAATATCTCCTTTGCAAGGATCTACTTCCTTGCTCTGATACTAATTGATGCAGAGGGTAGGAGGATCTTACTCAAACACCTAATGAATCTTACCCACACCCACACAACTCACTCCTCAATACCTCTCATTGGTCAAACACATCACCTCTGATCCCCTACTCTCCACATACTAGAATAACAACCCCACACACTGTCTCACCGTTTTAGGACAGTCAAAAGTATAAATGACAATATTTGTTGACCAAAAAACTCATAAAAGTCTCTCCCTTTGGTTTCAAACATTACCAATGTACTCAAGACACTCACAAATCCCCTTAGGCTCTATCCATTTCCATACATACTCCACTAAACCATTAAACACAACTTTAAAATTAAAAAAACAAAATATACCTTCTTGCTGTCCTTGTCCTTCTTGATAGACCCATACTCAGAGATCTATAAATTTTGAACAAAATATTATTTTCTCAATCTCTTTAGTGAGATTATTTCAAACTTAACCCTCCACAACATATCCAAAATTTAAGAAGATCCAACGGTTCAGTGATGAGATATTGCCCTCGCATCAGGACTGTTGCAGTCACACCCCAAATCTGACTGTTTTTTCAGTCTGAAACCTTCATGAAGCACGTGCCAAATCCATCATGGAACCCTAAACACCCCATGGACAGGTAAAATAAATCCTTACCCTCATCCCTACCCAAAATGGGGTTTGTAAAAACATCTAAACAAAAGTTATTACATTTATGAGGCCACTGGATGCACTAGTAAGGGTTTTAACAGTTTTGAAACAAATGTCAATATCTCCCACAAATGATAATGAAATTGCACCAAGTAAAAACCAAAGCACTCTTAGTTAATTTCACTTTCATCCTAGTAAGATAACTTAATCAAATAAATGCATATCAATTTGCAAATGAACAAATTTCAATCTGTCATACATTGAAAACTCATAAAATATAAGGAAAAATACAATTTTATTGCTCCACTTCTCAAATCTTGACCTCCACATCCAACGTCTCCCTCAAAATGGATTAATTACATCATTTTATAGTTCTCCAAACCTTCTAAGGCCTAAATGTAACTAATAACCACCTATAACTACCCTTTTTTGCATTTTTACAACATTTTGCAACAAAAGTTGCTCAAAAGTTGTCAAGATTGACAATTTCATTTGTCAACTTCACAATTTGAAATCTAATCACCCCAAACCACTCAAATAGTCATTAAATGACCTTTTAAACATTATTACATCATTTATTCATCATATTGATCTATTCTACCCTCAAAACCCAATTTTAACCTTTTTAGGCCTATTTTGCCAATCTTGACAATTTTACATCTTTTCATCTTTTCATTACATTGATTGGTACTAATGGCCCATTTACATTTAAAAATGACCTCATAGGTCTCATTAGCTTCCTCCAGTGCCCTGTATCATCATATGACCCCTTGAACTCACTGTGCTCAGGGTGCTCTTGCACCATCTTGCATAGCAACTTGTCATACATTTGTCATAATTTTGCCATTCTTGATTTGAATTTCCTTTCAAATCTCTTCATGCTAATCTTGTCCTCTCTCCAATTTGTCTATAAATTGGATGATTTTCTTCAATCAAAGGAGATCAATCACATTTTTGAGTAACCTTATACTATGAATTTCATCTCTCAACAACTTGCTTTCCACTTGCATTTTGCACTTGTAGGTGAAATCCACATCAAATTTGAAGGTGAAAGAAGAACAATGGAGCCACATGAAGGAGATATCTGTGTTGGTTTGTTTTGATTTCATTTGATTTGAATATCTTGTCTTTATGTCTTCATTGATTGGATTGGGATTGCTTTCATAGCAGCTTTAGGTTTTGTGGTTGTCCTAATTGCTATTGTTTTGATGATTTTCAATTTCCTGATCTACAACTCCTATAAAAGTTAACTTATCATCATGTTTATTTTGATTCCTAGGTATGGATACCAAATAAAATGCATCAAATCCCTCCAAGAGATCCCATACCCTATGCTTGTAAGATTTAAGCAAGTCATTCTTAGTAACACAAATATTTCTCACCTGATTAGCAACTAACCCGCTATCTCTATATACCTTCAAGCAACCAATACCCCTTCTTCTTGCCCATTCCAAACCATGAATGAGAGCTCCATATTCAACATCATTGTTAGTACAACTAAAATAGAATCTAAAAGATGCGTAATATTTCTCATCTCTTGGAGAGACAAGCATGCATCCACCACTAGTGCCAACCCTACTCCTTGAGTTGTCAAAATACAACTCCCACGCTTCATTTTCTTGATGTTTACTATGTTGTTAAGTGCTTTTTTCAATATTATGCGTAAAAGAATTAGTCTCATGCAGCATATAAATACCAAAATTAAATTCTTCAAACTGCTCACCTAATTCAATCACATTAGTTTGAGCTACCCACTCATCAAGAAGGACATCTGATATACCTTATGTTTATGTATCACTATCTTGAACACCAAGATGTTCCTCTTGCTCACTTGCAACCAAATTGGCATTAATAGGGGGTAGATTGTAGGGATCAATGTGATCTCTGGCTATGGGTTCCTACTTTACAGTGACTTTTGTACCATACCTAGCCCTAAACAACATATGAGACAAGTCAAAGGAGAGATAGCCACCAATCTTAGCTGTGAAATCCCTAGATAAACATATGGAAAAATAGGGAGGCAGCTAGTGCAAGAACACCTCCTTACTCAACAGGCCTCCATGAGGTCATTTATGGAATACAAGTGTTTTGATGGATACTCAATGTAAATGAGGTCAAATATGATCATTTGTGATGTAATAAGGTCATCTAGACCAATATTTGTCATGTTTAGTCATAGGTTGCTCATATTGGCAAAATTGCTCAAAAGTTGTCATATTTGGTGTCTAACGTACACTTAATTCAAAAATTGGTTGTAAGAGGTTCCAAATTCCCCCTCAAGGCTTAAATAGGCCTTGGATGGTTGGCAATGAAGTTGGATTGGTGATTGTATTGAAGTTTGAAGAGCAATGAATTGAAACATAGATATTTGTTGCACTTTCCTTGTAATTTCTACATGTAACAATCTGATCTCATGATTGAATCACATTGATTTATCATTCTTTTATATTTAAAACTAATTTGGGATGATACCTTGATTATTTCTGTATCATATAAAATTTTTTTCACGTGATTTGGTTTCATATTGAGGAAGATCGAATAAATTTTGTAAAAACTATCATAATTTGATCTAGGGTAAACAATGACCTTTAAAATGTGATATCTTTTATATGCATTGCCAAATAAGCCCACCAATGGGCATAAACATGTATTATAATTTTCTCTTTCTTCTCCAATTTTTTTTAGGTTTGTTACATCAAGTTTTCATGTGTTTTGAAGAGATCTAATGGTTGTTTGGTGTCTCGGATTGAAGAAAAGGCAGTCTTGAAGGGTTAGTTGTAATATACATGTGTTAGATGAATGGTGGAGTGTGTGAAGGGGATTGAATGTGTTTTTTTCTTTGATACAACCCTTATTTCCTTGAACAAACCCTTATTCCCTTGTGTGGAACCAAAAACTCAAGGATCTTAAACTTAATCATGGTTGTCACATAAGGACAACAGATTGAGACTTTCAATGTCTGTCAAGTCTAGGGTGGTTGTTGGGGTTGTAAATGTGTATGGATTTCAGGGAATGGAAGCACTAATGTTGTATGGCCTTGTGAATGATGTTTTGGTGCTCTTGGAACAGGTATATGCCCATGATAAGTGACTATTCTTGAACATTTATATGACTATCTTTCTTGTGACCGTGAATTGAGTCTATGGTCAAGTTTGTAAGATTGCAAGAGTGGAGTAATTTGGTTGTTAAGAGAGTGTGAGAAGTCTTGTTTCCATTTCCCAAATTGTGCTTCCAAGAAAGGGTCATGTGTTCTATAATGACTATCCAAAAAAAATTAGTTGAGCCATTGGGAAGTGTTATGGCAATCAGGTGTGTTGAGTCCTTGAAGGATGTATGAAGGTGTTGAGTGTTGTATGGAAGCATGGAAAAGGAATATCATGAAGGGTGTTTGATAATCTTTGGTTGAGGGATGATGTGTGTTTTTTAGTCAATACAAAGGAAAGGTGTTGATGAATTAGGAGAGTGAGAGCATCTAATTGATGAAACATGCCTATTAGATAGGTGAGTTGGGATAGATTGTCCCTAGTTTGTGAGTTGGTGTGTATGGATGCTCTGCATCAAAATGGTATCAAAGAAAGGAAGTAGGTCTTTGAAGAAGTTGGGATTTGAGAGAAGAGTGAGTAAGAGGTTAAGGATAAGATGCCTCCTAATAGTGTGGGTACTGCTAGAGAGTTGCAGGAGTTGAAGGAGAAGAATGCAAGGTTGCAAGAATCCTATAATGTGATGATAGGAAGGCTTGAAGCCTTAGAGTCGAATCAAAGAAGGAATTTCAATATAGGAGATGTGAGTGATGAAGATGAAGAAGAAGAGTCCCAATAAGTAGAAGAGGAAGAGCATATAGATCCTGAAGAGCAGTGAACACTCAGATTGTCAAAGGCAGTGAAAAGTGATCAGTATAAGACAAGATTTGACCTACCTATGTATGGTGGAAATATGAATGAAGAAGAGTTACTTGACTAGGTAGAAAGCATGGACACATATTTTGAAAGTGAAGATGTGACAGAGGATCAGAGGGTCAAAGTGGCAAAGATAAAGTTGAAAGGACACACTCTCCTATGGTGGGAATATGAACAAGTAGAAAGAAGGAAGAAGGGCAAGGGAAAGATCATCTCATGGGACATAATGGTGGAAAAAATCAATGACAAGTTTCTCCCTAGAGACTATGAGGTTCAAATGTTTAAAAGAATACAAAGTTCAAAATAGAGGGATTTATATGTGAAAACTTATACTGATGAATTTTATAAGTTGATTATAAGAGTAGGAATGGATGAGGATGAAATTGAAAAGGTGGCTAGGTATCTTGGAAGACTTAGGTTCAATATTCGTCAGGAGTTGGTAATTGCTAAACCAAAAAGTGTTGAAGAATGTTTCCAATTGGCAATCAGGGATGAGGAGAAAGTCAAAATAAGGAAAGAGAAATCCACAATAGGAAGAGGCAAAAACAATAACAAAGGTAGAGGTGCAATTCCTTCACAAAAGCAAACCCATGAGGATCAAGGTGATACAAGCAAAAGTAAAGAACAATCATTTTATGATTTTAGAGGTGGATTTGGTAGCAATAGAGGAAGATTTCGTAGAGGTTCTAATAAATTCTTTAGTAGATGTTATAATTGCAATGAATTTGATCATCCTTCTTTTAAATGTCCTGAAAAGACAACATCATCATCATCTACGGTTGATAAAAGGGTTGCATTTTCACAAAAAGAGGAGGTTGATAGTTAAAAGGTGGTTGAATGTAATTTTAAAGTTGGAGGGAGTTTGATGATTAAGAAGACTATTTTGAAGACCTCACAAGGACATGAATCCATACAAAGAAGAAGCCTCTTTAGAACAAGGTGTAAATGCAAAGGTAAAGTTTGTTAATCTTAGAGGATATGGTTAATATTGAGAGAGGGGGTGAATCAATATTAACAAAAAATTCAAATTTGAAACTCAACCTTATAAAACTTTCACTAAATCAATCAATAACTGACAACAAAATCATTTACCAGTACCAGTATCTACTAATAATCATCTGCTAATCTAATTTATCAAGTTTGTACATTAAGTGTTCATTAACCATGCATTAGCTGAAAATAAAATATAACAACATATAAAAACATTCACCATATGAACACCATGTTTTTCACGTGGAAACCCAAATAGGGAAAAACCACGGTGGGAATTGGTACCCACTAAAATTGTGCAATCTTTTGGAATGCACCCTATTAGGAGCTTAGACTGGTTAGGAGATTACAAAGATGCCCTATTAGGAGTCACCCGATTAAGGGATTTAATATGATGAGCCTTGTTAGGAGCTTTGACCTGTTAGGATCAACCTCACATACAGATTTAGAACTTAGATGTTGAGTCACCCTGTTAAGTGATTTACAATATAAGGACTGTTAGGACCTACTTGATTAAAGGATTTTGACTGCTGCAACTGTTAGGGAACAACAATGAATGATCAGGGTATAGAACTTAACTGCTTGCTTGATTAGATCCAATTCTGCTCCAAATCTGTAACACTTAACAAATCTCTCACACTCTAGTTCAACTTCACACTCTTCTCAAAACCACCGACACAATAAACATCAACTAAACCTACATAAATAACCTTTACAACTAGGTTAGTTACTAAACCCTAGATACATCAAGAATTTATAATACAGATAATCTTAGATCATATCGGATCATCATACAAATCATCATACAAATCATTACAACATTTTACAAGACAATATCAACCATTGAGTGATCATAACTCATCACAACAACTTGATCTGATACAAAGTCAAACCCTTAGAACACTCTTCTAAGCGCTTTGTTGTTTCCCAAGGAATTCCATCTTCAAATGCGCCAAAATAACAATTCATCCATCTACATGGGTTGTTCCACATCACTTCCAACATTTTAATTTTATGTAGATCACCGCCAAACCAAAAATTATTACTGGTTAAGAGAATTATTTACCGGTCCTTAAACCCTAGCAAAAATACAACATAAATCATAAACATGACTTCTAGTAACCAAAACATGATGCGGTTCTAGTTAGATACATATTACAATGATGCAAACTCACATTCGAAACTGCAACACTTCAATCTTCACCAATCACTAGATCTATTCAAAATATTTCCTCATTTACCAGTTAAGGTCCTAATTCCCAGTTTCTTGTTTCTTTACCGGTTAGCTCTTTCCGGTAGACCAAAAAGACTAAGATGACAAAATACAACATAGTAAACACCAGTTGACATCAATTGCCATCAATGAAAGCATAAGTAACTGATCAAGGTCATCCAATCATTCAATCTAAATCTCTTCATCACAATGTCATCACTAATAGTCCTTTACCATTCCAGTCATCATTCTTCATCTGCATTAGTTATGCCAATCATGCCAACAAAGTTTGTACTATTATTGTTGATTCTGATTCAACTGATAACATAGTTTCTATGAAAATGGTTGAGAAATTGAATTTGGAAAGGATACCTCATAAGAATCCTTATAGAGTTTCTTAGGTTAATGATGATGTTACTTTGTTGGTGAAGGAACAAACAAAGGTTGATTTTCAGATTGGTCAGTATAAAGATAGTGTTTTATGTGATATCTTGCCTATGGAATGTAGCCATATTTTATTTGGTAGACCTTGGCAATATGATAACAATACTTGTTATGATGGTAGGAGGAAAACTTATACTATTGAAAAGGATGGGGTTAAGTATACTCTAATGCCAATGAATGATGACGTCAAGGGTAAGAGTAAAATAGTTATGTTTGGTAAGAAGATACTACTCAAGCATGAGAAAGTTGCAGCTAATTCAAGGTTAGAGAAGGTTGAAAATAGTGATTTGTTTGCAGGGGTAATGATTGGATCAGTTATGTGTCCTTTTGTGCAAGACAAGATTAGCAAAGAACATGTACATATAGATGCTAAGGGGTAGGTACAATGGGAAGAGACTGAACAAGTGTTGGAGAGGGTGCAAGTGCAACCACCCCAAGGCAATTCTTGGTATCAACCAAGTGTTATGGTGATTGATAATCCTTTTTGGTCTAATGTGCCATTGGGTTTTGGTTTTTCTCCATTTGTTGCAAGTGTATCAGGTGTATATTCAGAACATGGAGTTGGAGTCCCCTCATGTGACATAAGTTTTGGTTTTGAGGGGGTGTATGGTGCAGGAGCACCTCCTTACTCAATAGGCCTCCATGAGGTCAATTATGGAAGACAAGTTTTTTTATGGATACTCAATATAAATAAGGTCAAATATGATCATTTGAGATGTAATAAGGTCATCTAGACCAATATTTGTCATGTTTAGTCATAGGTTGCTCATATTGGCAAAATTGCTCAAAAGTTGTCATATTTGGTGTCTAACGTACACTTAATTCAAAAAGTGGTTGCAACAGGTTCTAAATACCCCCTCAAGGCTTAAATAGGCCTTGGATGGTTGGCCATGAAGTTGGATTGGTGATTGTATTGAAGTTTGAAGAGCAATCAATTGAAACATAGACATTTGTTACACTTTCCTTGTAATTTCCACGTGTAGCAGTCTAATCTCAGGCTTGAATCACATTGATTTATCATTATTTTATCTTGGAAACCAATTTTGGATGATACCTTGATTATTTATTTGTCATATGGAATTTTTTTCACGTGATTTCATTTCATATTGAGGAAGATCCAATAAATTTTGTAAAAATTGTCATAACCTGATCTAGGGTAAACAATTACCTTTAAAATGTGATATCTTTTATATGCATTGCCAAATAAGCCCACCAATTGGCATCAACATGTATTATAATGTTCTCTTTCTTCTTTGAAAGTTTTTATGGTTGTTACATCAATTTTGCACATGTTTTGAAGAGATCTAATGGCTTTTAGGTGTCTCAGATTAAAGAAAAGAGTCTTGAAGGGTTAGTTGCAATATACATATGCTAGATGAATGGTGGAGGGTGTGAAGGGGATTAAATGTGTTTTTTTCTCTAAGACAAGCCCTTTTTTCTTTTAATAAACCCTTATTCCCTTGTGTGGAGCCAAAAACTCAAGGATGTTAAAATTAATCATGGCTGTCACATAAGGACAACAGATTGAGACTTTCAATGTCAGTCAAGTTTAGGGTGGTTGTTGGGGTTGTAAATGTGTATGGATTTCAGGGAATGGAAGCACTAATGTTGTATGGCCTTGTGAATGAATTTTTGGTGCTCTTGGAATAGGTATATTCCCATGATAAGTGATTGTTCTTGAACATTTGTATGACTATCTTTCTTGTGATGGTAAATTGAGTCTATGGTTAAGTTTGTAAGTTAGGAAGAGTGGAGAAATTTGGTTGTCAAGAGAGTGTGAGAAGACTTGTTTCCATTTCCCAAATGTGGCTTCCAAGAAAGGGTTATGTGTTCTATAATGACTATCCAAAAATTGTGAGTTAAGCCATTGGGAAGTGTTATGGCAACCAGGTGTGCTGAGTCCTTGAAGGATGTATGAAAGTGTTGAGTGTTTTATAGAGGCATGCAAGAGAAGTATCATGAAGAGTGTTTGATAATCTTGGGTTGAGGGGTGATGTGTGTTTGTGAGTCAATACAAAGGAAAGGTATTGATGAATTAGGATATTGAGAGCACCTAATTGAGGAAACACACCTATTAGATAGGTGAGTTAGGATAGATTATCCCTAGTTTGTGAGTTGGTGTGTGTGGATGCTCTGCATCAACAACTCTATAATGTATATGTCTTGTGGTATTGAAAAGTTTGGACAGGAATGTAAGGTTAAACTCAGACCTTTAATGACCCCTATGGTGTTAACAATAGTTCCATCTAGATACACTACCCACTTTTCAATTGGTTCATACTCAATACCCAACTTATCAACAATTTATTTGGGCATTACTGAACTACTAGCCCCTAAATCAACCATACAGTTATGTACTAAATGATCTCCTATAATGATAGACATAAAAAGGTGGGGGATTATATTTTGAAGCTTGTTGTCCTTTATCATTTTTATTAGTATTTTTTAACACAGTCCCGAACTTATCCCTACTAGGCTCATTTGATAAACTTAAATCTGATAAAGCTGATTGGAGTAATTCCTTTTGGCCAAGGATACTTAGGGAATCCCGCATAGACATAGATACATTGACCTTTTTCATATGCTCGAGAATGTTAAAAGTAGATGTACCTAACTTAATTTGGCTTTTAGGGGTGGTGACATTACCTTGAATAGGAGATGTTTGAACTGATGGGTTGGGTTGCTCCTTACCTAGCAGAGGCTGACTTCTTGGCAAAATTCAGGTAGTCTTAGTGTTTGATGGGCTTGGAGCACTTTTATTTACATCTGGCACTTGATACACATGAGCTTGAACTTTATCAAACTATTGTCCTCCATATATTACCCTCTTTTTACTATGTATGTTGGCTGCAATTGAAGAATCAACCTAGTTCACACCACAAAATTATTCTCATTGCCAGTTGAGAAGTATTGTCTCATGTGTCTTCTCTTCTTGTTGTTGCACTGGAGCTTTCACAAGCACATTAGACTGCACTGTTGGACTATTTTGAACCATAAGGGATTTGATTAATCACCCTATTTGCATAGGTATTCTAATTATGGGGTTGACGACATGGAAATAACCATTCATAATCTTGGGATAAATTATTTTGGATAGGCACAATCTCTTTGGAAGTTCTAGTAGAATTGGGATTGTAAGCTTGATAGGGCCTTGAGTTAAGAGTGGGTCTTTGGCCTTGATTATAAGGCTGATAAGGTGGTTTTTTTGATTAATTTGTTGGTAATTGGACTAAAATGGGGGTTGATATGGCTTGAAACTCTACTGCTAATGCTTTTTTAAATTTACTACATTGCCAAATGTCTGCAATAGCCCTTTAATCTCTTGTAACTGTGAAGATTGGGTTGGAGATGCATTTTATTTGTTATTGGGCTAGGGATGAGGTGTTGGTAATGCTAGTGCAGCTGGAATAACAACTATAGGAGGCACTTGCATAGGTACTGGTGGTTGAGTTGCAGGGAATATGGGCAACAAAGGTCTAGGGGCAATCTTACCAGCTTGGATGAGGTTGTTATCAGCTCTAATGGCTATGTCATAAGCTTGAGGCAGGGATATTCCTCGCATAGATTTGACCATTACTGAAATATCACTGTTTAAGGCTCTTAAATAATAAAGAAATTCATGATCAATAATAGGCCTTACCATTTGGGGAATCTTATCGCAGGTCTTTTGAAATCTAATTAAAATCTGCCATGAGTTCATGAGGAGATCTCTTGATAGTGTTCAACTTCTCTACCAAAGACCTCTGAACCATTGTAGAGCTCTCTCTTTGAATGATGTTACACACAACCCAAGTGAAACACTTTCTTGAGTGACATGGTGAGAAACACATATAATAGCCACATCTTTTATGTACTTAGCTGGGGTAGTTTGGTCTTCACCAGTAAAAGATGGTAAACTCTTTAGAGAAACAATAGGGATATCATCATGTTGAGTTAAATTTAAAGGGATGCCCTGATGAAATGCAACAAAAAGTTGGTTTCTAGCCCTAGTAATCATGGTAGCTTGAACTGTAGGAGGAATAAAAATTGGGAAAGCAGTATGAGACTTTGTAGATGGAGAAGTAGACTTGGTTCTTCTGGAATAAATAAGGATTTTTTTGGTCTTTCATCTACCCTCCCTTTTCTCCTAGGTGGGGAAAGTTTCAAATAGTCAAATGGGACTGAGCTACTGCTTGTTTGCACTCTTCTCATATGCTGCAATGCACTAAGTCTTCTTTTCTAGAGTCAGTGTCACCAGGTATGCTATGAAAGTACCTCTAAAAGACAAATAATGAATACTGCACACACCAAATAGTAGCCAAGGTGGCCTTCTATGAACTATAAATAGTTCAATAGTCCCACTGGGCATGTCAAAGACTATTATCACCTAAACCTGCACCTTATTGCTAAGCTATCAACTCAATAGGCTTATGACACATGGGAACACTCCTAGACCTATGGGTTGCCTAAAATTGGAATGAACCTCTAGAGAAAGTTGGTTCTTGTGGAGATTCACCTAATTCTAACTTATTTTAATTATCTTACCGAGAAAAGAGGAAGAAGGATTGCATAAATTAAACCTATAAACTAACAGGTGATGCACCAACATATAATATAAGACCTATAAACTAGTTGCACACACACAACCATCAATAGGAAAATCATAACATACACAAGTCAAGCCTATATATTTATTGCATAAATATTTCACAAGAAGGTTATGCTGCCTAAATCCTAGAAGGAAAGAAACTTCCACAACTAGAACAATTCTGCAACTTAAACACAACTTATAACCTGCAACATACATATAACTCTATTAAATATGCTTAAAAGGAGACAAAACTACTAGGAAATATAATTTTTCACAAGTAATAACATAAATCATTAACACACAATGAAACAAAGGAACGAGAAGGTAAATCCAACTGAGGTAAATACTGATATACAAAGTCTAAAAATCTGAGTTACAAATCTATATCTGTAATAAAGAATTCTCAAAATGAATTACAATACTACTCATTAAATGACAAGAACTCCCTTCACAAAAGATGTTAGAAGCATACTTATGCTTCACTTGAGTAGTTAAAAGAAAATAGGAGTCCTAACTTCCTTGCTTGAATTCAGCCAAAACCCTAGAATCTAGCCACTAGATTTCTTCCAAAAGAGCTCCAAATGGATGAAAAAGTCAAATTTCACATTGTCAAGCATAATGACTTGCAAAAACAACCTCAAAGATGATCTCCAATGCTATTAAAATCACAAAAACAACCCCTATATCTCCTCCAAGTGTCCTGCCACCTCTCCAACTTCCCTATATCCTTGGCACACATGCCCTATATACTTGGCATTTCTCATTAAGTTTATTCCTGTAAAGCGGAAAAATCGAACCCTAGTTGTTCTCCCCTCCCCAACTCCAAGGAGAGAGAAGGGAGAGTTACTAGGGTTGATGGTTTTCACTTAGTGGAGACTTTACATTCAAAAGAGGGGTTGAAACCCACAAGACCCAATCCCACGCAATGCAAGATTGGATTCTAAATGAGTTTCAAGGGTTAAGACATCAAGGATACCCTCTTTTGTAAAGAATGTAGATAGGAAGATTGAACTAGGAATGCATGTAAAGTAGGAAAGATTCACTTATAAATAGAGATAGGGATATGGGATGAAGCTGCGGACCTGGAATTAGCAGTAAAATGTTGAGATGGTGCTATTCTGCAAATTTGAGCGAAAGTTGACGGGACAATGGCACCCGGCGTGCACACGGTCCTCCGAAAAATCCGTGAAACGAAGGGGGATCTGTTCGTCTCTGCACAAGGATTCCAGATCTTCAATTATAGCCGTGTACCTGCAACGTACACACAGAAAAGAGAAGATGATTGGGGGGTTAGGGATTAGGGGTTTGCCTTTAGGTCAAACCCCGGTTTTGGAATTAACCAAGAAATGAGAATGCTGTAAATGTAAATGTTTGTAATGTAAACAAGTACTGATACCTTGTTGTAAGAATGTTTGTATTCTTACATGTGAAGTTGTAATGTATATAGTATGTTGTATGTTGTATGTGATCTCCTCTTCAATGGTTGAATCCTTGTCTTGAATGCAACACCTAGCCTTGAATGGAGACTTAGAATGCTCAATTGCTTGAAGGAATGCTTGAATGTTTGAATGTTTGAATATTGCTTCCGCCTTTTGCACACATCTATTTTCCTCTTTCTTACCTCCTCAAATGGGAGGGGAAATGTAGTTTATATACTTGTCAATTAGGGCTGATAGACTGATTTTCCCAACCTTAGGCTGACCAGGAAGCATTATTTCCCGAATTGCAAACTTAAAGACCCGATGCCCAAAAGAGACCGGGCCCAAAATAGGGCCAGGGACCAGGGTGCTGGGCGCCATGGTCCTGGGGGACCAGGGCGCTAGGTGCCCTAGTCCTGAAGGACTAGGGTGCTGGGTGCCATGGTCCCACCTCCCGGGACAGCAGGGTGCAAGGAGGGATCATGCCAAGGTGCAGAAAAATACAGTTTTTGGTGTTTAAAACAGGTTTCGGGGTCTCCATTCAGGTTCAACGTTGCGCTGCCATCGTGAAGACCCAAATGCAGTCAAAATTGCAAGTGTCACAATTTTAGGATGTTACATTTAGCCCCCACTTTAGCGGGAGTATAAGCGTATGCTCATACTTCCGATAAAGTACAAGGAAACAACATTGAACAACTTTCACCACGTCAGGGAGGCAAGATACACCAAGCCCCCAGTGGACTAAGGATCTTACGACATCGATTGACAAAGTAAAAGGGAAGATCATGAGGGAGAACCATGACTGTCAGTAGTAAGGTTCCCTCACTATAAGTCATGCAAGAAAGATATCAAAAATTTTCAAGGCAAAGCTAAATTTGTCAAGAAATTTTCAAGTATCTTGAAAAGATATGAATGGGATGTATGCCCCCCTACATTAAAGCAATCGCACACGCCTCATCGAGGGAGATTGCTTTAAGGTAGTGATACATATAAGAAATGAGAAAGGAGCACATTATCACAAAGATTTAGCCCCCAAGTGTGAGATAAGCCCAAGGATAATAGACACAAAATACAAAGCACAAGGTGACTTCGCTTTCCTCGGGGTCAGTATGCTGTATGATAATTCATGTATATCATATGTATGTATGCATAATTGTTCTTCATTCCCCAATCAAGGAAGGTCACCTAGAAGAAGGGAACACATGTGTCTTTTGAGTCAACATGAGAGAGACCAAAAGAGATCTCAATGCTTTGCATCGTCCTCAAGTAGACAACACTAAGGACAACAAATAGAAGAATAAGAATAACACATAGAAGAAGTAACAAAAGAGATCAAGAGAGGAGGAGAGAGTCTGCTATGCTAATGAAACTAGTCTAGCACGTCATCTACCCCCCGATCTTGCTGATCAATATTTCGGGAAGGCAAGAAACACGCTAGAGGAGGAACATCCAACACAGCAGATGGAGCTATCACAAGATCCAAACAAGGGCTATGTTCATGTTCCGAGCCATGTTGTTCTTGTCTAGGAGCTAGGATAAGTGCTTTAGAAAATTCGTTAGATAAATGGTTATCAACATCAACATATTCATACTCACTATCAGAATGAACAGGAGTAACATTTTCATCATGAATAACATTTTCATCTATATCATCATCAAGATTTATAAAAATAGGATCTTTAACTCACACAGGATCAAGGCCATCATGCATCTTATGTTTAGGAGATTTTGGCTCAATCGTCGGCTGAGGAGAAAATGGAATAATACTGGCTGAAGGTGTTTTTGGGGATTGCAAAGTTTGAAAAGCAGCTACCTGAGCTCTAAGACGATGCTTTCATTGGCGTTCACATGCAGAACAATTTTGTCTAGTCTTAGTAGGAAGTTGAGGAGATTGAGGAGGAGGAATGTTCTCATCCTTATCACTTGGATGTTTAGGTTGTGGTCTCTTAGGTTGGGTAATAGGAGAAGAGGAAGGTCTCTTCTCTCCATAAGAGGAAGGAGGAGGAACTGCTCCATATAAGGGAGGAATATTTGGTTTAGGAAGGAGACCAAGTCCATCATGACGAGGAGGTATAGGTCTACTTTTAGGAAGTTTATTAGATATAGGCATAGTCACATTCATAGGGATAGGTTGGGAATCTTCTTGAGGAAAGACATTAGTTTTATCTTTCAAAGGAAGAACTTCCTTCTCAAGAAT
Source organism: Cryptomeria japonica (assembly GCF_030272615.1). Classification (NCBI taxonomy): domain Eukaryota; kingdom Viridiplantae; phylum Streptophyta; class Pinopsida; order Cupressales; family Cupressaceae; genus Cryptomeria; species Cryptomeria japonica. The sequence continues at coordinate 321,236,227 of NC_081407.1, forward strand.
GATAGGAATGTCAAGTTTGGGTGTTCTAGGTTCACTTAGAGATAGGATCATATCTTTCTTCCACTTTTGATAAGATTTGAAAAGATGATCACTTCACAGAGGAAGAGATTGGAATTGTTTAGGCCAAAAGTAATCAATAGGAACACTAGAAGTTCTTTCAGCTGGTTTAAAGAGACTATGATTGAGAGTAACAACTTCACCATTATGGGGAAATTTCAAACACTTGTGAATAGGAGAAGCAATAGCTTTCATGGAAGACAGCCAAGGATAGCCTAGCTTCACACAAAATTATTCAGATGATGGAATAATAGCAAAGTGCACATCAAGGGATTTGTTATGGACCTCAATAGGTAATGTAATAGAACCAATTGCAGGAGAAGAAAAAGCATCAAATAGTTTCACAACCACATTTGTTTCATCATAGATCACTTGATTCAATTGCAAAGTAAAAAGAAATTCTTCAATAATGATATTAACCATACAAGAAGGATCAATAAGCACTCCACAACAAGGGGTATTCTTGACTTTTGCAACTATATATAAAGGACCATCAGGTGCCCTGATAGTTTCACTGGAATCAAATGTGATGGAAGGTTCTTTAGGGATTTTCTGCTGCTCTACAAAGTTAATCACATTCGGAGTCATAGACACAAGATCATCAGGTGAGACAGAGGAATCATTAGTATCAATCACATTAGAGGTATAAGAAGGTAATGGATCAGTAAAAATCTGAAGATTTTGGTTAGGAGGAGCTACAGATGTGTTGCCTTTATCATTCACACCAGAAATAGAGATAGTATTATTATCAATCAAATCTTTAATTTTACCCTTTAAAGCAAAACATTTTTCAGTATCATGCCTAGGATGACGATGAAATTGACAAAAAGATTTGTTATCAAAATAGGGTGAGTTAATCTTTGTAGGATCTATTTGCCTTATAGGAGGAAGATTAAGCACATTTTGTTCCAATAACTTATTCATAATACTATGCAATGATTCATTAAAAGGAATAAACTTTCTTTCTTTCTTGAAAAACTTAGAAATAGGAGGCACACCTGATGCCGCATTCACATTGTTGTTGATGATGTTTTCATTGAATTTAATGGACTCTCTGTTCGGTTTAAACTTCCCAAATGGTTGTTGACTACTATCACCCTTATCACTCGGAGCCATAGGATTTGCTTGTTCCATTTGACTCACAGTCAGTTGATAATTGTGAAGAGTTGCGCACAACTGTTGGAAAGAAGTAAACTCAGAAAACAAAAGTTTTTCTCTAATATCTTTTTGTAAATTAGAAATAAAGATTATTTGAATTTCATTGTCAGGTACTGGAAAAGAAATTTGAGCATACAAATGCTTATATCTACCAATGAAATCAGTCACTTTTTCTTTAACACCTTGTTTACAATGCATTAAATCAATCAAAGTAACTTTAGGACTTATATTGCTTTGAAATTGTTGAATAAAAGCATTTGCAAGTTGTTCAAAAGAAGTAATAGAATAAGAAGGTAACGAGCAATACCATTGTAGGGCTTTATCTCTTAATGTTCTAGTAAACAGTTTTGCAAGCAACCTTTGGTCATAAGCAAAATCAGTACATATTGTTTGAAAGGTCTTAACATGTGTTAGAGGATCACCCTTACCATTATAAAGCTCCAAATGTAGAATTTCAACATGTTTAGGGGGGATAGTTCGAACAATGTCAAGAGAAAGTGGGCTCGCAACATCAAATGTGGGCACACTAAACTTAGATTGATTCATAGAGACAATTTGTTGCTGTAAAGAAGAGACAGTTTGTGCAAGATTGTTAATGGTCGCTTTAGTCGAAGAGTTCATATTAGACGTGTTAGATTGTGATGGAGGTGTTATGTTATTGAAAGAAGGTAGAGAGTAAGGTGGTGGGACACTATGATAGTTAGTCATAGGAGATGATTGGAAAGGAGGAACACTACAAGGAGGAATGGAAGGGTTAAATGAATTGCCCCCTTGCGTCATGTTCATTTGTGGAGATATAATAGGAACACTCATTGAAGGAATTAATGAAGAAGTCAGATTGAATGAAGGAAGAGGGTTGATTGAAGAAGAGGGATTGCCCCCATGACTGGTGATCATAGGTGGAATGTCTTGTATTGAAGTAGTCATTATGTTTGATGTAAAAGTAGGTATACTAGCAATAGAAGTTGTCAAAGGAATAGAATGATTAACTTGAGTAGGAGGTTGTGTATAACCTAAGGTTTCGGCACAACTTTTCATCGGCATCACATTCAAATCCACAATGTGTGCAATACCACACAAAATATCAATTCCATTCTTATCACTTTGAACCATACATTTTAGACCCTCAATTAATGAAAGAGCTTCACTATCAGGGTATTCTTGAGACATCCATTGTCAAAAATCATCAAATTGGTTATCCAATTTTGAAAGTTGTTCTACAGAAACCTCATGGAGAGCTTCTTCATCATTAAGAGGATTAGAGGAATTACCCATGTCCTCGTTAAAAAGGCCATTCAAATTAGGTTCCATCTCCTCGATAATTACACCTTGGAAGGACTTAATTCTAAGGCTTCGTCTAATGGGAATAGTGTAAGTAGGGCTTATTGTTGTAAAACTCATGCACTAAAGAGAGATAGAAGATTTTGAATTTTAGAGGTAGCAAATTTCAATAAAATCAGCCAATCTCCTAGATTTAAGCTGTTAAATGCAATCAGGACAATCTCCCGAAATTTCGAAAAAAAAGGCCGGGACTGTGGCAAACGGAATACACACAGTCCTCGCAACTTTTTTTGAAATTTTCAGGGATGACAGTTATGATGATTTTAAAGCTAATCTAAAAAAATTGAGTGATTTTACGATCTGTAGATAGGCCAAATTAAAGTTGCAATCTCATAATTGAACCCTACCAAGATTGTTGAAAAATGTAAATTTTGAATCTTGAAAAAGAGGGGGAAACTAAAATTTTGAATTTTATGATTTTAGAGGGAATACTAAAAGCAATGCAAGTTTTGAAATTTAAAAATCGACTCAATTTCACGCCAAATTCAAATTTTGAAAATGGAAATCAAGGTTGTTGCAATTAAACACTTAATTTCAAAAGTCACAAATTGTAAAAATTTGAATAAAGCACTGAAATTTTGAATGAATGTCAACACACTTTTCAGATTTAGGACAGTAAGAAACACAATTTTGATATGAATTTCAATTTCAACAATTTTTGAATGATTAGAAGCCTTAATCCAAGCAATCGCTAGACCAAATTTAACTTTAATTTTGAAAGTGTTAAAATTGATAAAATCAGCCAAAATTCTGGATTTTAGCAAAAAAATATAGTAAGATCTAGCTCCCAAAATTTTGGAAAAAATGTCGGGGACGATGGCGCTCGGGGTGCACATGGTCCTCGCAACTTTTTTCCAAATTTTCAGGGATGAGAGATATTGTGATTTTATTGCGGAATCCAAAGTTACAGTCGATTTGGAGGTGTTTTGATTAGTGAAATTATCAGTCAAAGGTTGAATCAAGAAGGTCTTAAAAATTAGGGTTTTGACATTTAACCACTTAATTTTCAGAATTAAAGCACAAATATGAATTGACAATTTGCAATAGAAGGGTAGATCTGAAACAAGCATTAACAATTAAACATTTCACAAGTTTAATTACTTAAAAAGAAAATTTTAGGGTTTTTATGCAATCAACCTCTAAAATTTGCAAAAGATCAAACATGGAAATATAATTAGGAAAGCAAAATTTTCAGATCTAACCATGAATAATCAGAATGAGGATGTTCACGTCGGGTTCACCAAAATGTAAAGCAGAAAAATCGAACCCTAGTTGTTCTCCCCTCCCCAACTCCAAGGAGAGAGAAGGGAGAGTTACTAGGGTTGATGGTTTTCACTTAGGGGAGACTTTACATTCAAAAGAGGGGTTGAAACCCGCAAGATCCAATCCCATGCAATGCAAGATTGGATTCTAAATGAGTTTCAAGGGTTAAGACATCAAGGATACCCTCTTTTGTAAAGAATGTAGATAGAAAGATTGAACTAGGAATGCATGTAAAGTAGGAAAGATTCACTTATAAACAGAGATAGGGATATGGGATGAAGCTGTGGACCTGGAATTAGTAGTAAAATGTCGAGATGGTGCTGCCCTGCAAATTTGAGCGAAAGTTGACAGGATGATCATGCCCGGTGTGCACACGGTCCTCCGAAAAATCCGCGAAACGAAGGGGGATCTGTTCGTCTCTGCACAAGGATTCCAGATCTTCAATTACAGCCGCGTACTTGCAACCTACACATAGAAAAGAGAGGATGACATGCGAAGGTGTAATGTATATAGTATGTTGTATGTTGTATGTGATCTCCTCTTCAATGGTTGAATCCTTGTCTTGAATGCAACACTTAGCCTTGAATGGAGACTTAGAATGCTCAATTACTTGAAGGAATGCTTGAATGCTTGAATGTTTGAATGTTTGAATATCGCTTCCACCTTTTGCACACATCTGTTTTCCTCTTTCTTACCTCCTCAAATGGGAGGGGAAATGTAGTTTATATACTTGTCAATTAGGGCTGATAAACTGATTTTCCCGACCTTAGGCTGACCAGGAAACATTATTTCCCGAATTGCAAACTTAAAGACCCGATGCCCAAAAGAGATCGGGCTCAAAATAGGGCCAGGGACCAGGGCGCTGGGCGCCATGGTCCTGGGGGACCAGGGCGCTGGGCACCCTAGTCCTGAAGGACCAGGGCGCTGGGCGCCATGGTCCCACCTCCCAGGACAGCAGGGTGCAAGGAGGGATCATGCAAAGGTGCAGAAAAATGTAGTTTTTGGTGTTTAAAACAGGTTTCGGGGTCTCCATTCAGGTTCAACGTTGCGCCGCCATCGTGAAGACCCAAATGCAGTCGAAATTGCAAGTGTCGTAATTTTAGGATGTTACAATTCCTATCTCCCTTTTGACTAAACACTTGACATAATTGATCAGTTACAACATTTTGGACTTGGCTTTTCTCCACACTTGTCATCATTTTATCCATAATAACAATATTCATTAAGTTTAAAAATCAATTCAATGAATATTATTTACATTGCCAAAAAGTGATATAAACACTTAATATTTTTAAAACCCACAAAGGTATTTGTGAGAAAGAAAATAAAGTAAAACAAGATTCAAAAATGCCTAAATTCTTTTTGGTATATTTAGGGTAAATAAAAACCCTAAGTGAAAGGCTTTTCATTCCATTTTTTCATTGATGCATTTTTCAACCCTTCATTTTCTCTAGCTGCCAAGGGTTTCTGGAGATTTTTTGAAGTTTTTTTGTAGGTCGACAATGCATATCTAGATCAAATATAGTGATTTTTGTCATTTCTCCTACATTCACAACCCATTTTTTTTCTTTGTAAAAATGTGAGTATGATTGTGGCTGAAAAATGGAGTTGTATCTTTGTTGTTCTGTACTTGAGGTTCTCATGAGTTTTTGCAACTAATGGACAATAAAGTTTGTGTATCTTTTGTTTGCCCCAATTAGCTAAACTATTAAGGCTCACGACTACAGATTCTGACTTTACAATCACTGATATCACCAGTTTGATATTTGATTAAAGACTGCAACTTAACTAAGTGCTTCAAAGGTTGAACTTTCTATCTCTCTTTCATTTGACTCATTCATAGTGCACTATTTCGTATGTGATCCTTATTTTTGTATAATGTCAAACACTAACGATTCTTTGAAAATGAAGTTTGATTTTCCTTCTGGCTCCTTGTTCTATGATCAATGTATCATCTCATGGCTGCTACATGGGCTTTGCACATTCTTTCAACTTGATCATTGTATTTAAGCTACTTTAAATTGTAGCTTTCATTATGATTTTCTGCTCCATTATAATATAATTGCGACTATAGAATGTTCTTTAGGTTATTCCTTGCAATGAAACATGTTAAGATCCGTTTTTGATTTTAGTGATTGTCATAGCTATATGCTTTTGTTGATGTCATCTTAGACATGTTTGAAAATACTTCACAAGCTTCTCTGAGTATGCATCTAGCCTTCAACTGATTGTGACCTTGATACTTGGTGAAGTTTAAGGTTGCTAATACTGTTCAATGAAGATGTTCATTATCTTCTTCATGTGTCTTGACTCATCATAACTATAACTTCTATTATGATTGTAGACGTATAAAAATGACCACATTCCTAAATGAATATTTTATGCTCATTTCTCTATTTAATTAAATTATCCACATTCTTCTATTTTATTGAATAAATTATTCAATTTATTTAAATAAAATTCACTATATCCATTTTAATGAATAAATCATTTTATTCAATTAAATCCCTTCTATCCACTTTTAATTAAATTCAAATTTAATTAAATAAGTTATCCCAAATTGAATAAATCTAATTTATTTAATTTCTCCAAATTGTAACCAAATTGAATGAAAATCATTTAATTCAATTAAATCCTATTATCCCTCCATCCACTTGCAAAATCCCAAACCCCTTCCTAATCCCTTCTAGAATCTTCTAATCGCTTCTAATTAACCTAACCCTCCTCTAAATTTTGTCACATCCCTAAGCAAAGGGAAGTCACTTCTCAAAAACCTTAAAGTCTTTGATAACCATTGAAGGTTTTCAACCTTCAACCACTAAAACCTTTAAAGTCTTTGAAAACCATTAAAGGCTTCCAACCTTCAACCACTTAATCCCCAAAGTCTCCAATAACTATTAATGGTTAATTCAAACCCTCCCACATGGTTAAAACATTTGTTTTGACTCAACCTCTATCCAACCCAAGGGTCTCATCAGGCCATTAATGCTTTGACCATGATTATCTCTTAATCATTTGCACAAAGGTTTATCCTTGGATTAACTCTTAATCCAGTGGGTAAGCCTAACTTAGACTTGACCCTTAGCCTTTAGATAACCATGAGGTCTTCTCAGGCCTTTAATGCCTCCAACCTCTTTTCTCAACCCAATCCTATGTTGACACTTGTCACCATTTTATTGGTGCCAATTGTGCACATGGATCCCCAACTTTCAAACCTGGCCCTTGATTAAACCATTCAATCTTGACCATCTATTGCCCTGTTTGTGCTATAAATAGAGCCCTCATTCCTCCATTCTTAACAATCATCTTTCAAATTTGAAGCATTATACTTATGCTCAAATTCTTTCAAGCTTTCATATCATTTTATGCTCATCATTTAGCCTCTTTTAGATCAGGAATTAGACTAAATATGCATGTTAGAGTACTTCCTTTATCATTTTAGTTCAATCATAGACTAAATATAGTATACTAGGATAGTATTCATACTAACCTCGTCATCTTATCATCTAGTTTATTGCATTTTTAGCATCATACATAGTTTAGCATCCATTTCATACTAAATTTAGCAAAAGCATCTCTCGTTCTCATATTTGCCATCCCTAAACCATTTTGCTCAGTGATCTGAGAGCAAAAACGTTGGTTTGAGGGACATTGTGAGATAGAGAACCATGGGACCCTCCTTGGGAAGCTGAGTAACACTACGTTACTCCATAGCTTGCATCAAGAAGTCCTGTGTGTGTGTGGACTAGTATTTTACAATATTTTCACATATTGATTTTTATCAGCCTACTTTTCCCGCATACATTTCTGGCGCCCACCGTGGGGCACGACCCCAAATAACAAATCGATTTTTGAAATTAATCTTTTTTGCAGGTCCGCGGGAAACAGGAATCGGCGCATAAAAAACGTTCCATAGCGCATCTGCCTAACAGTTTAGCACTTCTAGCCTACTGTTTAGCGCGTAGGCTCTCTGTTTTAGCGCGTAAAGACCTTGTTTTAGCGCATGATTTGTATTAACAATTTTTCCTGTAGGTATCGACGCAGGCAAAACACATAGTAGCGCATCAACTTAACAGATTAGCACATCAGACCCTCAGTTTAGCGCCTCTACTACATCGTCTAGCGCTTAAAACCCAAACAGTAGCGCATCAGATTTAAAATTTTCCAGTAGAATTGACCGCGGGAAAAGAAAAACACAGAGTAGTGCTTCCAACACCCAGAGCAGCGCATCCCAGTAACAAAATAGTGCAGAGAAACATAAGTATAGCGCATCTGGATCATATTGTAGCACGTACAGTTTGTTCTGTAGTGCATCAAAAAAAAAAAAAAAAAATTGTTGTAACCAAATTGAAATTTTAGACTTGTAGAAGTCCCCCAAATCACCTGACATTTTGTCTTTTTGGTTGCAGGATTCTAACGGTTTCTTGCAGGTAGAGCGAGGAATTTTATTTTTACAAAAACAAAAAAAATGATTTCTTTTGTTGACCTCCAAAACGAAAAATTTGCTTTGTTGACCATTTCCATTTTTCTAGATTAGAAAATCTTTCTTTTAAAGATTAAAAACAACATCATGTTTTTGTGGAGCAACATCTCTACATAGGTTAGCAAATCACTGAATTGGAGGCTTAAAAAGAATCTTTGTTTGCTTTGTCTCGAAAGTGTAAGGTATATGCTCTCCCCTTAACTGGGTGATCAAAAATCCAGACCACTCTTACCGCTTTCAGTTATTTCAAAGTATATACATCCTTTAGCAGGTCTGCCTTCTCGAGGAGTTGCAATCAACTCTTAAAGACATTTATGGCCGGTGTGAAGGGAATGACCTAAGTGGGGAACGACTTTGATGCCAAGAATTCCAACCCACTATAATCAAATGTGGAAAGTGACGAAAGTCCTTTTCAACGGTTGCGCGCAGTGATTAGCCTTCCCCCAGTATCCTCGAAATACGTAAAGCCTTTGTTCTAAAGGTTGGGAAGCCTCCTGAGGGAGTTTATCACTGACGGACGAACGGGAAGCCTGATTACAAACCATAGAATTAGAAACTTTTAGCCGAGTCAGTAACCAAACATTTGTAATATCATAGTGCAAGGGTGGGGAAGAATCCGCCCCTAAGATTACTCACCATATATCTCCCAAGATAACTACTCAATTGTGAAGCAATTCACTTTGAGTTAACTTCTGGCAAAAGACAAAAAAACGGGCACCCTCTAGGGGGTGACACGGCTGTTTGAGCTGACGGAGTATCGAGACTAGTGGGCTATGATGTTACTTATGACCCTTGAATAAAGAGTCTTTCTGAAGTGTTTTATTTGTATCCAAAACCTGTTAAAACATTGGGGATTTGAACACATCCTCGCAGAACGTACACTTTTTGTTAGATTAGGCAAAATGATTGTACTTTGTGTGCTGTGCTTACATTTGTTATTTCAAAAAATCATCCATCACACTTGAAAATTTTCTCAAAAAAATTCAAAATTCTCACAAAAATCACCAAAACAGAAAAATCAGGGTAGTCTAGCGCATAAGAGAAACATCTTAGCGCATGGAACACTCAAATTAGCTCATCCAGAACTCAAATTAGCGCGTGCAGTAAAAACAGTAGCGTTTCATCCTCAGGCAAAATAGTATACAATCCTTTAGCGCATCCGAAAAATGGTCTAGCGTGTAGCAGTAACATCTTAGCGCGTAGGCACCCATAAATAGCGCATAAAGAAAAATAGTTAGCGTGTGGGAGGCCCAGTATAGCGCATAGCTTTTCCAAACAAATTTAGCACATGGAAGAAACAGCTTAGCACGTAGAAACCATATATTAGCGCATTCACCAAAACAGTTAGCGCGTAGCCAACCCAGTATAGCGCATGAATTTTTCACCTGTTAAAGCAAAAAAATTTCCAAAAAAATCAAATTTTAGCGCGTGTCTAGGGGCAGATTAATGCGTGTGCTTAGTATTTTAGCGCATCAAGGAAATTCAGTAGCGCATGCAACCTCTGTTTTAGCGCGTGAGCCAAGGCCGAAAAATAGAGAGTTAAAACTGGAAAAATTTTGAAAATTTCAAAAACATTTTAGAAGACTTTTTTTCATCAAAAAAAAAAAAATCATCTTTTATCAAACCAGAGAGACAAAAACAAACTATTAAAAACTTTTCTCAAGCTAAATTTGTGTTAAACAAAGTTGTCCGAATCCGAAACAAATCGAACAATAGAGGATGTCTCTCCTATCATAATCCGGAAAATTTTCATCATTAGTGTCATCAAAATCCTTTACCATCTTACGGATTTCTATCTCAAAACACTTGTTTAAAATTCTCAAATCGTCAAATCTAGTTTCCAGATCGAGAAGCTTTTATCCATATCATTTGACACACTTTATCGTGAAGGGGCAGCCTTCACTCTGATAAAGTAAGATTTGAAATTTCCAAAACAAGAATCAACTGAATCCAAACCAATCAAAGAAAATCATTGATCACTCTTGCATGACTAATCCCCTTATTCTGAGAAGAAAGAACCTCTATCGTAACATCACGTTGAAGAAACAACAACCTAGTTTTTCCAAATTCATCAAGCGAAATAAGTTTTTATACATCAATAGTCAACTCTTCAAATCTCATCGGGTATTCCTTCATCACGTCAAACGTTATATCCAAAACAAATCTAGCAAATTTGACAAGGAACCCTTGAAGACAAGAGCATACTGTCAAGAGTCTGCTTTTAATCAAACTATAAACCGCGGCAGAAAAATCAATCCAGCATTCTTGCCTGACGAGTGCATCACATATAACACATCTCGACCAGAACCACCAACACCCGCGCAACACATTGAGGAGGCTTTTGTACCTTTCATCACTGAAAGCTTCTATTAAAATGCCTGTTACTCACTCTCAACAAGACAAACAAAGCGAGGCACACGCAGAATCAAGTATGAATCGCAGATTATCAAATCCTTTTGAAGTTCCGCCTGTAGAAGAACCTGAAATTACTGAAGCCCTTCTTCGGGAATGTCAAGTAAATCCCTCTTTCCAAAAACTTGTCGAAAAGCTCATGGAAAATGACAAGGAAAAATATCTGTTGATGCTCACAAGCAAGGGCGTTAAACTTCTTGAAGATTTCGACCCAAATCTTTTTCAAACCGGATCTCGGCAATATACATCTCAAGAACAAAATCGAGAAGAAGAAACTCACATACCTGAACAACATAACTTTGAACAACACATTCCAGAACAATGCATACCAGAAATGCGTATACCTGAACTAGACACACCAGAGCAACATATACCATTTACCACTCCTTTTCAGCTGAGAACCAATACAAGGCAAGAACTTTTTCCTCGGCAAGATAATGCACCCTTGATTGCTCTTACTCAACAAATGCAAATGTTGCAAAGGCAAATATAGGATATGCAACAAGGGACAACAGTGCGGTACTCTTTAAATGAAATCCGTCCTTATCCATTTGACAGAAGCTTGAACATGGTGCCTTTTCCTCCAAACTCAGACGTTCCCAAATTTGATAAATATGATGGGAAAAGTGATCCCAGAGATCTTGTTCGAGAATTTTGCACACTGAGCCTGGAATTTGCTCATGATGACACCTATTTGATGAGGTTATTCCCCGGAAGCTTGGGAGGGCAAACTATGGAATGGTTAGCCAAAATTTCGCCACCTGTTAGATCATTTGATGAATTGGTTAATAAATTCATTACCCACTATTCCTACAACATCCAACATGCCATAACCATGCTAGATGTTTGCAACACCAAACAAAAGAACAATGAAACATTCATGGCATTTCTTCAACGCTGGAGATGCATGGTCTCCAGATATCCTCGAGATATTCCTGAAAAGGAGAAAATGGAAATCTTCATTGATAACTTGAATGGCGAAATGAGTTACAGACTAAAACTTCAATGCATACCATCTTTCGCTAAATTGATTGAAAATGGCATTCAAGTGGAGGAAGCATGTGTCAAAAAGGGAACACTCAAATTCTACAAGGAAGGAACAAATTCATCAAACTACAATAACCAAAATAACACCAACTTTGACAAATCTCAATTTTTGACTCGAAACAAAAATGAAGGCAACAACGAACCACATGATCCTAAATCGAAACAACCAGTGCTTGCATTATTTGGAAATCCTCAGAACACAAAAAATGCTAAAAATACTACTCCCAGTGCTAACACATATGCGCAAAACACTGATCAAGGACAAATCAACACAAACAACACAAACGATAATCAAGGCAAAAAAATGAATCCTGGACCTAACAACAATACACGCAACAACATGAACAATTTCCAAAAGCGTATCTTCACACCACTGGGACAATCACTAGAATCCGCATTCAGAGAACTTTTGGCAAACAAGTTCTTTCTTTACCACCACTCAACAATTATGAACCCCCAATCAAACCACCTTGGTGGAATGATTCACACTATTGTGATTTCCATCGCAACAAGGGTCATAGAACAAACGAATGCATGAGATTGAAACATATAATACAAGACATGATTGATCGAGGTGACTTAACGGTCGATGGTCTCAAAACAAATAATGATCACGAAGCCTTCAAAAATCCTCTCCCAAATTATAACAAAGATGGAGCATCAACTTCAAATGATACACGCGGAGCTCGTATTAATCACATCTACAATAACACTATCAATCATATATCAGTTGAAGATCATCAAGTAAATGTCATCACCATCTGAGATCAGCATGATCATGAATCTGTCAATGTAACAACTCGCACTCAGAAATACGTCTTGAAGGGACATACTGCACCTGCAACTACCACACCTAAAATCCAATATGACTTGGTTAACCAACTACGCAAGACTCCAGCTCGATATCTATCCTGGAATTATTAAAACTATCACCCAAGCACAAAGACATATTGGAGCAAGCATTATTGGAAACAAATGTACCTCAAAATCTGGATACAGACAGATTTCAAGCCATGGTCACCCATATGACAGGACCTCTTAACCTCACCTTCTCAGAGCATGACAATACCTCATTGAGTCATCCGCATAATACCCCTCTCCATATTGAAGTCATTGTTTGCAAACACCGAGTCAAGAGAGTCCTAATAGATGGAGGAGCCATCCTTAATATCTGTACTTTAAAGCTTATCCATGCATTAGGCTTCTCAGAAGAATCTATTGATCCTTGCAAAAAGATTACCATAAAAGCATATGATGATGAAGAGCGGTCCTCTAAAGGCACAGTAATATTACCTATTCAAGTAGGCCCAGTACAAAAGGATACTATTTGTCAAGTCTTAGATATTGATCTAACCTACAATATTTTGTTAGGATGACCCTGGATACATGAAATGCAAGCAGTCCCTTCTACATATCACCAGTGTGTCAAGTTTCCTTATGATGGCCAAGAAATCTCCATATCTGCTAATCATAATCCATTTCAACATTGCAATGCAATGGGGGCAACCCAGGATAGTTTGGTTCCTCATAATAGAGAAAAGAAGCAATCTTCAACATCAGATCCATACACAGAAAAATCCAACTCCTTATGGGGAGACTTCAAGCAGAAAATGCAAATCAAAGACCAAGGCATGGGAGAATACTCTTTGGAGCCTTTATGTTTGGCAAAATTGCCAACCTCACCTAGATCACATGGTTTGCCTACTACATCAACACAACTGGCTACTCAGCCCATCACTAAATTTGATGGTACCTTCATCCAATTGGGTACTCTAGCACATGAATTAGAAGACAAAGATATTCTTAGCTAGTTATACAAAGATGAAGAAGAAAATCATAGAGCAGCTACTCTGGACATTGTTCTACCAACACACATGTATGGAAAAGGCTACTTAATCATGAAGCAAATGGGATATGACGGTAAAGGACCCATTGGCAAATGCAAAGAAGGAGTCACTGAACTTATAAATCTTCCTTCACAACCTAGCAGAAACAAAGTAAGATTGGGTTCTAAACTCACGTTCCTATTGAAGCGGCTGCCTCACCTACCTATCAAACCTCAATGGAAAGTAAAGACACCGTACCAAGAATAATCCTGGTAGGAAGCACTTTTTGAATCAGCAGAAACAATCCACAAGGCACGGGAATGTCAAGATCAGAAGTTACATCAGGAAAAACTCCTAAGTCACAAAAAGGCCCTATCCGCAGCAGTAGCTCATATTCAAACACCAATATCTCAAGAACAAATTAGGACATCTTCAAATACCGTTATTCCTCCCCGAAGAAGCACGGTCTATGAACAAATCTAGCAAGTAGAAGATGGATCTGATACAGAATCTACAAAAACCATCAAAATGGTATCCATCATCAAAGATTTGTTTTCACCGTACAACACACCTGTTTACAGCACAGATAGAATCTGGGATGATTCCTATGAAACAGATTCCAATGAATATGAATGGGGTACCTGCTCCAATGCTACTACTGATATCCTGGATGATACTGATTCTATATCCCTTTCTTAGGAAGAACATAACGCAGAGGATAGACCTCTTGAATTTGGACCACAACATATCTATGATGCTCAGGAAAGTGAACAGAAACATTATGAACAAGTCTATGTGGAAGATGATACCATCGAGGACCTTGACGAAATCCTAAATTTCTTTAAACCCAAAACCCAGCACGATGAAAACTCTATCCTAACACTTATGGTAGCCGAACTTGATCCACCCAATGATTTCTTACCACTTGTCTTTCCTGACCTCATCGACTGGGATGAACCTGAAACAAATGATATACCTATTTTCCCAGATGATGCATCTATTGTCCATTACCTATGTACCGTAAATCCGGAAACAGACTCTACCAGTGACCGAAATAATGATATTTGTCAATCAGGGAGTGCCAAGTCTCTCAGTTGCAAAAATACATCAAATAATGAATCTAATGCTGAAAACCAGTCAATGGCAGCTCTAGATCATAAAAAAGTAAAAATAAAGGACGCATCGGAAGGTGAAAACCTTTTTAAGGCACCTAATGATGGGAGACTTGACACCCTTCCTGAGCACTTTCATGAGCGATCGCCCATATTGATTGAGCCTACTCAATCAATCAATATTGGTACCACAGAAGCAGCCAGAAATATACATCTTGCAGAATCTCTGACAGAGGAAGAAAGATCGGCATTCATCATCTTCTTCAAAGAACAACAAATCAACTTTGCTTGGTCATATGCTGATATGCCTGGAGTTGATCCACACCTAACCATGCATCACTTGTCCATCTCTACAGGAGTCAAGCTAGTCAAGCAAAAGCTACGAAAGATGAATCCACAGGTGGCACTCATGGTCAAAACTGAATTAAAAAAATTATTAGATATCGGATTCATTCGACCCATTGACTATGCAGAATGGATTTCCAACATTGTTCCAGTGTCAAAACCAGATTGTAGTATCAGAATATGCACCAACTTTAGGGATGTCAATAAAGCTTGTCCAAAGGATGACTTTCCTCTGCCAAGTATTGATATAATTGTAGATCTCATAGCAGGCCATGCAATGCTCTCATTAATGGACGGTTTCTCAGGCTATAATCAAATCAAAATAGCTCCTGAAGATCAAGACAAAATAGCATTCACCTGTCCTTGGGGAACGTACTATTGGAATGTTATGCCTTTTGGCTTAAAGAATGTGGGAGCCACTTATCAAAGAGCAATGACAACCATATTCCATGATATGATGCACACATTTATGGAAGACTATGTGGATGATTTACTAGCAAAATCCTTCACCAGAGCTGAACATCTCGGCATCCTAACAAAGATCTTTGATCGATTGCAAAAATTCCAAGTCCAACTCAACCCTAAGAAGTGTTTCTTCGGGGTTACATCAGGCAAGTTACTAGGCTACATAGTCTCAGCTAAGGGTATTGAAGTTGATCCAGCAAAGGTGCAAGCCATTATGGAAATGCCACCACCACGGAATATCAGTCAACTCAGATCTCTACAAGGATGACTCCAATCAATCCGGCGATTCATTGCTCAGCTAGCAGATAAAAGTCTACCATTTAACCATTTTCTACACAAAAATGTACCATTCAAATGGGAGGCTAAGTGTGCAGAATCTTTTTATCAAATCAAACAGTACCTGATGAATCCACCAGTTCTAGTACCACCAGTCGCCGGAAAGCCACTTCTTCTATATATCTCAACAACAGATATTTCATTGGGGGCATTATTGGCACAAGAAGATCAACAAGGAAAGGAACGCGCCATATACTACATCAGTAGAACATTGAATGGCTATGAGCTCAACTATACATTCATTGAAAAAGCTTGCCTAACAGTGGTCTTTGCATCTCAGAAGTTCCAACATTACATGCTAGCACACACCATCAAGCTAGTTGCAAAAATTGATCCTCTCAAATATCTACTCAGCAAAGCCGCTCTTACAGGTCGATTGGCTAAATGGGTCATGATACTCAGTGAATTCTACATCCAATACATAGAAAGACGAGCCATCAAAGGACAAGCAATTGTAGATCAGTTGGCCAAAGCACCGCTACCAGGTAAACAAACCATGGAGGTTGAATTTCCAGACAAGGATGTACTCGCTCTTTCTACTAAAAAATGGACCCTATACTTTGACGGATCCTATACTCAACATGGTTCAGGTGCCGGCATTCTGTTCATCACTCCTGAAGGACACACTATGCCAAAATCATACAGACTTATGTTTCCATGCACAAATAATGTGGCTGAATATGAAGCACTGGTCATAGGCATCAAAATGGCCGTAGAATGGAAAATCACAGAGTTAAAAGTCTATGGCGACTCACAACAGGTCATTAATCAAATCAATAACAACTATCAGACAAAGGACGACAAGCTACTACCTTACAAATGAATGGTGGATGACTTCAAACAGTATTTTGTACACATCACCTTCGAACAAGTACCAAGGTTGAACAACAAAGCAGCTGATGCAATGGCTACAATCGCTTCACTACTACAAATTCCTGAGCAACAGAGTCATTATGAGTTCCTGGTAGAGCAATTGTTCTCCCCCACCTATGACCACTCTGAATCCTAGGTTATATATGCCTTGACTGGTTCAGATTCTCCGTTATATGGATCAATATATGACTACCTCAAGCATAATATTTTACCCATTGACCAATCCCGTAACCAAAAACGTAACTTTATCCGACAAGCTGCTCGTTACACCCTTACCGCTGATACCTTATATCATCGAGGTCTAGATGGTACTCTTCTTCATTGTCTTGATCGTAATGATTCTGATTCGGCTTTACATGAGCTTCATGAAGGTATTTGTGGTACACATTCCAGTGGCACTACTCTTGCTAAAAAGCTTCTACGAATGGGATACTACTGGCCTACAATGGAGAAAGACTCATATCATTTCGCCAAGAAATGTCCTAAATGCCAGATCCATGGCAATCTGATACATGCACCAACACGAGAACTATAGCCGTTTACAACATCCTGGCCCTTTTGTTAGTGGGGACTAGACCTGGTTGGCAAAATTCATCCTTCATCTTCAAATGGACACAAGTTCATTATAACTGCAATAGAATACTTTACCAAATGGATAGAAGCAGTTCCCATGACCACAGTGACCGGGAAACAAATTGCCTCTTTTATCCTAAATTATCTGATCTGCAAATATGGTATTCCAAGTTCAATCGTCACAGATAATGGACAACCTTTCAAAAACCAAGATGTATAGGAACTATGTGAAAAATTCAAAATCCAACATCGGTTTTCTACACCATACTACCCACAAGGAAATGGTCAAGCAGAAGCATCTAACAAGATAATCCTAAAAATCCTCAAGAAAATAGTGAATGATGCAGGCAAAGATTGGCACGTACAACTCAATCCAGCACTTTGGGCATACAGGACCAGCATTGGCACACCTACAGGAGCAACACCATATTCATTGGTATATGGATCAGAGGCTATTTTACCCTTAGAGGTAGAAATTTCATCTCTTAGAGTCTCTTTGAAAGGTTTAATCCCTGATGAAGAGTATCAAGTTAACCGACTGCAAGAACTGGAACTATTAGATGAAAGACGCCAACATGCTTATACTCATCTCAAAGCATATCAGCAACGCATGTGCAGGAGCTACAATCATAAGGTCATTCCTCGCAACTTCAAGGTTGGTGATCTAGTCCTCAAAGAAAATCCAAGAAATCAGCAAGATCGAGAAAAGAAAGGGAAATTTGAACCTAACTAGTTGGGTCCCTATGTCATCATATCAGTCTATGGATCAGGTGCGTATCAGCTAACAAATTCTGAAGGAGATGTGCTCGATGATCCAACTAACAGCATTCATCTGAAGAAGTACTATACTTAAGATAGCCTAGTGCATGGAAAAAGCCAAAAACAAACAAAAAAAAAAAAAATCCAGAAAAAGCAAAAATACAAAGTACAATAAAAACAAATGGTGAAAACTTGGTAAACAAGCGCCCTTGTGAAAGATCGGTTCCTTTATCTATATCCATGCTATTTTATCCATCAAAACACTATCGGCCATCGCCCGACACTTAGCATATATCCATTCAGGACATACTTAGCATAGTCACTATCCTGGGTTATCCACCTATATCTATTCTCTTATCGCAGTCCACCATGACTTGGAAATCAATGTACATAATCGTATCCAGAGGTACACTCAGCTAGGGGCATTAAATTGTTCAACCACTTGCACACATTCAAGACATTCCAACTATTGCAAAACTCAGACACATGACATCCAACAAACACAACTACGCTTCATCACAACAACCAAGACAAAAACAATACACAGGAATCTCAAGGATGGATGATTTTCTGAAGTACTAAATGTTGCATTATCGCATAAAAGTCTTTATTATTTTGCATTTTGAACTTTTTAATTGTTGGAATCTCCTCCTTATCTCATAAAAAGCTTCAAAGCTAGAGATCATGAGGAACTTCCCATATTTTCTTAGTCTTCTGTCTGGGAGCCGATCACTTGTACTGTGTAAATATTTGCCTCGAGACGTGATACATTACATATCACTGAAGGCTTGATTCCATTTCATGCATATAAATGATCTACTCTTGTCTGTTTATGCAATACGCACTCAGGTCGTCCTGGTTCAATTATACCTTGACGCTTGTGCTATCTTGCAAAATCAAATATCATGTAAATTTTACTCAGGTCATTATGGTTCAATTATACCATTATGCTTGTATAAATTTTCAACATATCCAAAAATCAATAAATGCTCCATGATGATATTTACAAAGAAAACAAATAAATGGTTATATCGGGTGGCAAATACAGAATGAGAGATGCTCCAAAGACAATTAGTTGCATTTCATTTTACAATTAGTTGCATATCATTTTACAATTAGTTGCACATCATTTTACAATTAGTTACATATCATTCTTATATCATTCATTACATATCATTTTGCATCATTATTACATTATTTTTTACATCATATCATATTACAATTAGTCGCATATTAAATCATACATCTCATTTTCAAGATACATCTCACAGCATATAAAAGCATATATCCTGCATCATACATTACATCATCTATGTAAACATTACATCATCATATGAAAAGGAACTAGCACACATAAACATGCATCCATCTACACATCACATGATAAAAAATGGTGCCATCCATATATATATATCTCAAAAATGATCCAAAATGTACAAAATATGTCAAAACTGTGTCCAGTACAAAGAGTACAATGCTCAAAAATACAACAGAGACCATGTCTCTCAAGTATGACTATCTCCTGATGGAGATGGTCTAGCTCCAGATGCACCCGCCCTTGGATCTCCAGGAGGGTCCTGTCTCGCTCCTGATACACTCACCCCTGGATCTCCAGGAGGGTCCTGTCTCGCCGGCCCCGTCACTCCTCGGCTCTCAGATCGTGTACCAGCAGTTCGAGATCGACTCGATCTTGACTGTGCAAAGCTCTCCACTCGCCGATCTCTAGGTACTGCAGCCTCATAATGCCGCCTATAATACTCAGCCTCCTGCACTCTCTGCGTCAGCTCTCTAAGGGTGTCTCTCAATGGACCACCCGCCGCTGCTCTTTGCACAGTCGCCAACACCTCCTCCGCTCGACCTCGCCGCTCTATCTCAGTATCTCTCTCAGTGGTCAACTGCGAGATCTGTCGCTGAT
Source organism: Cryptomeria japonica (assembly GCF_030272615.1). Lineage (NCBI taxonomy): Eukaryota > Viridiplantae > Streptophyta > Pinopsida > Cupressales > Cupressaceae > Cryptomeria > Cryptomeria japonica. The sequence goes on from NC_081407.1 coordinate 321,256,192, forward strand.
ATGTCAAAATCTGTGCCTATAGCTGCTGAACGGTAATCTGCAGCATCCGGATCTGTGCATCCTCTACATGACCTGGCACTCAAACCCACAGCGGTACCTGTGCTGGAGCCACCCCTCCCACTCGGCCTATCCTAGGTACGGGAGGTGGGAGTATATCTACCCTCCTCCTCTATGCTGGTTTGCCCACCTCCTCTTCACCTCCCACTGTAGCTAGTACCTCCGTCACTCTCCCCTCTCTCCCCACTCTGATAGCCAATCCTCCTCTCCCTCTCTCAATCCTCCCCTGTTGTACAGCTCTCTCCACACCTCTACCACCCCGCCTCCCTCTGGCTCCTCTACCTGCTCCATCATCTCCATCATCTCCATCATCTCCCCCCTCCTCGCCATCCGATTCAAATGCTGGCCTCATCTCCTCTGGATCTGAGATCCTCGCCACTGCCCGCGCAGCAAACAAACGGGCGAACTCATCTGTCATCCCTGCATCCTGTATCTCTGGGGCATAGTCCCAGATCTGTCCTGCTAGCCCTGTAAACTCCTCTATAGCAACGACACTATCAATAGTCGGCCCCCAATCGGCCACATCCTGCTGCCGCCGTGCATATAAATATGCTCCTTGAGGAATCCCCTGCTGGCGCCCAAACTGCCGCAAAACTCAGGTCACCAAAAACCGCTCAATGACGAACGGGGTCCTCCCAATTAGATACCTCGTCATAAAAACAAAAGGCATCTCTATCCCATCCTCTGCCCATACCTTGCAGCCTATATACGGTTTCCAGGTGACCATAACTATATCATCAAACACCCTCCTCCAATGCTCTAGTTTGCCCAGCTTACGCTGGACAGCTAGGCCTCTATATCCGTAGGCATATGCAGCACCTACGGGCCTGTCTCTATCTGCTAGTGGCCTCGCTACTGGAATATGCTCCCAGCACCATACCTGTAATAAGGTCACACCCACTGATAAGCTACCATAACCGAGGTATACTACCTCATGAAGGCTCCTGTAAAGATGGGCCAGCATCGCTGACCCCCATGAAAATCTCTGGCCCTGTGTGACCATCTGCTCCAGAACCAGCCCCCATCCCACTAAAAATCCCTTTGACCTGCGATCAGGACAAAGGAATCCCCTAATGAATCCTACCAATACAGATAGCAGCAGTGCATAATCCAAATCCAGAAACTCCTGCCAGGGAATCTCATATCCACAGACAGTCTCATCATGAAATATGCGGCGTAGTGCCTCTGTGCCGCCCTCCTCTGACTGCTCGTAGGGTAGCAGTGCCCCTACCACAGGAATGCGCAAAATCCGGTAGCAATCCTCAGGTGTCACTGTCATCTCTCCAGTGGCAAAATGAAAGGTGTTCGTGTCGCTATGCCACCTCTCTGCCAATGCTGTCAAAAGTCCCCGGTTCACAGTGAACCGAGGCATATCCAGAAGAGAGGTCAATCCACATCTCTCTATAATGTCCAAATTTGCCTGGGACAGATGTGGTATCAGCGTCCATGGTCTCGGGAATCTCTCCCTCGACTGCACAATACCCAATCACTCCTGTCAACAAACCAAACATATCCAATATCAGTTTCCACATCAAAACAAAGATATCAAAATCAAACTTACATCAACAACATGAAACAATTTGCTCATCTACAATCAAAGTTCAAAATCCTATCATTTCATATCAACCTGTAAAACAACTCAAGTTTTCAAAAACCATATCAAAACTTGTAAAACAACTCAAGTACCAAAATCACATAAACTTGTAAAACAACTCAAGTTTCCCACCCACATCAGCTTGAAAAACAACTCAAGTTTCCAACCCATATCGGCTTGTAAAACAAATTAGGCTTTCCCACACATTGAACTTGAAACAGACAACGCAAATACATCATATTCTGATCAAAACAACAGCTTGATATCTATACATAACTTAGAAAATTGCACATCAAAACAAGTTATACAAATACTCATATTGGATAAATTCATCAAAACACGACAGGCAAACAAAAACAAATTTTCAACTCGGCCAAAACTGCAAAAATTTTCGGATGCGCTAAAACACCCCCACGCGCTAGGCTGCCTCTCCTACGCGCTATTCTATCCAACCTATGCGCTAGTTCTAGTCTACGCGTTGAACTTTTCACCCAATGCGCTACCTAACCCATCCCCTGCGCTAGACTATTCCTACGCGCTAATCTACCCTCCCCGAGCGCTACCCTTTTAACCCTATGCGCTAGGTTAGTCCTACGCGCTAATCTACCCTCCCTGAGCACTACCCTTTTAGCTCTATGCGCTAGGTTAGTCCTACGCACTAAACCCCCTTACCTATGCGAACCCCGGTGGCTCCTATGCGCTAGGTCATACCTACGCGCTACCCTGTTGACGCGACGCGCTACCCAAACCTTTGCATGCGCTATTCTACCTGCACGCGCTAACCTAATACTTTTATGCGCTAGCCTATTTTTTCGGACGCAACCCCTAAAATTGACTTCGATGCACTACTTTAAACTTCGTATGCTCTAAACTAAGCTTTAGACGCGCTAAACCGAAAAGCCCGAACTTTAAAATTCAAAAAATGACTAAAAATGACAAAATGAAAAATCCAAAAGGGGTCAGAACATTGACTTACTAGTGGTCCATGCACTGCAGGTCTCCGATATCTCCAGACGCGCTCGAAACGGTGTCTGTGATAAGGAATAGGCATTTTCTCTCCAAAGCAAATTCTCCTTCAAAGTCAACAAAGCACAAATGAACCTAATTTGACCCCTTTTTCCCTTTTATAAGAAGAAAATGAAATTAGGGTTAGCCAACTGGACCTGTAATATGGTCGCGGTCTCACCTATACCAAAACAGTTGTAACTTATTGGGAGATGAATCAATCTACACACCTTTTACATGCCCGACATCATACACATCATACGAACTTCATCAAATTAAAATAAAAATTTTCTTTCAAAAAAAATTGATTCATCTTTCGAGGGGGCATCACACATCAAATCTGGGGCATCACATCAAATCTGGGGCACGACTGGCAGATCAAAAGAGCGACACAAAAATTGCATTTAATCATAAATCATAATAGGACATCATTTTCTTTGAAATAACATGTGCACACACATCACTTCAAAGAGGGGCAAAATGTAGACGTATAAAAATGACCACATTCCTAAATGAATATTTTATGTTCATTTCTCTATTTAATTAAATCCAATTTAATTAAATTATCCACATTCTTCTATTTTATTGAATAAATTATTCAATTTATTTAAATAAAATTCACTATATCCATTTTAATGAATAAATCATTTTATTCAATTAAATCCCTTCTATCCACTTTTAATTAAATTCAAATTTAATTAAATAAGTTATCCCAAATTGAATAAATCTAATTTATTTAATTTCTCCAAATTGTAACCAAATTGAATGAAAATCATTTAATTCAATTAAATCCTATTATCCCTCCATCCACTTGCAAAATCCCAAACCCCTTCCTAATCCCTTCTAGAATCTTCTAATCGCTTCTAATTAACCTAACCCTCCTCTAAATTTTGTCACATCCCTAAGCAAAGGGAAGTCACTTCTCAAAAACCTTAAAGTCTTTGATAACCATTGAAGATTTTCAACCTTCAACCACTAAAACCTTTAAAGTCTTTGAAAACCATTAAAGGCTTCCAACCTTCAACCACTTAATCCCCAAAGTCTCCAATAACCATTAATGGTTAATTCAAACCCTCCCACATGGTTAAAACATTTGTTTTGACTCAACCTCTATCCAACCCAAGGGTCTCATCAGGCCATTAATGCTTTGACCATGATTATCTCTTAATCATTTGCACAAAGGTTTATCCTTGGATTAACTCTTAATCCAGTGGGTAAGCCTAACTTAGACTTGACCCTTAGCCTTTAGATAACCATGAGGTCTTCTCAGGCCTTTGATGCCTCCAACCTCTTTTCTCAACCCAATCCTATGTTGACACTTGTCACCATTTTATTGGTGCCAATTGTGCACATGGATCCCCAACTTTCAAACCTGGCCCTTGATTAAACCATTCAATCTTGACCATCTATTGCCCTGTTTGTGCTATAAATAGAGCCCTCATTCCTCCATTCTTAACAATCATCCTTCAAATTTGAAGCATTATACTTATGCTCAAATTCTTTCAAGCTTTCATATCATTTTATGCTCATCATTTAGCCTCTTTTAGATCAGGAATTAGACTAAATATGCATGTTAGAGTACTTCCTTTATCATTTTAGTTCAATCATAGACTAAATATAGTATGCTAGGATAGTATTCATACTAACCTCATCATCTTATCATCTAGTTTATTGCATTTTTAGCATCATACATAGTTTAGCATCCATTTCATACTAAATTTAGCAAAAGCATCTCTCGTTCTCATATTTGCCATCCCTAAACCATTTTGCTCAGTGATCTGAGAGCAAAAACGTTGGTTTGAGGGACACTGTGAGATAGAGAACCATGGAACCCTCCTTGGGAAGCTGAGTAATACTACGTTACTCCATAGCTTGCACCAAGAAGTCTTGTGTGTGTGTGTGGACTAGTTTTTAATCATATTTTCACATATTTAGTTTTATTCGCCCACTTTTCCCGCATACAATGATTGTTATAATTCCTGCATATCACTACCCTTTAATAATGAGTGCTTTGTGACCATATGGTGGCTGAAGATGAGTTTAGATATTTCCACTTATTGTCATTTCAATTAATATTGTTGATTGTTGGGCTCTTTAAAAATTCCTTGCTATCTTATCAATGGATTAGTTCCTCATTGCTATGACATTTCATTGCATCCACCTAGATCTTCACTATATGTTGTGCATCATTATTGCTTCTCTTTGTTATTGGATTGCATTCTTATAAAGAGGAGTATCATTTAATTGTCCTTAGTTATTCTTATGTTGTCATTGTGATCTTTTGAATTGTGACCTCTTGTTTTTGAATGCATACACTATAATGGCTTCATAAGGACTGCTCTAAAGCTATTATTCACTACCTTTTATGTCATGGGAAACTTTTTCTTGTTTGATGCATATGCCTACCAAAGAATCAAAGTGTTATATGACTATTCTATGATAAGTTATTCTCTTGAATGCTCTGTCACTATTATGCATTGATGGCTAGGATTGCTTTGTGTTCTCATGGCAACCTTTTGTTTGATACAATGAATACCATAACTATATTTTTGTGAATGTTGGACACAAGATGCCACTGAGAGGGGGGGTGGTGAATCAATGGTATATAATTTTTAGCCTTTTAATCCCAATGTGTGAGTACTGGTTAATACATCAAGGACTAAAAGAACCTATCGATGAGATAACGAGAAAACCAAAATGCAAGCACACATAATAAGGCATATCACATAATACTGACATATATGAGGAAAACCCAATATTGGAAAAACCTTGGTGAGAAATGCTGATGGAGTCTACTGCTCCAATCCAACCTCACAATAAACATTGATTACAAATTTTAGGGCACCAACCCCTGCACCGAGCACCCACTTAGTGATTACAATACATGATATCGATACAAAAGTTATAACCTAGTTACAAATGAATTTTGTAACCTTACGATATGTCTCTTCATCGATTCAACTCTACTCTATTCTCTTTTGCTTTTCTTGCTCACCTTCTTTGACTCCTTCTCTAAACCAACCTCTACCTAATTTTCTCTCTCCTCACACTCTTCCTTCTCTCTTCCCCACATTGTTGCTACTACCTTACCGATTTTTATTCTGGTGGTAGGATCAGTTGTCAGACCATATATCTACTACCAGTTACTCCACTTACAAGTTTAACCCTACACTATTCTCTGGCTTGTCAGATCTCCTCAATCACTTAATCTGCACTGATTCACTCTATGCTACCTTCCCTCTACTACCTTCTTACTATTACACATGCTACCTGTTCACACAACTATCATACTTGGTGACAGTTCACCGGTTACCTTGACCTCACCAGTTAAACCTCTCTTAAAACCTTTTCATCAGTTTCACTTCTACACACTCAGTTGTTATGGTATTCTGCAATTTTCACTCCAACTATACAAGGCACATGCACACTTCTTTTCTCTTTTATCTATCCCACAACATCATCAATCAATTATATCTTTGGCCTACATATTTGTAGCTGAGCTTTCCTACCAAAACGTGACTTCAAATTTGGCATGTTAGGGTTTCTTCCATTGACCTTGAGGTAGACTAAATCCAATCAGATCTTGCTTGGGAATTGGCAGTCTACAACAAATCTACCATCATCACCAATCTCGTTGCTTCTAAAACATGGACTATTTGTCGACATATCTTTTGGTCAATCACCATGAATTCTCTCATTGTAGCTTCCACCAACTCTGATCATCACTCAGACAACCACCATCGATCCTTACATCACTCAGATCTTTGGTCTACATCAATCCGCAAACCTTTTGCACTACGACTCATAGCTATCATAGTCAAAATTTAATGTCGACCAACCACCATCTACCTCGCCGACTAGAGCATCACTTACTAGTCACTGCATGTTTTCCACCTCAACCCCACATGGTGTCTCTATCAATATCCACCTCACTTTAGTCTACTATGTCAGTTTAGACTTGGTCACTGACCAAAAGCACTATTGGTGCTCATCTACCGATTCACTGACCCTACTTGTACATCTCACCTTATCGGTATACACTAGCTAGTTATCCTTCATTCCTACTATCCTCTTCTTTTCTGGTTGGACCATACTTGCCCAGTCGCCAACCATGTGAAACTGCAAAATGTATCATGCACACCTTCACTTGATTATGATCACTTCACTTTGTATCTTGGCTCATTGCAGCATACCGGTATCCCTATTTGTTGGTTGGTATGTTTCTTCCTGCATACTGGTAATGTGCATGATATCATTATTCCATCCATCTCAATCTATTATGCACTGATCTATAACTGCATTCTGAAGTGAATCTATGTCTGCAGATGGAAATCCCTTCCTTCTCCTTCATCTGACAAGTTCTCCTCTTAGCCAGTTTGTCGAAGTGACAAAATCATCACTCCTTATTTGTTCTAGTAGCTCATCAGCTTACCCTTACTAATCAGGTGCATATCTTTGATTTCATGTGTTGGAGGCTCACACATGTTCCACTCAGATCATCTAGTCTCTGCCTTCAATCACCCACCTTTAACTATTTTATCCTAGAGAGTTGTGCTGCATTCCATGCATGTTGTGAGCTAAGACAAGTACTAGCACTTACTGATAGGAATAGATGGACATCAATACATAATATTCCAATCACCAGTAGGAGAGGATCTTGATCTCTTGTTGTCATTCCAATTGGTGGGGAGGATTTATCCAGTAGGCTTCTCATTTTGTCCTCCTTGCTCTCTTCTAGCAATATTTTTTCTTTAGTCTTCTCTTCATCCTAGGACAACATCAATTACCGGTGGGAGTCCTACTATGTGATCAATCTATATACTGGTGACCTACACACTCTTCATCTAGTTCACTCTGTAGTCTTACCAGTCACATGCATACTGGTTGGCAACCATACACTACCAACACATAACTCACCAGTTTCTTCTCTCCCAGTCTTATTCACCAGTCAGTGTCAACACATCACTCACCAGTTGACGAATTTCTCTAATACTTAATCAACACCAACCTGCATACTCACTACTCATCGGTGACTCCAAGGATGACAAGGTTGGTTGACATTCCATGTTTACCAATGACAGGCTATGTCGGTTGACATCAATGACAACACAATGCCAACAATCAAGGCTACTTGCATTTATCTGTAGAAGCATGTTGGGCCCAACCCTTGTGGGAGCCACATTTCACCCCACATGTTGAATTTGATTAATTAAAAGAATTGATTTTCACTTGTAGCTACACATGAAGCAAACATGTTAGAAAAATATGTGCATATCTTAGATGTGTTTGATGACTTTGATGGTTTCCTGGACACCTAATGTATGCATTGCTTATTTAATTCACATTGAGATCAACTTACATGTGCATAGGTATATGTTTATATAATGTTTGAGATCTTTCATTTCTTAGAGCATGTTGTAACATCATTATTTTTTCCAGATGTAGGAACTAGGAGAAAAATGAAGCTAGGAGGGACACAAACAACTCAAACAATAGCAATACAAGACAATACACCCCTAACTAGTCATTCCCAAGCAATGACTAGTTTCCCTCATTATATGCACATTTATATTTGTCTACTTATTCATGTATATGATATTCTTCATTTGTATTGAATAAGTAAAGTTAGTCTCATGACTTGTGTTAGAGAATGTACATTTTTTACATTCAATAAAGACTACCTTTTTTTTAGAAAGAGTTGTAAAATATCTTTTTATGTTACATACTTTTGCACAATGTAATATGTTAGAATAGTCTTTGGTTATTTCTTATGCACATTGGTGTAATATAACAAAGATAAAATGTACCTTTTCTTTGTTTGAAATTCATGATAGCTCTACCTGATTGAGCTAGTAGCAAAATTAGGTAACAATCATAATATTCAAGAATACTATAGATGATTAAGTTATCACTTTATATCTCATATCATAAGACTAAGACACTTGTAATAAGCTTGTGCTATCCTATGTCTCACTTTGGCCTATATAACCAAGAGCCTCTCATACATTGTGCATCCATATCCCTACTCTCGAATGGCATTGAGAAAAATATGGAAAACATCACACATCTACACTTTATGTAAATCCCTAGGCCTAAACGGCTATTGGAAATCCACTCCAACATTTGCAGTAAAAAATTATCCTATTCTTATAATTTAATATTTGGTAGAACTCTATAATAGTTAAGATAGTAAATTAGTACCAAAATATTTATCTATGAGGAGAATGTGAAAGGTAAGGTGCTAATAATCTGCAATAAAATTTTATCCATTTCTTATAACTTGATATCTTTCAATACTCAATAGCCATTATGAATGTCCATTTAAGGGAGGAAGTACACTACAATGTTGTATGTTATTTTAACTATTTTTACTACAATACAATCCTTATTTTATGAAAATGTCCTATTAAAAAATCACTAAAATATTTTCAGCTATTTTTTAATACCATTTCCCTGTCAAAAATGATTTTATTGACCATGTTAGATAAATAAGTATTTCTTCAAAGCCTTCAAAAGAATTTTTAATGGCTAATAGTTATATTTATATATTCATTAGATGCAATGGGTTTTGTGTGTTATTGTGCTTCTCAAATCTAATTTTTTGGTGCTTAGCCCATCTTAATGTGTTTAGAAAACAACAAAAAATAAATTATTTGCAAGTCTTTGAAATAGACTCACAATGTTGGCATTATACACTCAGATGAGAAAGGTAGATGTTGTCATTGATGGAAACAAGGTTCAAATTGGTAGTAGACTTCACCTATTAGCACCAGTAGATACAACAGAGTTATTCACAAAGACATCCAGTTTACATCGGCAGCAGATTATACCAGCACTCTAAGCCGACTTGGAAATAATATTGTTTATACAAAATGTATTGTAATGTAAATTGTATTTGTATGGCTGACAAATTTTATTGTAAAGACTCATATATGTTTGAGAACTTGTAGGTCATTTGAAATGTATGAGATGTGTATAGGTACGAAATATGAAATGTATGTAGGTATGATTGTAAGCAGTATATGAGAGCGAATAATTGTATATGCATTTTGATGTGTTTATCTTGAGAGTGAATAAGAGAAGAGCAGAGTGAAGACTATTCTATGTAAGTAGAATCATTTACTAGCAAAGTTTCTGGCAGAGGTATCAGACAGAGCTTAAACCGGCACTGAATCCAGCATTGCAGATGCCATTTTGAAGCAGTACATTGTTATTGGATTTAACCATCCAATTGTGTAGTTAGTGGGACTCCATTTTTGTTGTTGAGCAGTGAGCTCTAGGAAGTTGGCCTTCCTGCATGTGTAGGCCCCTATTGTATTGAGTAATATTTATTCATATTGGTTAGTGAGTAAATATTGTGGGTCACAAATCCCACCGAGGTTTTTCCCTTACCAGGTTTCCTCACCAAAAATATCTATGTTATGGTGTGCATTGATGCTGATTCTTTTGTTTGTCTTTACTATATTATTATTTTCTTACCGGTATATTAATTTTAGTTATAAAGTTGCAAATAAGTTTAAATCTTTCATCAACCGGTCTAACACTGATTCATCCCCCCCCTCTCAGTGTATTTGGGATTAACCAAGTATCTAACAATTGGTATCAGATCCTGGTCCTCTATTTGCAAAAGCCTAATAACTTGAGGAAAATTCTGAAACCGGTACCAATGGAAAGTTTGAGACAATAGTTGGAAGGAGCTCTTGAAGATTTTGATGTAGAAAAATTAAAGAATATCAAATTGGAAGATGAACTCAGATCTACTCAGGAATTCATCAAAGCACTTCAAGAAAACTTGGCCAGGGCACATAACAAGAGAAAATAATTAGATGAGCAACTGCAAAAACAAGATGATGAAGAAAAAGAAACTCTCAAAGATATTGCAGAGAAACTAAGACAAGATAACAATAACATGAAGAATGAGATGCAAGACTTAACCATGAGACTATGCAAGGATATTGAAGATAGAAAGAAGAATGAGGAAGATTTGGAGAAAAGACTTAATGAAGATCAGATGAATCTCTAAGGCTTAGTTATGAAAATGATATTCTTAAAACATATTTGATTCACATGCAACATGACAAAGAGGAACTTATGAGACAAGTTATCACCTTGGAAAGTGAGTTGGTCACTGCAAATGAATACAAAGACAAATTCAAAAAGAGTTTAGACAAGCTTGATGATATGCTGAAGAGTCAAAAACCTGATGGAGAAATAGTTGGACTTGGATTTGAACATGGAGAAAGTTTCAGAACTGTAAACAATCATGATCACAACAAACCGGTAAGGCAACCCAATGCTTATAAATTCCATGGCAAATGTTTTAATTGCAACAAATTTGGTCATAGAGCAAATCAGTGCAGATTTAGAAATAATCAGAATACAAACTCATCCACGGGTCAATGTTCCAAATTTAATAAATATGGTCATAACTCAAATGATTGTAGAATGAATGTGAAATGCTATGCTTGTGGTAGATTTGGACATCTATCTAGTCAATGCAGAACTCAAACCGGACAAGGTTATGGAAAAGCTATTCAAAGAAACAATGTAACCTATTATGCATGTAACAAGATTGGGCATATTGCAAGATTTTGTAGAAGCAAGAATGTATCGACAAACAAGAGAGGATCTAATGAAAAAGGCAAAGAAAAGGTGAATGAAATCAAGCAAGAATTCTCTAAACAATGGATCAAGAAAAGAGATCAAAGGAAGGATGAATCTATCTCTGCATTGGTAGAACAAAGCAATCCTGCACCAATAGGAGATTCTTCATCTAAATATGGAATAATCCTTAGGGGTAAGGAAACTAATTGAAGATCATGCATTTTACCCTTAGATGATGGTAAGAAGTCATAATTCTTCTTTACCGACACATATGTTAAGTATTGACTTAACTGGCAAAGCATTTAATGTGGTTGTTGAGTTAACTTTTGGTTATAAATCTTTGAAATTTCTCATTTCGATTCACAAAGCATTCAAGTATTTGAAGAGAGCAGAAGAGAGAATGAAGCAAAGTAGCAAAGGTTTTTCAGGGCATCCAAGGTTTTCACATTCGATAGTAAAAAGTATTTATTTCATGACATGGCTTCTTCATCTTCCGTTCCTGAATTCATTGCAAACCCTACTATATTGGAAAATATCAAGCATCCTAGACCACTCTTTAAGATAATCCCTAAGATAGCTAAGTTGGATGACTCCATTGGTGCATTTTCAAAAATTCCAAAGGGAGTTGCATTTGCTGAAGACCCTAGGGCATACATTCACTATAAAAATGAAGATTTAGGGTTCGAGGATTTAAAGAACATGTTCATGAATGTTATCACTGACAAACAAGGTGTAGTCAAACCAGAACACAAGATTGTGGATGATTTAGGGTTGGTAGACATCCTTCACATGCCTAAATTTTCAGATGAAATTGTCCATTATGTTCTTAGCAGAGTTCATAGTGAATTTTTTATGGCTAGACTCAGTTTTCAAAATCACTAAGGAACCAATTAGGGCTATTATAGGTTTACCTTCTACTGAGACAAGGCTTGAGAAGAAAAATAAAATTCCAAACAAAGAAGTTATGAACTTAACCAACACAACATCAAATAATAGATCACTTAGGGTTAGCGATATAAATGATAACAATATTAAATATGCTAGTATGGTTATTGGATATAAGGTTGCACATACTAATAGGCTAAATTTTTTTTCCAGCCTATGCATTCATAGTGCTTATGAGATGGTAATGAATAATGCAAAAATTGATATTTGTGAATGGTTGAAAGATGAACTGTTAGAAAATTTGGATAAGATAAAGGTGATAAGAAGGCAACTTTCAAGTTTGGGAATTTGATTGTATGTTCAATGCTATATTTCTCAAAGGAGATTCCTGGTATAGGCCACAAAGACTTTGCCTATGATATTTTTGCTGGAAAATAGATTAAGGAGGCAATTACCGACATGGGTTCAAATGGTGACAAACAGGTAAAAGGAATGGTTCAAAGGATTTCAAGATAAAATGAAGCAAAGGGAAAGAATCCCTCAGAGCATTGTAGATAAATATGACAAACAGATATGCTTTGTTGTTAAGAGAGATGAAATATGGATAGAGGAAGTTACACCTAGAACTGTCTGGATAACAGAGATGGGTTATGAAGTGGACTCACACATCCTAGAATCTTATGCAAATATACTTCTAGATGCTCCATGGAAACCTACTAAAAAGATCATTGGCAATACTGAAACTATTGAAAAAGATGTTGATATGCAGAAGCAGAGGAAGAAAAGAGATAAAGTATTGAAAGATGCTTCGAAGTTTGTTGAAGATGTTACAAAGGGATTGTTGAAACTTGATCCAATGAGTAGTGTTGTTGCAAAAGAAAGAAAATCAAAACAGCAATTGGTAGCACATATTTCTCCTACAGATACCTCATCCGACTGTGATAGTGACAAGGCTGTAGAATTCAAAAGGGTGGAAAGGAAGAAAAGAAAACCCTCATCGAAGAAGACAATGACTCTTAGAAAGAAACAACAAGCTATGAGAGAGCCCAATGGTCCCAAGAAGAAGGTTACACAAAAGAAACCAGAACAAAAGGAATCTGATACTCTTTCACTGGAAGAGCTTATCAATGAAATAACTCAAGAAGGAAATCTCAGTAATGTCAATAAGTTCTATCATTCTTTTAAAATTTTGATAAGGATACCATTAAAGAGACTATAATATATATATATATATATATATATATATATATATATATATATATATATATATATATATATATATATATATATATATATATAAGAAGGTTCTTATTGAAGTTATATATGTTCTCCGAAATGATTTATATCTAAGACTTGAAGCCAAAAGAATGTCTATTATGGAATTAGATAAGAAAATAAAGGTTAAGGCACTGTTAGTGGTTCATCCTGTTAAATCTAAGAAAGAAATTGATGATTTGATATCTAAAGCTAACATAACTATTTTTGTGAGTGGTCACCGACAAGTTAGCATCATGGCCGGTAGATTAAAAGAAATAGCATATGAAACAATAGATAAATGGGACATTTTCTTTGTAGAGAAGGAGAAAAGGGAAGAAAAAGATAGACAAAAAACTGACAAATTCTTTACTAAGGTATATCAGAAAGTAGATAAGGGTAAGAGTAAGGTTGGTAGTGTTCCTGACCTCACAATAAAAGATAACTTACCTCCATCGGTAGTAGCAGAGGCATCAACATAAATGCAAAATCAACTTGAAGAAAAGATATCAAAGGAAGTAAAATCAAATGATGTTGATCCTGAGTCAAACATTCTATTCACAATGAATGTTGACACTCAGGGAATCAATATTGTAATGGATAAAGAAATTGCAGAGGAAAAGAAATCTGAATCTACAAATGTTGAAATTGCTAACTCACCGGTTAAGGTTGTTGACACTCAACAGAATGTTGAGATATCAACTGTAACAAAAAAAGAACAAGAACATACACAATTTGAATCGACAGAGAATAAGAATGAGGATAAGGAAGAGAAAATGGTTAAGGTGGTTGAACAGGTATCTGGAGAAGAGAAGAAAGTCATTGCAGAACCTAGCACTTCTCCCAATACTTTAGTTGGGGATTTTAGACCAGCAAATTTTACTGATGTACTTTTGGATTCAATAAAGAAGATAACTGAATGCAATGCCTTAGTGATTTAAAGCTATTTATAACTCTTTACTGATTTTGCAAATGATTGCACCGACATTCAAGGTAGATCACATTGTTGGCTCGATAGGTAAATTAGACACATTGTCTAAATTCATTTCTTCTAACATTCAGTCTTTAGATAAAATAAATGAGGAGACTATACAAGAAAGAGTTATTAAGGAAAAGGAAGAATTCTTTGATAAAACAATAAAGGATTGTATTGAGCAGAATGATTCATTGCTACTGGCATTGAAGTCCACTATTTTGGAATATAATGAATTGTACCAGGAAGCTTGCAAACCTCATCATTTAACTGAAGACATTGATGGACAAATAAAGAAAACTCAGAAGGAGATTGATGACATTGCAGATAACATGATTGGTTCTTTAGAACTAAGATCAGTTCTAGAACAGAAAATGGCTATATATGAAGAAAAGACTGAAAATCTAGAAAAAGAGAAAGCAAGGTTGAAGATGAAAACCTGAGAGTTGAAAAATAAACTTGGTTCTAGATTGGACAATCTACTAACACACTGGATTGAGCTATCCAAGGCAACTATTCAAGGAGGGAGATCACTAGAGAAACAAATGCATTATCTTACCAGGATGATCAGGCAGACTGAAGCAATTATTACCAATAGTTCAAAATTCTTACAGGGTCTTAACTTTATTTTGGTAGATATTTTTCAGATTGTACATAACCGCCTTTAGGGTTCTAAGTAACTTTTTTTTACTTTTGACATCCTTTGTCATTGATGTCAAAGGGGGAGTGGTGTAATGAGAAAAATGTATAGAGTAAGGCATTGAAATGTGAACAAAAGGAGATCATTTTCTCAGGGGGAGCACTCTTAGTTTTTGGACTTTAGTTTTGGATATCAGTTTTGATTTTTCTCATGAGAGTTGCCATCAATGCCAAAGGGGGAGATTGCTGGCATTATACACTCAAATGAGAAAGGTAGATGTTGTCATTGATAGCAACGAGGTTCAAACCGGCAATAGACTTCACCTACCGGCACCGATAGATACAACAAAGTTATTCACACCAACATCCAGTTTACACTGGTAGTAGATCATATCGACACTCTAAGATGACTTGGAAATAATATTATTTATGTGAAATGTATTGTAAAGTAAATTGTATTTTTATGGCCGACATATTGTATTGTAAAGACTCATATATGTATGAGATCTTGTAGGTCATTTGAAATATATGAGATGTGTATAGGTATGAAATATGAAATGTATGTAGGTATGTTTGTAAGTGGTATATGAGAGAAAATAACTGTATATGCATTTTTATGTGTTTATCTTGAGAGTGAATAAGAGAAGAGCAGAGCGAAGACTATTGTGTGTAAGCAGAATCATTTACTAGAAAGGTTTTTGGCAATGGTATCAGACAAAGCTTAAACTGGTACTGAATCCAGCATTGCAAATGCCATTTTGAAGTAGTACATTTTTATTGGATTTAACCATCCAATTGTGTAGTCAGTGAGACTCCATTTTTGTTGTTGATCAGTGAGCTCTAGGAAGTTGGCCTTCTTGCATGTGCAGGCCCCTATTGTATTAAGTAATATATATTCATATTGGCTAGTGAGTAAATATTGTGGGTCACAAATCCCACTAAGGTTTTTTCCTTACTGGGTTTCCTCACCAAAAATATATGTGTTATGGTGTGCATTGATGCTGATTCTTTTGTTTGTCTTTACTGCATTATTATTTGCTTACCGATATATTAATTCCAATTATAAAGTTGCAAATAAGTTTAAACACTAATACATTTGGACTAGATTTCTGACTGAGGTTTTCGACAGAGAAGGTATATTGTGGCCAAATTTAATTTTTTTTTTTAAAAATGCCTGCATTCGTCGTAATTCCGACAACAATTTCCCATTTGGTTTTGACGAAGAAGGCATTAGCAATGAGATTTTTTTTTTTTCAAAAAAGTTCTCAAGTTCATTGTAATTCCGACGACAATGGCCATTACTTAAAAAAAAAGAAGAGGGGAATTCATTTGTGCATTGCAATCCCGCGTAGGCGTCCGTGGTGACTTCAACCCCCAAGAACATCAAACCCATGTCGAAGGCATTTGTGGCATTGCTTGCAATCCCGCGCTGGAGGTAGATTCAAATTGCCCTAGTTTTTAATTTCATGTTGCAAAAAATATACATGTGGTGGTTAATTGCCCTAGTTTAATCTCGTAAAACCATAGAACTATGATTAAGGAATGAGTGTTCAATTTTGTAGCAACAATCCCTTCCTCCCATATACGCGCATGTTGATTGTTCACATGAGATCATATCTCTTTGTGGCATCGTATCAAACAATTCATGAGCCTTGTCCATGTTTCCACATTTTGCATTCATGTCAAGCGAGGCATTTGCAAGTACAACACCTAACAAAATTCCTCTATCCGTTATGCTTTGATGGATGTCCATACCCTATTCCAAAGCTCTCATTTTTGTACAGGCAGGGGGGATGCTGGCAAAGGTTGTGGAATTTGGCTTTATGCCTTCCAATTTCATTTGCTTAAAAGTGTCTAAAGCCTTTTCGACAAATCCATTTTGTTCATATCCAGCAATCGTTGCAGTCCACAAGACAACATTTCTTTCAGGCATTGTATTAAATAGTTCACGTGCCTTGTCTATGCTTCCACATTTTGCATACATGTCTACTAGGGCAGTTGCAACTACAACATCTGACAAAATTCCTCTATCCTTATGCTTCGATGAATGTCCATACCCTGTTCCAAATCTCCCATTTTGGCATAGGCAGGGAGGATAGTAGCAATGGTCATGGAATTTGGCTTTACAGCCGCCGATTGCATTTGCTTGAAAGTTTCTAAATCCTTCTCGACAAATCCATTTTGTGCATATCCAGCAATCATTGTAGTCTAAGAAACCACATTTCTTTGAGGCAATCCGTCAAACAGTTCCCGTGCCTTGTCTATGCTTCCACATTTTGCATACATGCTAATAGAGCAGTTGCAACTACATCTGACAAAATTCCTCTATCTTTAATGCTTTGATGGATGTCCATACCCTATTCCAAAGCTCCCATTTTGGCAAAGGCTGGGAGTACACTGGCAAACATAACTAAATAAATGCAATGATCAGCTCCAAAGACATCAAACCACTACTAACAAAACCAAGAGTCTAAAATATGATAGGGAATAGTGTGAGATGTCCTGAAATAAAATATTTTATTTTCAATTTCAACTAAAACATAATTACTCAGCCATTTAATGTTATTAATAAGTGTTTAATTTATGAAAGAGATAAATGGTTGGCCACAAGTACATGAGTTACTAAATGTACACAAATAAGTGAATTTGATATTCAAAACTATCTACAATGAATTCAATTCTTGTCCATTAGTCATTTATGTTTGCAATAAGCATCTTTCTTTGTTTTTCTTAATCTTTATTCATAGTTATGTGCATATTTCACATTCTATAATTAGGATATCAATTGCTATGGCTAAACACTAGCATGACATTTGTGTTGTGGTATAGATGTGTGGAAACATAATCATGGGATTGTTATATTATAGAGATCATAAATCTAGATATCACATATTAGTTCTAGCTCTTCTTGGATTGATTCTAAAGTTGACATACAGTCATAAAGCCATTATTAGCATATCTATCCATTTCTAGTAAAGACAATTGAGAAAGTCATTTTGATATTGAGAGTTTCTTATCTGTTTACCTATTGATCATTATTAAGCCATAATATTTAGGTCTATTTATCTCTCTTGCAAAACTTCTGTAAGTGTCCTAGATTGTCCCTACTACTCACTCTTCAATGAAATAGTGGAGTTCTAAAGATTTCTTGCACAAGATGGTGTTGAACGTATCAAAAAGGCTAGCATGGAAGGTATGTTCAAGCTTCCACTTTTACAACTTACAACAAATGATTTGTTGATAGAAGAAATTCTTGAAATAGGGATACAATCAAAAGACAAGTAAGTACATACAAACCTCCTCAATTGAAAGTAAAATCTATGTATAAAAAGAGTACATTGAATCCCAATCCATAAACACAATAGAGATACCGATGGAGACTTAATTGGATGTAGCATGTCGCACCAAAGTTGTTAGAGTATGCTAAGCTAGTACATAATGTTTCGTAAAGCCACATTAGTATTTTACCCAGATCATTATCTACCAAAACTAACTATAGTAATCCTTTTGAGGATTCATTTCATGGTGCTAGATCTTCATTTGGTTCCACTTCTTGTTGGAGAAAAGAACAGTTATTTCTTGAGGTAGATGAATATACCATCAACAAAGGACAAGACCCTTTCTAGAATATAACAAATTCTACTCCAACAAAAGATCATGGGGGTTTCACTAGAGATATTGAATAAGAGATAGAATTCTACTACTGCATTAAAAGCATTGGCATGTTCTTCATTTATTGATGTAAACTCTCTGTGATGCCACCACAACCAAGAAAGGTGTAAAAAATTGTTTGCAATGCATGGATTTTTAGGATTGTCCTTTGAGAAAACAAAATTAAAGTATGGAATCAGGATCTACCAGCTCCTGAGGGAATCTTGATGAAAAATAACTGTAAAATATTTGGGCGAGCTTATATGCAAAAACTCATGCTTCCTGATGGGTTTATGTACAAAAATAAGCATGTTTAAGTGGTAAAGGGGCTTCTGGAAACAAGAGGGACAGAGATGCAGTGGAAGTGAAAATGTCTGGTGTTGTGTCTGCTCCATCTCAGAATGGGAATGGTGAAGGTGTTGTAAGAGGAGCTAAGAAGGGTGTTGGAAGAAGTGGGGGTGTTTACATTCCCCCATTTAAGCTGGCTCAAATGATGAAAGATGTGGAAGACAAGAGTAGTGTGGAATACTAGCGCATGACATGGGATGCCCTTCGGAAGAGTATCAGTGGGTTAGTAAACAAGGTAAATGCATTTAACATCAAGAACACATTCCAGAGTCATTTGCAGAGAATATCATCTATGGGAGGGGTCTATTTTGTAGGTCTTGCATGAAATCCCAAATGGCATCCCCTGGATTTATAGATGTTTTTGTTGCGTTGGTTGCTGTGGTAAATAAAAAATTTCCCGAAGTTGGCAATCTGCTTTTGCGAAGAATTATTTTGTAGCTTAAGAGGGCATACAAACACAATGACAAGAACAAGTTGATAGCAGCAGCCAAATTCACAGCTCATTTAGTGAATCAACAAGTTGCACATGAGATCATTGCCTTGGAACTTCTCACCCTTTTACTAGAGAACCCCACAGATGATAGTGTAGAGGTTGTTGTCGGGTTCGTGAAAGAATGTGGTTCTTTGTTGCAAGACCTTTCACCCAAAGGTCTCTATGGGATTTTTGAAAGATTTAGAGGTATTATCCATGAGGGGGAAATTGCTAAATGAGTACAGTTTTTAATTGAAGGCCTTTTTGCAATTCCTAAAGCTAAGTTCGAGGGTCATCTAGCTATGTGTCCAAATCAGTTAACACATGAAGTTTTCCTAGAAGATGAACTTGATCAAGAAGCTGGTTTGGATGTTTTCAAGCCAGATCTTGATTTCTTAGAGAATGAGGCAACCTATGAAAAACTGAAGAAAGATATCCTTGGAGATGCTTCTTCAGATGAAGCAGAAGGGGAGAATGATTCAGGTGATGATTCAGATGATGATGATGATGATGAAGAGGAAGGTGAGGAAGCACTGAGAATACATGATGAGACAGAGACAAACTTGGTTAATTTAAGACATACAATTTATTTGACAATCATGTCAAGTGTTGATTTTGAGGAAGCTGGTCATAAGCTACTAAAGATCAAGCTTGAACCTGGTCAAGAGAGAACATACCTTTATTATTATGGTCTTCTTGGGAAAATATTTTGTATGATCAATAAAATTTATGAGGAATTTTTTGATAAGTGTTTTATACAACAGTATTCTATGATACACAAACTAGAAACAAATAAACTGCGTAATGTTGCAAAGTTTTTTGCCCACTTACTTGGCACAGATGCTCTTCCATGGCATTGTCTTGCTTATATACGTTTGATGAGGAAGATACTACTTCCTCTTCCTATATTTTTATAAAGATTCTCTTGCAGGAGCTGGCAGAGCAGCTTGGTATATTGTTGCTTAATGAAAGGTTGAATGATCCAACAATGTAGGAGTCTTTTGATTCAATTTCTCCAAAGGACAATTCCAAAAATTCATGGTTTGCTATCAATTTCTTTACTTCTGTTGGTCTTGGTGGTATCACTAAGAGTTTACATGAGTATTTGAAGAATATGCCAAGGCTTGTAATGCAACAACAAAAGTCTATTCCTGAGTCAGATGAATCTACCTCTAATGACGATTCTTCTAGTTCATTAGGTTCATGAGATTCTAATACATCAGACTCAGATTCTGAGAGTGAAACTGACAGTGAGAGCAGTAAGGAGTCACCAAGAAAGAAAAATAATTCAAAGCATGACAATGAGTATGAAAAAATAAGAAGAAAGAAAGGGCAAGGGCATCTGACTTGGAGGATGGAAGTGATAGTGAAAAAATTAGAAGGAAAAAGAAAAGGAATTAAAAATCTTTCTAGTCAGTTATTCAAGGCTCCAGTAGACACCATTTTCTTGGACTGTGACAAACAAAAGAATCACTCATAAGTGCTTTGGTTTTATAACAGATGATTATAAGATGCTACAATATTGTCTTATGTATTTTAATAGCCATGGGTTTTAGAGTTCTGTACTTGACAAGTAATGGATAAACAGTGTTAGGAGGAGAAAATATTGAAGGCCAAGTGTAGATTGTGATAATACTAGATCAATGAATCCTGTTATTTATTGAGTATTTCTTATTTTCCATGTTGTGTGATGTACCATAAGCAAACTAGAAATCTAAATTCAATAAGATGCTTTGTTAAATGATGATAATTTCTATTTTCTTGCCTGTGAAGAAAGACCATGTTAGACAATATCAATGAATAATAAAATAAGAAGACAATTGCTAGATTGTGGTCTAACTTGAAAAGAAAAGGTGATGGAAAATGTTATTGTCCGTGCAAAATTTGTAAGGGGTTAAAGACTAGAAGACTTCTAATCAAAACAATGAAGAAACATTGTAGGCTGCATGGTCACATTGAAGGTGGACATGATTATCATCTATTGGTAAGTTTTTCATTATATCGTTTTGACAATTTATATACATAATAAATCACGTGATGATGAGATCATGATCACGGTTTATTTATGTTTATCAATTTTATATAGGTCGAGCACCCCAGAGCACATGGTATGGATCAACACAACCCCGAGAATATGGTTTTCGAAGTGGACAAACATGGAGGTGTGAATATCAAAGCTGAAGATAATGATCCCATGGAAGATGACGATCATGAGCCAAAAAACACAATTGAAGATGATGGTACAAATACATTGATCCATGACTCATTTAGTACTCGCATAAAAAAGTTGGATGACACAAATAAAACTTGTGATTCTAGCATCACTGCAGTCTTTGAGGTGACAAATATTTCATTGAGAAATGACATTCATCCTCAATAGTCTCAAAATCGATACTATGGCATTTTGGATGATATACTTGAGTGTGACTTTAATTGCTTCAAATTAGTTTTGTTCATTGTCAAAGGGTATAGGCTACGATTGAATAAAAATGATCCTGATAGAACTATTATTGAACATGATAATGGTTTTATAATGCTAAATACAAGGTCATTTGAACCAGTTGGGGATGAGCCCTATGTTCTTCCAAGCCAATGTGAGCAAGCATTTTACTCAACGGTTCCACATAAATCGGGTTGGTCATTTGTTGTTAGAAATGATCCAAGAGGAAGGCTGATAAAGTATAATGTGATGGAAAAAGAAGATACCGAAGAAGAAGATACTAAAGATGTAGAAGATGAAGTGGATGATGATCACGATTGACAGTTTCTCAATGACGATGAAGAAGAACAAGAAGAAGAAGAAGAAGATGATGATGATGGTGATGGTAATGGTGATGGTGATGGTGACGGTGACGGTGACGGTGATGGTGATGGTGATGGTGATGGTGATGGTGATGGTGATGGTGGTGATGGTGATGGTGATGATGGTGATGATGATGGTGAAGACGTTGATGACGATGATGATGATGATGACGATGATGATGATGATGATGATGATGATGATGATGATGATGATGATGATGTTGGCAATGATGACCTTGATGTTCATGATGATGAAGAATGAAATGTATGAGGTATGCGATTAGTATATTATCTATTTAATATTGACTTCTTGATAGAATTTTTTTTACATAAAGTGACTATATTTTTTTAAAATAAGCAAGCAATGATAACAATGTGCATGTCATTGGAATGTAGCCTGCTAATTATGAAACACCACCTGCACATGAAGGTTTGGATGTGCATCCTAGTAGTGGAGGTATTCATTTGCTATTCAAATTTATTTATTTAGCTATTAATACAATTAAACATCTTAATTTGTAATTAGAGTAGTAATTAATGTAACCTTTTTTGTTAATATTTTAGAGCATGTAGTCGGTGGTGAGCAAGTGGAGCATGATCTAGGTACACAACATCAAGAACATGATGTTCCCCACTCAGGTAAAGAGGACCACTGTTATTTCTTTAAACAAATATAATTGCAATTGGTGTTTAGCATTAATGTAACCTTTAGTATTTCAACTCCAGATGATCTAGAGGGTGTTCAGCATGTTGAGGTTGAGGTTACACAAAATGATGTGGCCCCATCAGGTAAAGAGCACAACAATTATGTTCTCTAAACTAATGAAATACTTGTAACAATAATAATTTTTTTTTTTGAATTTAACCCATTTCTTTGTTATTGCAGAGGACCCCCCTTTGCTTTAGTGTCCTCATCCTCAGTATAGGACTAGGCATACATTGAGATCATGAGCAGTTGGCGGAACATCTGTAGAGGGGGGAAATGATGAAGAAACCGATGTTCCACTTAGTCTTTTCATAGCTTCAAAGAAAAAACAAAGAAAGAAATGATTGTAATCTAACTTATTTGATAATGACTGATTTTTATGTGTTAGTGAATGTAATTATGTGCTAATTAATGGTTATGGATGACATGTGTTAATTAATATTGATGAATATTGTGTGTTAATTAATGTTAATCAATGTTATGTGTTAATGAACGTTATGTGATATTAATGAATGAATGCTATATTTTATTAATGGTAGAAAGAATGAATGAATGAATGTTATAAGATGTTAACGGGGAATTTAGAGTGATGTTAGGTGGGGGGGGAGGGGCCAAATGAGCTTCCACCTTCACATGGTTGGCCCTGTTAAGTAGAGAATATTAAACTATTCTTGAAACCAAGCGAAGCTCAACAAGATAACACACTTTTCAATATTTCATTATGTTGCACAGTTAATCTTATTGAATAATGTATATTGAATCTTAATTGCAGGGTCCAATAGAGCCAACACGAACAACAAAACCACAAGTTGTTGGGTATAATGAACTCCCATATTGTCTTGTCTGTACATGAACAATATGAGTTGCTTCTAGTGTTGATATCCAAGGTAGGACTGCAAAAGTTATGAATATGCCTCATCCTTGTAAGTTTTTTTATTACTTGTAAGTCATGAATATTGCTCTTTAGTTGATAAAAATTAAATGAAAATCTTTAATGAATACACAAAACTATATACATATTTAGGCACACCATGGTTGAGATGGTCCAACTCCCTAGTCTCACTCTACGACTAAGCTCATGCCATATCTAAATCAAAGACATCTCAAATACATCGTTGGTGGAAAGCTGCAAAATGCCATTTTCATACATAAGCAAGACACACACAATTGGGCACAATCACCAAGAGAATAGTAAAAAGTGTGTTTGAGATTGTATCATGGATTCTTTTAAGGATTGTATCATGGATGCAAAAAATCTCTTCATTAATCCTTAACTCATGATTGCTATAATACTTCTTTAGACTTCTCATGTCATTTGTTGCACTTCTTCACTATTTTGGACTAAGTTTCAACTATGTATTTGCCTTGACTTATGACTGTACCTAGCTTTGTCCTATCTTTGTAAGCTTCCTCTTTGAATTGTGGTTGTAGCTTTGATAATACCTTTTTAGTGTTGCACTATTTGTAAGGAGGACAACTCCTAATGCATGTTGCAAATTGTGTTCTAGTGATAGAGACTAACCTTTTTGTACTTGATGTTTTTGACTAGTTGTCATAACCTCTGACTTTGATGCTTGTGCCTTAATAGAACTAGATGTTTCTTGTATGCATACTTGGTCAAGGACTACATTATGATGCTGTAGGGCTACAAACTAAGATTATTTATTGTATTGAGTTGCACATTTGACATGAGTTTCCCTATGACTGCTATGCCCCTTGAGGTTATAAGGTGTTGTTCTTGTCAACTTTTGACAATGCTACAACAATAACGTGTTATTTGTTGTTAAGGTTTGAAAAGACCTTTTAGAAACTTATACCCTGCTCTTTTTCACTCAGTAGACTTGATTACTGTCATTCTATCTGGTACTAGGTATGACTACCTACTAGCTTTACTATAGATTGCAATCTCTCTAGACTGTATTTTCTGAGTGTTGTTGTTCTATACTTGACCATCTACTAGGAAAACATAGCTTGAAATGTCCAAAACAATTAATGAATGACTGCACTATCACCAATCTATCTTGAAGATTTCACTACTCTTTAGATTATGATTATGACTATCATGATATTTCATGAGACTGCTCTATCCCCATATGAAACCCTTTGTTCCCATAAATCAATGCTGTGAACTTGATTGCAACTTTATAGTGATCACTGTCTTTGTACAATAAGCTTGCTACTTTCTCAACTTTTGATATATTGGAGGCTCCTAGGATGGTATCTATCTTATAGTCACAATACCTTGCTATAATTTGCAGCTATTCTATGTTTATTTGTTTTCCACTCTTAACTCATAGTTCAACCGAATATGGTTCATCTTGGAATCAATGCACATCAGTTATAATCAGATTATAACTAGTCTCCATGGTTGCAAGACCTGAAGAAGGATTCTTATCATCAATTAGATGCATACTTTTGGGAATATACAAAGACAAAAAAATATATTAGAACCGTATATTTTGTTAAGTCATAATATGATGTGTTAATTTAGCTAAATAAGGGAACCAATGTTGTATTAGGTTTAATTCCATGATGACAGTTGAAGCTTGTTAGAGATAGGGGATTTGTAGCAGTTGGCTTGTTAGGTTATGTCACAATCCCATGAAGGTCCTTGTAAACCATTAATGTCAGTAGACATGAGACTGTTATATAATGAATTGGATCAGCTAGACCTAGAAGTTCTGTAACCAATGAATCAACTGACTCAAGTGTATATTAATTATCTTATGATGGTCATTTATGATTGTTATTCTTAGTAGACATTAAGCAGTTTGCTAGATAGTTGGTTAGTAAACCAGTGAGTTAGCTGGATCAAGTGTATGCTATTTATCATATGATGGTCGTTAATAACCATTATTGTTAGTACACATTAAGCAAATGGCTTGTTTAGATGGTTGGTAACTAGTGAGTTTGTTGAGCTCAATAATTGGATGTACAAGTTGAGCAAGGTAGGTGAACACTAACAACATTTTGATGCTTGCAATGTTAAAACCTTGGCCAAGATGGTGATTCTTTATCTAAGTGATTGTTAGATCACATGAACTAGATACACCTACTAGTCAGATGGTCATAGTAGTTAGGGGTTACCTATAGTGTGTGACTGACTAGTTGCATGTAAGTTTTGAACACCAAGATTAGATGGCCAGAAGTAAAAGAGACCCAATCCTTAGAATGCACCCTCATGAAGGGTCGGGTCTCTTCCAATTGGAAGGGGCATGGGAGACTGGAAAGTTTATGATTGAATGGAGAAGCCCTTGATGATGCTCTCCCTATTCCAAACTATGTCAAGGCTTGATACAAAAAGTTTCAGTTGGAAAGTTAAATGAATTGTAACCTCTGAACCTTTATCTCTTCCCTCAAAAATTAAACTTGCCATTTGAATTCCTTTCTCATATTGATTAGCTTAATAATATTTGTTCAATGTTTTTTATCATTAAAAAGATTACCTTCCTTTTAGATAAATTAGTTAGATTCTTATTATGTTGAAGAACATTTAGTTAGTTTTCTCCTTCAATTGAAGTAGTTATGTTTTATTTTGAAATGCTCAATTTTTTTATCTTGATCACAATTTATTTTCTTTAAGTATAGAATTAATGGAATATTACATATGGTATCAGAGCAACCAAGTTTGACATTGAACCTCAGGCTTTCCACCTATAAACAAAACTATATACATATGCAAGGGCACCATGGTTGAGATAATATGCAGGTGCACTCAATACAAAACTATATTCGCGAGTAAATCTTTTATTCAAATCCACAATATGAAACACAGAGTTTTACTAGAAGAACACAAGTAACCTTATCTCCTTTAGATAATATCACAAGCAACTGCCTATAGAAAGATGCAGTAATCCATAGCATATACACAAAGGAAAGACAACTGATTATATTATGTATGTTCGCAAAATGGTACAATAGTAAGTCTGAGGCTATATTCTACTTCTTCTCTAATGATCCTTATTGTTACAAAAGTTCCCTCATTTATATGAGGGTATACATTGTCACCAAGCATCGTGGCTTTTCAGCACATAACTGTTAATTAGCACTTTTGTTAACAAACTGGAAGATAAACAAGTTCAACATTCCTATGTGTTCAATGTACTTATCATCTGTATACATTAGAACATCATTGTTTAGTATCCTCATGTCATTTTCTATCTAGAAATGATTGGATAGAATATGGTTAACACAAAGTGACAATTCTTTGTCCCGATCTAACTCTGCTACTGCTCGATTCTTCTCATCATTGAACTCTTGTTTCCACTGTTCCAATGATACTAACTCACCATTACTGTAAAAAGAGGGCACCCTAGGGGTATTCCCATTGTCCAGCCTCTGAAACTCTTTCCTTAATTGATTTGCCAATTCATCATGGGACTTCAAGTAAGCCTTGGCTTCAATTTTCTCACCTGGATTCATCAGACTGTTGTCATTCATCATGCCTTCCAAATGAGACCTGAGCCTTTCATGCTCTTTCAAAGCTTTGACTGTTCCAGTGTATGTCTTCCAATATATTTCTGCAACCTGCACCATACTTTTGAATCTATGCTCAATGACCTCGAGAACTAACTTATCCATCTTTTACTGTTCCTTTTTTACTTTCCAAGATGTCTTTTCAGCCCTGTTCCTTCAATACATAGTGTCTGTCAAGGAATCCATGGCATCTCTGTCAACACCATATCTCATCCCTGTTTGACTGGTACCTATATCAATCTGAAGCAATCTTGCTTACAGCCTCTATTTTTCTTCATCATTTTTTTAATATAGGCTTTTGTATGTAGAATTTTCTCGAACCAGAAACTCTATCTGATCTTGGTTCAGTTTAGCAACATCCAAATTTAGTTTGGTAGTTGTTCTAGGGTAAGTCTTTCCAACCTGCTGCACCATCAAATGTCCAAAAGCTTCTTCTGTATCAACCAATATAGGTCTTTTATCTTTGGGATAGATAGCCCACTGTAGAAGAGCCTTCTAATCTGGATCATATTCTGATCCTCTAAAGAGTTTATCAATCTCTTTTGGCATCATTTGCTTACTTGGGTCTTGTTTCTTGAGGAATCCATCAAACAACAAGGCAGAGTTCATGTCCCATCCAAAGTATAATAGCACACCAGCTTGCTTAAGCAATTGTCTTCCCTTCTCAGGTGTCATTTCTCTTATCACAAGATCCATCTCCTCTTGTAACTTTTGAAGCTGCTGCTCTTCTTCACTATTTCTCATGTTATTCCTAATTTGAGATCCTTTATGTTGATAGAGGAATGCAGTGAACTCCTTGGAAGCAATGAAGTCACTATTAGCAATGAAATCCTCATGCTCCAGGAATTTGATGTCAGCCACTTCTCGGACATTCAGTTGTCCTGTTGCCAAGTCTATCGATGTATCCTCTGCATAACAAGGGGGTAATCCTCTCGAGGAGTGAATGGAACGATGCCAGATGTGGAAGCAGGAGACATATGAACCAAAGGCTCTATATTCCTAATAGTATCAATGTAATCCCTAAAAACATGAGGCGGGACTCCCTCAAGTATTTCCAATTCATACTCCATAAGTTTCTTGGCTAACTCCAAGGGGTCTTCAATCTTTTCTAGCATGTTCTCATCCATTTTCCTTCTAAAAAGCTTCCATTTATAAGCCTGCATTGCTTTCTCAAACTTTATTCACTTCACTATGGCCTCTTCTCTGCCAATGTTCTTAATGAGGTCATCCGGTAGGTAAGATTTATGCTCTCCAGCCTTCAGCTTTTGTGATGACCAGGCTATCCTTATGTATCCTTCAGGATCGAAATTGGGCCTTGGAACCCCCATAGCCATGCTATAATAATCTAATTTTTTCTACAGTAGGCCATAACTCTTTGAACATTTCACAATAAAATCTGAAAATACTAACAACCCAGGTACAATTGATTATTTCCCATGGCTTGTCAGATGTTCTATACTCACTATTGATAGTTTCCTCACAATCTCTAGACAAGCCACTCTGTTAGGGACTGTAAGTGGTAGTAAGTATGGTCTCCCTTTGAACCTATATACCCTGACTTGTGTGCAGTCTAAAAAACAATACCAATCTCCCCAATTGTGTTCAATTGAGGTATCTTTAGCAAAATCTTTTGGTCTTAGGAATCTTTGAACCTCTGGTGCAAGGGCATGATTGCACGGGCATCCCAATAGTCTATATAATGGCTTGACAAAGAACTCCTCAAAATTCCAATATTGATTATTCACATACCTCTGGTCCCATGAAGAACCCATAGTTGCACTGGTTTTCTCATCCCAACATTGTCATATATCCTGACACATAACTCTTCTAGCCATAACCCTTCATCTTGGCCCACATACAATAGAATATGCATAAGTAAGGAATAATGCTTGAAATTAACATTGATGACATCCCCCTTTAACTTTTCTAACCCATGATTCAAAACCTCAACCAAATTATCAGAAAAATCAGAGAAGCGGGGTTCCTTAGACTGCAAATCAGCACAAATGACCATGGCTGCAATATCCATCAAAGGATGGGCTTTTATCCCTAGCACTTGGGCAACATAGTAATAGGTATACTTGAAATATAGATGGAAAGAGTTGACATCATAGGGAGCTTTGTCATCCTGACCTAGTGGCACTAAGGACCCTGCATTCCTAGGTCTATGTATAGGGAGTCTCCATATTTTGTAAATGTGCTCTAGGTTAAAATATTCACTTGTTAACTTCTTGAGGTCAATCAATTCTTCAAATCCCCAATCCAACTTGAACACGGTGTCAATAACCTCCTTTGTGATTGCAAGAATTGGCTCACCCATGTAGTTATATATGGTCCTGGTTTTAGGGTCATAATTGATTGCCAATGCCTTCATGAGCTCCACATTTACAAATACATTAGCCACAGCTAACCTTCCTAAGTTCAATTGCTATAAATTGTTGATAGCTTGAGGGACAACTCTTCTATTGTACCCATATATGAATAATTCATACCCTCTCAATTCTGTCCATATGTCTCCAAGATCCTCAAACTGGTCCTCCAGGCCTTACTTATCAACTCTAATCTTCTTGGATCTTAAACTGGATGATGGCCACTGGTCAATCAGGTCCTAGGCCAAAGAATGCCTTTCCCTTTTCTATTTTTTAGGTTTTTCTTCTGCAGCGATAGGTTCTTTTCCCTTTTTGGTCTTATTAGTTTTGGATGATGATTCCATTTGAATTTTAAAAAAGAGGTCTGTGTGCAAACAACTTACTTGGAATTACTAAGCTTTATCTGTGAATTTGCCCAATTCCTACTTTCAATTTGTCGCCTGTGAATTCCTTAATGTTGTGTCCTTTGATGTTGATCCACTACTTATGGCGTATTTAATTAGTTAGTAATGGTGGTTTGGACAATGGTCACTTGGGCACACGTTTGAATTTAATGGTGATGTGACCTTCCTTGGGATTTGTTTCTGATTTTCACACCAATCAATAATCATTTTGATGAGGATATGTCTTTTGATCATTTGTTTCTTTATTCCATCAATCTCTTTGTTTCTATTGACAATACTTTTCTTTCAAATATTACTTCAATCAAGTATTTTTTCCCTTCATCAAAATACTATATTCGGTCAGTATGGCTATCTCCTCATCAAAACATATTTGATAACCATCGGGTCTTATGTCAAAGAAACCTTGGGCTTCAGTTTCCTTTATTTTTCCATTGAAATACTTCTTTCATCAATATCACTATGCCCCATCGATGAATGAGTCTATTATCTCACCAAAGCTTTTCTTTATTTTCCCTTATCATTCTTCACTGATAAAGTTACATCAGAAAAACCATGCATATCGAGAACATGCCTTTTAACCTCCTCGAAACCTATATCCTCATCGATATCTTTTATCGATGTATCTTCCTTTTGTCCGATCAATATTATTCTTTCGATGAAAATGCTCCTTTCAGTGGGTCCTTTTTATGTTGCACCGATAGTATTATTTCCTTGAGAACTTTTCCCATCGATGAAGACCCTCTCTTCTTTCTTCGATATCTTTTGTCGATGAAGTTATTATCTTCGGTGAGTCCTTTCTAGAATTCATCGATGTTTCCTTCCTTCAATGGCTGTTTTATATCGATGAGACATCGCTGGGTCTCATCGATACCTTTTGAATTTGGATCAATATTATTCTTTCAATGAAAAAGCTCCTTTCGGTGGGTCCTTTATATGTTGCACCGATAGTATTATTTCCTCGAGAACTTTTCCCGTCGATGAAGACCCTCTCTTCTTTCTTCGATATCTTTTGTTGATGAAGTTATTATCTTCAGTGAGTCCTTTCTAGAATTCATCGGTGTTTCCTTCCTTCAATGGCTCTTTTATATCAATGAGACATCGTTGGGTCTCATCGATAATAATTATTATTTTTTGATAAAAATTATCATCATCGAAATTACGATGAATACCAAGCTTTCAACCGATGATGTAATCGGCGGACATACAATGTTCTCATCGGTGAAATGTTCTAGAGTCGTCACACTTCCGACTCAAACAACACAAACATCCGACAAGGATATTGCACGTGCGATGGTACTTCATAGTCGGATGGTCATCGATGTCTCCAAATGGATCGATGATACAAGCAACGGATAAACAGCATCACCGTCGGTGCGAAGTTCCAAATCATCATCGGCTTTGTGACAAAATCTACTGATTCTGATGACTTATTTGACCATCGACAGAGTCCATTGGATTGTCGTATTTCTGACGGGCATGGCATCATCGACCAATCTGATGCCAAGTTTTTGATGGTTGATTTTGTCGGTACTCCGATGAAAATTCATCACAAATCCAACAAACGACCATCGGAAATCAGCTCTGAATGTACTAGTGAAATCTTTCATCAACCGGTCTGACACTAATTCACCCCCCCCGCCTCTTAGTGTCTTTGGTATTAAACAAGTATCTAACACACAATTAACTTCAAATTTAAATCTACTCATCCATATCAAGATAAAATAATGGAGAGAAAGTTGTACATGATAGTTACACCAAGCAACTTGAAGGCACTTATAGGATTGCAAACTAGTAG
This sequence comes from Cryptomeria japonica, assembly GCF_030272615.1. Classification (NCBI taxonomy): domain Eukaryota; kingdom Viridiplantae; phylum Streptophyta; class Pinopsida; order Cupressales; family Cupressaceae; genus Cryptomeria; species Cryptomeria japonica. The sequence goes on from NC_081407.1 coordinate 321,288,226, forward strand.
AGTCAACATTTTACAATAGGTCACACCCATAAGGAATACAACACTTCATACGATATCATATCATGGTCATGATAACTCAATGATGAACGAATAGTACCAAATCGGTACTGAGAGGGGGGAGGTGAATCAGTATAGACAAAATACTGTCCAAAACCGGTTTGACAACAAATACTCCAAATGACTGGCAAGCAGTGACACTGGTTGAAATAGAGTGTAACCGGTAAGACCCAAAACAACTAAAACAATCATAAACTAGTTACTCACTTCGCTTTCCTCTTAGCCCAATACTATAGTACCATTACACCCTCATGAATGAATAGGTAAACTATCATTAGATCTTTACAATAGTTAGTTCAATATGTTTTATAGACAGGCATAAAACACAGAACCATCATATGTTTAACGGGTAATAACAAAGCATCACAAGATAAAAGCATCACACATGACACACATATTTTTCACGTGGAAACCCAACTAGGAAAAACCATGGTGGGGATGAATACCCACAAGCTGCTTTTTGAACTCTTTAGAAGTCTGCTCTGTTAGGAGCCTTGTTCAGTTAAAGACATTACAATAGGTTCTGCTAGGAACCGATCCTGTTAGGGATCACCTGGTTAAGGGATGGCTATAATACCCAGTTAAGGGTTAAACCCAATTAGGGTTACCTTGTTAGAGGAGTTCAAGAACTCAATAGCTAAAGGATCTCCAGAGCTCTATAGCTTCCCAGAACTCAATAACTTCGAGTTACCCTATTAGAGGATTTGTATCAAGTCGATTAAGGCTAATTTGTTAAGGGATTTCACAACTGTTGAAGTGGTTAAAGATCAATAGGAATTACAATGATCTAATAACAACAATCAATCCAAATGTAAATCCGTTTTGGCTCCTCCTCACCTTCTTCACATTCACTTGGTAGGTATCTCTTCTCTCTTTTGGTCTGGAAAGAATCATGTATCACTTCCCTTGGATACACACATACAAATTTTGCCAACAACATTAGAAAGAAACACAACATCGACTTTATAGGAAACAGACAGGTCGGTAACAAAAAAAACTAAACCCTAAACCTGTTAGGTTAAGCAATTCAAACGGGTCAATCCTAACCATTGAATCATACTACATTAAATGCAACAATCTTGAATCAATATAAAGACATTCTCCATCATCCATTATCCACCGATTTCATGGCGGCTAATAACCCATCACGCGTTATCACCATTTAACAAACTTTGCACATTCCCAAGGTAGATAGGGATAGTCTTCTTCATGCAAGATCCTTCACACACACAAGGCTTATGTGGCAACATGATCTGTTCTCTGTTATACTGCTAAATCATCACACAAAGATCACTGATTGAGTCACATAGGCTTGAGGTACTCCAACTAGAAATCCTAAAGTGGAAACTACCTACCAACCAGTAGTCATAGAATACTTCCATGTACCGGTTCCCATAACTACATGTCGGTTCACCTTGAACAAATATACCACTTCACTTTGGCATTTATACCAGTTCACACATATGTCGGTTCTCTCTTCCCACATATCACATATGCTAGTTCACTTCATATCACATATTGACATCAATGACAACATACAATATCATTATGTCCTTGTACCAGTTCACATAATGCCAACAATCTCCCCCTTTGGCATTGATGGCAATATACAAAGATATCTTTCCGCTTCACATCTTCTCCCCCATTTTCTGCAGATATCTTTTCCACTTGACTCCTTCTCCCCCTTTGACAACAATGCCAAAGTGGAGGCACAAGCATCCCTGTTCCATTATGTTGCTCCCTTTGAGGAGTAGCATCCTTCAACACATCAATCAACAAAAATTTAACTATGCAATACCTGATTGATGTGGAACAAATACTTTTAGTTCACCTCTTGAAGGGGCAGTACCCCCAATTCACCTCTTAAATGCACAAATGTAGTCTTTGGGAGAGGCTTGGTGAATATGTCTACTAACCGCTCCTTACTGGAAACATGTTCCAGTGCAATCTCTTTATTCTGAACCTTTTCCCTTAATAAATGATACTTAAGCTCAAAATGCTTGGTTCGAGAATGTAAAACTGGATTCTTGGAAATATTGATAGCACTTGTGTTATCATAGAATATACTTACCAATTCAGATACAAGGATTTTGAAGCCATTTAAAACATGCTTCATCCAGATTGTCTGAGTGCAGTTCATGAAAGCTGCAACATACTCTGCTTCCATTGTAGACTAAGAGATACAACTCTTCTTTTTACTCATCCATGAGACCAGTCTACCATCGAGAAAGAATGCACCACCAGTTGTGCTTTTTTGGTCATCCACATTACCTGCCCAATCAACATCTGTGAATACTTTTAGAATGAAATCATTGCTGTATGGGTACCACAATCCATAGTCAACTATTCCCTTTAGATGCCTAAGAATCCGCTTGACTATAACCAAGTGGGATTCTCTTGGACTTTTATGGAACCTTGCAATAATGCCAATTGCATGTGCAATATCCGGTCCGCTATGCACTACATAATGCAACTTACCAATCATTGATCAGTATTCTTTCTCATCAACCAGTGCGGAATCATCCTCTTTTGACAATTTGCAACCGGTCACCATCGGTGTACCAACCAGTTTGCTATCTTCCATGCCAAAGGTCTTCAACACCTCTTTGACATATTTGGACTGAGTGATAAAGATTCCATCTTTCATCTGCTCGATTTGCAGTCCAATGAAGAATTTAATCTCCCCTATGAGTGACATCTCAAACTCTTTCTTCATCTCATCAACAAACTCATGACTCATCTTGTCATCTCCACCAAAGACAATGTCATCAACAAAAACATCATAGATCAGGATCTGATCTCCTTCAGACTTCAAGTAGATATTACTATCTTCACTTGTTCTCTCAAATCCAATCATCACAAGATGGGAATGTAGACATTCATACCATGCTCTAGGTGCTTGGTTTAGACCATATAAGGCTTTATGTAGCTTGCACACCATATCACTATCTTTAGATAGGGAAAACCCATCTGGTTGCTCTATATACACCTCCTCTTCAAGTACACCATTTAGGAATGCAGATTTTACATCCATTTGATATACCTTGAATCCTTTAAAAGCTGCATATGCAAGAAGCATACAAACTCCTTCCAATCTGGCTACGGGAGTAAAGGTTTCTCCATAGTCTTCTCCTTCTTCTTGAGCATATCCTTTGCACACCAATCTGGCTTTATTCCTAATCACTATGCCATCCTCATTCAGCTTGTTTCTGAACACCCATTTGGTGCCAATGACATTTTTATGCTCTGGTCTGGGTACCAAGGACCATGTACCATTTTTCTCTATCTGGTCAAGTTCCTCTTCCATTGCCTTGATCCAGTCTTCATCTTTATGAGCTTCTTTGAATGATTTAGGCTCAAATTCAGAGATCATACATGAGTTTTCTCTAATCTTTCTTCTTGTAAGGATTCCTGCATCCTTATCTCCTATGATCTACTTAGGATCATGATTCAGCTTGACATACCGAGGAATGGTCTTTACTAGTTCTTCTTGCTTTTTTTCTTCATCCTCATTTTCATCAATATCAGCATTCGCCGGTTCAGGAACACTGTTACTGGTACTTGGTTGACTGACAACTGGTTCCTAGAAGGTTGCAACTAGTTCATTTATAGCTTTCTCACTGTCGGTTTTCTCAGTTTTCTCAAAGGACTCATCAACTCTTACATTGATACTTTCCATAATTCTGTGAGTCCTATTGTTGTAACACTTGAGAGCTTTACTCTTGGTGGAATATCCTAGGAATATTCCCTCATCACATTTAGCTTCAAATTTGCCCTGATGTTCACTCCTCTTGATGTAACATTTTCTACCAAATGCCCTAAAGTAGCTAACCACAGGTGTCTTACCGGTCCAATACTCATAAGGAGTTTTGTCCTTACCTTTCTTGATGAGTACCCGGTTCATTGTGTAGACTACAGTGCTCACTGCTTCTCTCCAAAAGGTGTGAGCTACCTTTCCTTGAATCAACATGTTTCTAGCTACTTCAACCATAGTCCATTTATTCCTCTCTACTAGGCCATTCTGTTGTGGAGTCCGGGGGGTAGATAGTTGCCTCTTGATGCCAAATTCTTCACAATACTTGTTGAATTCACCAAAAGTGAATTCCCCTCCTTGATCAGTTCTGAGACACTTGATCCTTTTACCACTTTCCTTCTCCACTAATGCTCTGAAAGATTTGAATTTCACAAAGGCTTTAGACTTGTCTTTCAAGAATGTGACCCACATCATTCTTGAGCAGTCATCAGTGAGAATCATGAAGTACCTATCACCTTGCACACTTCTAGTTTTCATAGGACCACACAAATTAGTATGCACAAGATCAAGCAAGTTGTCAGCAGTGAAAGATTTACCTTTAAAGGTTGAGGAAGACATTTTGCCCAATTGGCACTCTCTACACAAGGTATTATCTAGTTTGCTTAGCACCAACAGTCCTCTAACTGCCTTGATCTTACTAGCCTTCATAATGTTATCAAAGTTTACATGGCAGAGTCTCCTATGCCATATCCAGCTATCATCAAGCTTAGCCATAAGACATGTACTTATATTTGAATTCAGATGAAATAGGTTACCTTTGGTCTGCATGCCGGTGGCCACCAATTCACCATCTTTTCCTTTGATTCTGCACTCCATTCTTGAATTCTAGAGTGAGGCCACTGTCATTCAGCTGGGCAACACTCAGAAGGTTGTGTCTAAGACCATCAACCCAGTACACATTGTCAGCACTACTCTTTCCATTCAGAGAGATGGACCCTCTACCTTTGACCATGCATGGTGCATCATTGCCAAAGTGAACCACACCACCATCATACTCCTCCAAGGATAGAAACTTGCTCCGGTCACCTGTCATATGGTGAAAACAACCACTGTCAATGATCCACTCATTGGAATTATCAAACTGGGAGACAAGAGCCTTCTTGTCTGCCACATCTTCCTTTATAGCAAAAAACACAATGTCTTCATTCTCTTCATCTTCTGATTCCTCATCTATGACACCTTCATCAACTGCCACAAAATAGTTTCTCTGGTTTCCTCCTTTGAATTTCCTGAACCTTTCTGGTTTGTCCTTGTTATCGCCATTAGGATAGTTTATAGAAATATGTCCTATCCAGTTACAAGAAAAGCATTTCAAAGGTAGCTTACCTTTGTATTTACCAGTTCCCCTAGGAAGCTTCCTGGCAAGGAGAGCTTCAAATGCCATCATAATCTCCTCATCATTCATTTCTTTGCTCTGTCTAGGTTCACCACTAGTGCTAGCTTCTTTTTCTTTTTTGGGTGGTATAGCAAAGGCTTTAAATGTTGATTTAGTCTTTTGAACACTACCATCAAAACTATTTAGCTCATAGGTTGTCAACTTGGCTATGATGGAGTCTAAGGATACCTTAGTTTTGTCTATTGATCTCAGCTCCTGAATAGCAGCAACCCTTATTGCATAGACTGGCAACAAGGATCTTAGAATTTTGCTTATCACAGTGGAATCTTCTATTTTACCACTTGCACTCTTGATTTCTCCAGCAACTATTTTGATTCTTATTCTATACTACTGGATGGTCTCACCTTCAACCATCCACATATCTTCAAACTTCCCTCTCAGGCTTTCTTCCTTAGCCTATTTTACATGTTCATCACCACCATAGATATTTTCAAGAGCATCCCATACCTCTTTGGGATTTACCTTGTCTTGAACATCAATAAACTCAATGTCAGATAGACTACTAATAAGGGCTTCCATGACTTGCCCATTTTCTTGTATCTCTCTCTTTTGGTCATCAATGAGAGCATCGATAGGGACAACATAGACATTCTCAACATAACTCCAGTGTTGAGCACACATGCTTCTGATGAATATCTTCATCCTATCTTTCCATATACTAAAATTCTCCCTATTAAACTTTGGACCTTCCCTCTTCATCATTTGACTGGGATCTTTACCTCAAGCAGTTAAGCTTACAACACAGAGGACCTAGAGTGCTCTGATACCAATTGATAACTCAATGATGAATGAATAGTACAAAACTGGTACTGAGAGGGGGGGTGAATCAGTACAGACAAAATACTGTCCAAAACCAATTTGATAGCAAATACTCCAAATGACTGGCAAGCAGTGACACTGGTTGAAATAGAGTGTAACCGATAAGACCCAGAACAACTAAAACAATCATAAACCAGTTACTCACTTAGCTTTCCTCTTAGCTCAATACTATAGTACCATTACACCCTCATGCATGAATAGGTAAACTATCATCAGATCTTCACAATAGTTAGTTCAATATGTTTTATAGACAGGCATAAAACACATAACCATCATATGCTTAATAGGTAATAATAAAGCATCACACATGACACACATATTTTTCACATGGAAACCCAATTGGGAAAAACCACAATGGGCATGAATACCCACAAGATGCTTTTTGAACTCTTTAGAAGTTCACTCTGTTAGGAGCCTTGTCCGGTTAAAGACATTACAATAGGTTCTGCTAGGAACCAATCCTATTAGGGAGCACCCGGTTAAGGGATGGCTATAATGCCCAGTTAAGGGTTAAACCCGGTTAGCGTTACCTTGTTAGGGGATTTCAAGAACTTAATAGCTAAAGGATCTCTAGAGCTCTATAGCTTCCCAGAACTCAATAACTTTGAGTTACCCTCTTAAAGGATTTGTATCAAGCCAGTTAAGGCTACCCTGTTAAGGGATTTCACAATTGTTGAAGTGGTTAAAGATCAATAGGAATTACAATGATCTGATAACAACACTCAATGCTAATGCAGATCCGTTTTGGCTCCTCTTAACTTTCCGCACATTCACTTGGTAGGTATCTCTTCTCTCTTTTGGTCTGGCAAGAATCATGTATCACTTCCCTTGGATACACACATACAACTTTTGCCAAGAACATTAGAAAGAAACTCAACATTGACTTTATAGGAAACAGATAGGTTGGTAGCAAAAAAAACTAAACCCTAAACCTGTTAGGTTAAGCAATTCAAACGGTTCAATCCTGACCATTGAATCATACTGCATTAAATGCAACAATCTTGAATCAATCTCAAGACATTCTCCATCATCCATTATCCACCGCTTTCATGGTGACTGATAACCCATCACGCATTATCACCGTTTAATAAACTTCGCACATTCCCAAGGTAGATAGGGATAGTCTTCTTCATGCAAGATCCTTCACGTGTACAGGGCTTACGTGGCAACATGATCTGTTCTCTGTTATACTGTTAACTCGTCACACAAAGATCACTGATTGAGTCACACAGGCTTTAGGTACTCTAACCAAAAATCCTGAAGTGGAAACTACCTACCAACTGGTAGTCATACAATGCTTCCATGTACCAGTTAACATAACTACATGTCAGTTCACCTTGAATAAATATACCACTTCACTTTGGCATTTATACCGGTTCACACATATGCCAATTCACTTCATATCACATATTGACATCAATGACAACATACAATATCATTATGTCCTTATACCAGTTCACATAATGCCAACAGGACATGTTCAAATTATGTGTTTGTTAATTTAGATGATGGATCAAGACATGGAGATAGGTAACTACGGTAGCCATGAATCTCTTAAATGCTAGAAACGAGGAGGGTAACATTGCCTTAAATGAAGTGGCCATTTGAGGACACTGCGAGGTAGTAGATACTTTACTATAGCAACATAGGGGAGAGGGGCCATGAGTTATATAAGGTCCAATAATTTCACATCCTCTTGTTTTTATAATATCCAAACTTACCACATATTTTTACTTTATTGTAAATAAATAGTCCACATATAAAGCAAAAAATGACCAAATGTTGGTCAAATGAACCAATATTTGTATACATGAATGATGATACAATGAATCAATAATGATTTGGTCAACTACTGAGAGTGGGGGGGGTGAATTAGTAGATAGAAAACTTAATCCCAACTCATAAACAAATCACTGAACAAATCAGTTCAGGTATTATACCATAAACTGTAACTGCACTGTCAAGTTTGTCGGTTGACTAAAATATTAATATAACAGTGTAACAGATCTGTAACTTAGACACCTTTTATCCAAAACATCAAAACACTTTACTAACATTAGTAATAACTCATTTCAGATCACTTCCAGTTATCTAAACATGTCTTAGTGGTTTTACCAGTTAAACATATTAACCATATCAAAAACATACACAAAATCATTCACCACTTGACACAATGATTTTTGATGTGGAAACCCAAATGGGAAAAACCATGGTGGAGAAGAATACCCAAAAGTATTCTGAACTCTTTTGAAGTTTGCCTTGTTAGGAACCAAGCCTTGTTAGAAGCTTTACAAAAATTGTCTTGTTAAGTACAAATCCGGTTAAGGACCACCCAGTTAAGGGATTGACTAAAATACCTTGTTAAAGGCAACACCCTATTAGGAGTAACCTCAGTAGAGGATTTGAAATCCAATTTAATGGATCACTTGGTTAGAGGATTCAGATAGCACCAAGCCTGTTAAAGCATACCCGATTAGGGGATTTAACTATTGTAATTGGTAGAGAACAATAGGGTTTTGTTGATTTGGTAATAGAACTGCTTTGCTTGATCAGATCCTTGTATGCTCCTATCTACCTTCACAACATTCTACAAATGCTCCTTCTGGTTTGACAACAATCACACTACCACACCTAACCAAAATTGGCAACACTATTACAAAACAACTCATCGACCTTATAAGCAAATACAATAGGTCAATAACACATCACAAAACCTAAGACCTCATAGAGATTACAAACATATCGGTTCAAGAATGACCATTGGATTAGATAGTAATCATCTACACATTGTTCTATACAACCTCGACCACTCCTGGATCACCACTCATCGAATCCTATAACTCATCACATGGTTTCCACTTCATGCTATGCACTTTCTCATTCCCAAGATAAACAGATATCTACACACGCTAAAATCACTTTGAAACTCATCACATGCAACATGCATATGTGGCATAATCATCTCTGATCACCATTTGATCATAGATCATCATAATTGATTCACCAAGCTCCATCAGTTAGGGTTACCGGTTGATCACTCTACTTCAAATACTAGTATCGGTTTACAACACTACATTTACTTCCGGTTAGAAAAATGCATCACTATTGCTTGTAATACAACTCTATTACTGGTTACTATTGATATCAATGACAAAACTATACTTCAATGCAATCTTCATACAATGCCAATAATCTCCCCCTTTGGCATTTTTGACAATACAAATATCAATACCACCTGAATGTGATGATTAAGAGTAATGCACATACACAGGTATAGGAATCTTAGTTTACATTTTCCAATCACATACTCTCTTTCAACTGTATCTTCATGTCTTTAGCTGGTAACTAGATAAAGTTCTTCTCCTCTTTCAGTCATTCAACTCTTCTCCCCCTTTGACAACAATGCCAAAGTGAAGGAAAAAATACAGTGTCATACTTCATTGTTCTGCAACTAACTGCTCCCCCTATGGAGTAGCTCCACCCAATACCAATCCTTCTTCAAGATTTTCAATAAGCTCTAGGACTGATGTCTTCCACATCCTCTCAATGAGCTTCATGTAGGGGCATAACCCCTATCTTACCTCTAAGTTATTCAAATGTTGCCTTAGGTAGAGGTTTAGTAAAGATATATGCAACTTATTTAGAAGAAACATGCTCCAGTGACACATCTTTCCTTCACACTTTCTCTCTCAATAAATAATAATTCAACTCAATATGCTTGGTTCTTTCATGCAACACCAATTTCTTTGAAATGTTTATTGCACTGGTGTTATCATAGAAAATATTTACTAGTTCTGAAATCTTCAACTTAAAACCTTCCAGAATGTGTTTCATCCAGATTGCTTGAGTGCAATTCATGTATGCTGCAACTTATTCATCTTTTGTGGTTGATTGTGATATTCAACTCTACTTCTTGCTTCTCCAAGATACTAGCCTTCCTCCAAGAAAGAAAGCTCCTTCGGTTGTACTCTTCCTATCATCAACATTTCTTGACCAATATGCATTTGTATAGACTTTCAAATCAAAGTCTCCAGCATATGGATACCATAATCCATAATCAATTGTGCCTTTCAAATATCTGAATATCTTTTTAGTTTCTACCATGTGTGTCTCCTTAGGATTTTTCTAAAATCTTGCAACTAATCCAACTATATGAGCAATGTCCGGTCTGTTATGAACAACATAATATAGTTTCCCTGTCATTGACCTGTACTCCTTTTCATCAACTGATGTAGAATCATCCTCCTTCGACAATTTACAACCTGTAACCATTGGTGTCCCAACTAGTTAATAGTCTCCCATTCCAAAAGTCTTCAATACCTCTTTCACATATTTGGACTATGTGATAAAAATACCACTCTTCATTTGTTGAATTTTCAAACCTATAAAGAATTTTATCTCTCCTACCAGAGACATCTCAAATTCACTTTTCATCTCATTAGAAAAGTCATCACACATGTCAACATTGTCTCCAAAAATAATATCATCCATAAATACTGCACTAACCAGTATCTTATCTCCTCCAGTCTTGAGATATATATTGTTGTCTTCACTGGATCTCTAAAAACCTATCTTCACCAAGTGTGAATTTAGTCTTTCATACCATGCTCTTGGTGCTTTCTTTAGTCCATATAGTGCCTTGTGTAGTTTGCACACCATATCCTTTGCTTGAGTCAAATCATAACCATCCCATCTAGTTGTTCAATGTAGACTTCCTCTTCCAATATTCCATTTAGAAATGTTGACTTCACATCCATCTGATATACCTTGAATCATCTATATGCTGAAAATGCAAGTAGAGTCCTAACTCCTTCCAATATTAGAGCTGGTGCAAATATCTCACCATAGTATTGACATTCTTCTTGTGCATAACCTTTGCATACCGGTATGGCTTTATTTCTGACTACTACTCCATCTTCATTCAATTTATTCCTGAACAACCATTTTGTACCTATTACATTTTTGTTCACCGGTCTGGGTACTAGTGTTCAAGTATTGTTCTTCTCAATTTGGTCAAGTTATTATTCCATAGCCTTGATCCAATGATCATCTCCAAAAGCTTCCTTTGTTGTTCTTGGCTCAATAGTGGAGATCATACAAGAATTCTCTCTTATCCTTCTTCTGGTTAACACACCTGTATTTTTATCTCCAATAATATGATTAGGATTATGATTGAGTCTTACATAACTTGTAATAGCATGATCATGGTCTCCAAGTTCTTCTTCTTTTTTACTTTCTTCATCCTCTGCAGAATCTATCTGTTTCATTTGAGCTTGTGTTGCAGTATTCATTTCACCAAATTTTGGTTTCACTGGTTCAAGTTCCAAAATCAAAATGTAAGGTTCATCTTCCTCCTTCTCCTTACTGATTTCTCCTGAATCTTCAGGAAACTCATCCACTCGAACATTATCACTTTCAATGATCTTATTTGTCTAGTTGTTGTAACATTTGTAGGCTTTGCTCTTGGTGGTGTAACTAAGAAATATGCCTTCATCACTCTTACCATCAAACTTACCAACATAGTCACCTCTCTTGATAAAAAATTTGCTGCCAAAAATCTTAAAGTAACTAACATTAGGTGATCTATCATACCAATATTCATATGGAGTTTTATACCTACTTCTTTTAACTAGTATCGAGTTCATAGTGTAAACAGTTGTGCTGACAGCTTCTCTCCAGAAAATCTTAGCTACACCTCCTTGTATTAGAATAGTCCTAGAAGCTTCAACAAATGATAGGTTGTTCCTCTTTGCAATACCATTTTGCTGTGGTGTCTTAGGTGCAGAAAGATGCCTCTTAATTCCTTTGAAGTAAATTCACCACCTTGATTAGTTCTTAAGCACTTAAGCTTTCTTCCACTTTCTCTTTCAACTAAGGCTCTGAATGCCTTAAACTTCCTAAGCTTTTGTTTTGTCCTTCAAGAATGTGACCCACATCATTCTTGAAAAATCATTAGTGAAGATCATAAAATATCGATCACCTTGAATACTCCTAGTCCATATTGGTCCATAGAGGTCTATATGAACCAAATCTAGCAAATGTTCGGCTGAGAAAGATTTGCCTTTGAAAGTTGAGGATATCATCTTTCCTAATTGACATTCCTTACACATAGCATTAATTGGTTTGTCCAACTATGGAAAACCTCTTATTGATTTGGATTCGTTGACTTTTACAATGTTATCAAAATTTACATGACAAAATCTTTGATGCCAAAGCCAACTATCATCTACTTTTGCAATTAAGCAGCTGTTGACTTTAGAATTTAGGTGAAACAAGTTACCTTTTGTCTACTTTCCGGTTGCAATTAGTTCACCTTTGCTTCCATAGATTTTGCACATCCCATTCTTGAATTTCAGTGGATAACCTCTATCATTGAGTTGAGCAACACTCAAAATATTGTGTTTCAATCCTTCAACCCAGTAGACATCATCTACACTTCTCTTTCCATTCAAAGAGATGGTTCCCTTTCCTTTTACAATACATGGTGAATCATTTCCAAATTTCACAACACCTCCATCAAATTCCTTCAAAGTAAGAAATTTTGGTGCAGGAGCACCTCTTCAAGAAGAAAATCATGGCTCTAAGGATGGATACTAGGATCATAGTGGTTGTTTTAGTGTCTTGTGTTTATGCAAGTTTCATGTATTCAATAAAGACCCCACCATGTAAACCCATGTCACTAATTAGGCATTGATAAGCCAATTGGGACAATGTGGTCAATAGGGGTAGTAGAATGTTTTATTTTGTGTTTCATAGGTTTTCTAGGATATTTGGTTGATCCAAGTGTGTGGATCCCAACCTTAGAGAGTTTGACAACTTTTTATGCAAAAATGCAACTTTTCAAAATGCGGTTGATGTAAGCCTCTCAATGGCTCCAACCTCTTCCAAATTTAGTTGGAAACCATTGTAGAGGTCTATAAGTCTTGTGGAAATGATTCCCAAGAGGGGTGATGTTGTTATTTGAAGTTGGAAGAAATAAGACAAACAAGATTGAGTTTTCCCAGAAATTCCAAGTTTGCAAAAGTTGTATGAACTTGTATGAAGTGAATTGAGTCACACAATTCATGAAGTAGATGGAGGAATGAACTAGATATGATTTGACAGTATTCTAAGGCTTTGATTATTTCTGTGTAGTGAGAATTCTCCATTTTTTTTACTGTAACTCGGAAAGTAAGGGTTTGGCTAGGGTTTTAGCCAAAAATGGCCATATCTTGCATTCTAGTCAACTAGAACTTTCTTCCTTTGGTGGAGTGTAGGATTTGCCTATGTATTATAGGATTTTCATGGGTTTTTTCAAGGGAGACTTGGCTGTGAGGAGAAAGGAGCAAAACTAGGTAGGCATCTCTATGTGACTACCTCAAGCAAATTTAGGACAGTCATCATAAAATCTGATATCGGTGGATTCCAAGTGTACAACCCTAGAATTAGAGGTTATTCACCATTCCCCACATCCTCATAAAGTTATTTTTTCAATTGGGGTACTAGTAATGGGGATTGCTATGTAAATTAGGTCTAATTGCCCTAATTAGGTCTCTAGGCTTCTAAGGGGTTCAGACTCTTAGGTTGTAGATATTGCCAATCCATTTTGGGGATGAGTGTAACTCTCAAAAGGGTATTTGGAATGGTGAGTATTTTGTTAGAGTGTGTGGAATATTTTTGAGTTAATATTAATTCTCTCGCTAAATAGGGCTACTAGCCTAGGGGTAGATTTCCAAAGGAGGTATAAGGATTTGAAGACAAAACCCTAAACTAATGCTTGGAATAGTCCTTAGTAGTCATGAATGGACCAATTCCAATGCTCCTAAGAGCAGGAGTAACCGGTGAGGCATGTTAGAGAAGTTGAATCCATTTACTCATCTTGAGTTTGTGTTAGGCTTGAGAAGTGGAGATTAGTTCTAAACCCTAAGATGTGGAGTCCTTCCTTGTAGGGTCATTTTTGTCATTTGAAGGGTCAAAACCTAACCTTTTGGACTTGTCCTTAGGTGTAAGGAGGCCTCTGCATCAAGTGGTATTAGAGCCTAGGAGTGTACTTTAGACTGGAGAAGAAGACAAGATGTCAAAAGAAGAGGGATCCAAAGATATCCCATCAAGGATGACCAATGCTAAGTTGGTTATCTTGGTAAAGAAGCAGATGGCAGAGAGAAGAGTAGTAAAGGCTGAGAATTAGGCCTTAAGAAATGAAATGGACCAGTTGAAGGGAAAAGTGGAGAAGGGAGAGAGAGACTCTAGAGGTGATCCCTAGGAAGGAAGAACTAGAGGTTCCTGTAGACCAAAGACCCCTGATGAGTGTCCTCAAGTCCATGGAAAGAAGAACAATAGATGTGAAGTTAGATCTTCTAGTGTTTGTCGGTAAGATGGAACTAGATACAATGATGGAGTGGATAGACTCCTTAGACAATTTCTTTGAGAGTGAAGACATACCAGAGCACCAAAGGGTGAAGATGGCCCAATCCAAAATAAAAGGGGCTGCACTGACTTGATGGAATTTCATCTAAGATGAGAGGGTAAAAGAGGCAAAGAGAAAAGTGGCTACTTGGAAGAAGATTATGGCTTTGGTGAAGGAAGCCTATATTTTAGTGGACTATAATGTCCAATTTCATAAGAGGAGACAAAAATTGAAGCAGAAGGAGATGGACGTGAGTTCCTATACAGAGGAGTTCATGAAGTTGGTGAAGACTAAGGTAAAGGAGAGTGAAGATGAGAAGTTGGTGAGATATCTCAATGGACTGAGATTTTCCATCCAAGAAGATTTGAACCTCCACACCTCGAAGACAGTCCAAAAGTGCTTTTAGTTGGCACTCAAGGTGGAGGAGAAGCTAAAGAAGAGGCAGGAACAAAATAGCAGAGGCAAAGGGAGACAACAAAGAGGGGGAAGAAGTCATTTCAAAGGCAAAGGAAGTGGTTTTGGATACCAAGATGAGTCTAATCAAGAAGGCACTAGAGGAGAGAGCAGTTATAACCAAGGAGGAGGTCACAATCAAAGAGGGAACTTTAGGGGTAGAAGACCATTCTCTAGGGGAAGATCCAAAGGTAGAGGAACTCCTAGATGCTACAACTATAACCAAGAAGGGCACATGGAAAATAGATGTCAGGAGAAGGATACAAGGTCGATGGGAGAAAGGAGGAGCAATTTGGTGCAGGAATCTGATTGCCAAAGTGTGGCAAGTGCAAACACCTATCAAAGTGTTAATGCTATTGATAGCTATGGCTACCCTAAAAGAGGAGAGGCTCTGATGATGAAGAGAGTAGTAACCATTGTGAAGGTACCAGACAATGAGCCCCCACAAAGAAAGTCTCTTTTCAAGACCACCTACAAGGCAGGAGGAATGGTATGCAAGGTCTTGATAGACTTCGGGTCTACTGAAAAACTTTCTATCACATGAAATGGTGGAGAAGCTTAAGTTGAGAAGGTTGCCACATCCTTACCCCTATAAGGCCTCATGGCTAACCCAAGGTCAACAAGCAATGGTAGAAGAGAAGGCATGGGTGGAGTTTTAGATTGGATCATACAAGGATAGATTGCTATTTGATATAGCTAAGATGGATGCATGTCACCTCCTATTTGGGAGACCATGGTAGTTTGATTTGAAGGCTTACCATGATGGGGTTAGAAACACCTATTCAATTAACAAAGATGGTAAGGTGATAGAACTTTTACCTCTGATGGAGTGTGAGATAGAACAAAAGGGAAAGGATGCCAAAGTATTGTTGATATAAGGGAAGCATTTCATGAAGGAGATTACAGAGAAGGATGCAATTTTCTATGCCCTCATTCCCATGTCCAAGGTGACAAAGAAGGAGTAGTTTGCAGAGAGGAAAGAAGAAGAACAAAGGCAAATAGACCCTATAGTCAGACATTTACTTGACAAGTACAAAGGCATCATCTCAGATGGAATGCCAAGATCCCTGCCATCAGTAAGAGACATAAGTCATTGTATAGATATGATCCTTGGATCTACCTTACC
The DNA here is from genome assembly GCF_030272615.1 of Cryptomeria japonica. Lineage (NCBI taxonomy): Eukaryota > Viridiplantae > Streptophyta > Pinopsida > Cupressales > Cupressaceae > Cryptomeria > Cryptomeria japonica. Next base: position 321,304,277 of record NC_081407.1, read on the forward strand.
AAATAAAGCAACATACAAACTTACTCCATATCAGAATGCAAAGATGGTAAGACAATTTGAGGAGTTACTTGAATCAAGGATAATTGGCAAAAGCTTAAGCCCATGTGTAGTACCGGTTGTCCTTGCACCCAAGAAAGAAGGGACTTGGAGGCTATGCACAGACTCAAGGGCCATCAACAAGATAACTATAAGGTATAGGTTCCCAATCCCTAGGTTAGATGATTTACTTGATTGCTTGGGGAGTGCAAAATATTTTACCAAAATGGATCTAAAAAGTGGATACCATCATATTAGGATAAGGTGAGGGGATGAATGGAAAACAAATTTTAAAACCAATGAGGGGTTGTATGATTGGAAGGTCATGCCATTTGGGTTGTCCAATGCCCCTAGTACCTTTATGAGGTTGATGAATGAGGTCTTGGTGGAGTTCATAGGCAAGTTTGTGATAGTATACCTTGATGATATCTTGATCTTTAGCCACTCAAGGGAAGAGCACCTCAAACATGTAGATATGGTCCTCAAAAGCTTACATGAAGAGAAACTAATGATAAATTTGGATAAGTGTTTGTTCATGCAGGAGGAGATCATATACTTGGGCTTTGTAATCTCACAAGGTGAGTTGAAATGGATTAGGAGAAGGTGAGTGCCATATTGTCTTGGCCTACACCAAAAACTATGAATGATGTCTGGAGTTTCCATGGTTTAGCAACTTTTTATAGGAATTTTATAATGGGATTTAGTCATGTTTGTGCACCAATGCTTGACACCATAAAGAGAGGACAAAAGTGTAGGTTCAGTTGGACCAAAGAGGTAGATGACTCATTTGAAACTCTAAAGAAGAAAGTTGTAGAACAAGCAGTCCTTGCCCTACCAAAGTTCAACAAGATATTTCAATTAGAATGTGATGCAAGCCACATGGCTATTGGGGCAGTACTCAGTCAGGAGGGAAGGCCAATTGCCTTTTTTAACGAAAAGATAAATGATGCCAAGAGGAGATACTCATCCTATGACTTGGAGATGTATGATTTGGTTCACTCATTGAAGAAGTGGAGGCACTATTTATTGCCTAAGGAGTTCATAATTTTTGCTGATAATAAGGCTCTAAGCTTCATAAACAATCAAGAGAAGTTAAACCACCGACACATGAAGTGGGTAGAAACCCTACAAGCTTTCACCTTCAACCTCAAACACAAAAAGGGGGTCAAGAACAAAGTTGTAGATACTTTGAGCAGGAGGGTCTTAACTATCAATTAAATCAAGATGGAAAGTGTTTGCATTGACTCCTTGAAGAACATGTATCATGTTGATGAAGACTTTGGAGAGATCTACAAAGTATGTGAAACTTTTGGTGACCAATATCATGTTGTATTTTCTGAATTTTTGATACAAGATGGATTGCTATTTAAAGGTGGACAGTTATGCAGTCCTAAGTGTTTAATGAGACTAAATATCATTAGGGAGAAACATTGTGGAGCAATGGTAGGTCATTTTAGTCTTGACAAGACCCTTGACCTTGTGAAAAGACATTACTACTAGCCTAAGTTGTAGGCAAATGTAAGGAAGTTTGTAGAGACATGTGTAATCTATCAAAAAGCCAAAGGGAAGTCCACTAATGCAGGCTTGTACCAACCCTTACCCATTCCTTCTAGGCCATGGGAAAGTATAAGCATAGATTTTGTGTTGGGTTTTCCTAGGACAAGGAGAGGATTTGACAATGTCTTTGTAGTGGTGGATAGGTTTAGCAAAATGGATCATTTCTTGCCATTTAAAACATCTTGTGATGCCTCATATGTTGCAGACTTGTTCTTCAAAGAAATAGTCTGGATACATAGGTTTCCACTAAACATAGTTTCAAACTGGGATGTGAAGTTGATAGGTCATTTTTGGAGGACTCTTTGGAAGAAGTTGGGAACTAACCTAGCTTTCTCATCAGCCTACCATCCTCAAATGGATGGGCAAACTAAAGTTGTCAATAGGTCATTGAGAAACCTATTAAGATGTTTGACTAGACAACATGGAGAGAAATGGGACAATATACTATCATAGGAAGAGTTTTCATACAATGACACCATAAATAGAAGCACAGGGAAGTCTCCTTTCCAAATTGTGTATGGCATCCACCCAAGGGGTGTGTTAGAGTTGAACTATTTTCCCAAGAAAGACCCCATTAGTGCAGATGGTGAAGCTTTTGCACCAGCCATCAAGGAGGTACATGACCAAGTGAAGTCTCATCTCCAATAATCTACAGATAAGTACAAAGCTTATGCTGATAAGAAAAAGAGAGATGTGCAGTTTAGTGTTGGGGACTTGGTATGGGTACATTTGAAGAAGGAGAGACTCCCAAAAGGTAAGTACACCAAGCTCATGTAGAGGAAAATTGGACCATGTCAGATTTTGAGGAAATTTGGACAGAATGCCTATGAAATCCAACTTCCTCCTAATCTTGGATTGTCACCCATTTTCAATGTGTGTGATCTTACACTTTTCAAAGGTGATATCAATGAAGTGGAGGAACCAATGCAGGTTGTAGCAAATGATGATATTCCAAAGCACCATTCCCCAAATTTGACCAAGATTCTAGACACTAGAATCACAAAGAGGACAAGGAACAAGGATTACATTGAGTATTTAGTGGCTTGGCAGGACAAACTAGACTCTGAGGCAGTTTGGATGATAGATAAAAAATTTTCCAACCATGGTGCAGACCTACAAACTCTGATCTCAAGTTGGCTTGAGATCTCTTCTCCTGGGCTGTATGGTGCAAGAGCACCCCTTCAACAAGAAAATCATGGCTCTGATGATTAAGACTAGGATCATAGTGGTTGTTTTAGTGTCTTGTGTTTATGTAAGTTTCATGTATTCAATACAGACCCCACCATGTAAACCCATGTCACTAATTAGGCAATTTAATAAGCCAATTGGGACAATATGGTCAATAGGGGTAGCAGAATGTTTGTTTTTGTGTTTGATATGTTTTCTAGGATGTTTGGTTGATCCAAGTGTGTGGATCCCAACCTTAGAGAGTTTGACAACTTTTTATGCAAAAATGCAACTTTTGAAAGTGCAACTTTTCAAAATGTGGTTGATGTAAGCCTCTCAACGGCTCCAACCTCTTCCAAGTTTGGATGGAAACCATTGGAGAAGTATATAATTATTGTGTACACAACTCCCAAGAGGGGTGACATTGTGATTTGAAGTTGGAAGAAATAAGACACAAACAAGATTGAGTTTTCCCAGAAATTATGAGTTTGCAGAAGTTGTACGATCTTGTACAGAGTGAATTGAGTCACACCATTCATGGATTAGATGTAGGAATGAACTATCTTTGATTTGGAGAGGCTTTTATTATTTTTGTGTAGTGATAACCCTCCATTTTTTTGACTGTAACCCGAAAAGTAAGGGTTTGACTAGGGTTTTAGCCACAAATGGCCATATCTTGCATTCTAGTCAACTAGAAGTTTCTTCCTTTGGTGGAGTGTAGGATATGCCTATTCATTGTAGTATTTTCATGGGTTTTTGTAGGGGAGACTTGGTTGTGAGGAGAAAGAATCAAAACTAGGTAGGCATCTCTATGTGACTACCTCAAGCAAATTTAGTACATTCATCATAAAATATGATAGAGGTGGATTCTAGGTGTGCAACCTTGGAATTAGAGGTTATTCACCATTCCCCACACACTCATAATGTTATTTTTGCATTTGGGGTACCGTTAATGGGGGTTGATGTGTAAATTAGGTCTAATTACCTTAATTAGGTCTCTAGGCTTCTAAGGGTTTCAGACCCTTAGGTTGTAGATCTTGCCAATCCATTTTGAGGATGAGTGTAACTCCCAAAAGGGTATCTGGAATGGTGAGTAGTTTGTTAGAGTGTGTGGAAGATTTTGTATTTCAGGTCAATTCTCTCACTAAATAGGGCTACTAGCCTAGGGGTAGATTTCCAAAGGAGCTATAAGGATTTGAAGACAAAACCATAAACCAATGTGTGGACCAGTCCTTAGTAGTCATGAATGGACTAATTCCAAAGCCCCTAAGAGTAGGAGTCACTGGTGAGGCATGTTAGAGAATTTGAAGCCATTTACTCATCTTGAGTCGGTGTTAGGCTTGAGAAGTGGAGAGAAGTTCTAAACCCTAAGATGTGGAGTCCTTCCTTGTAGGGTCATTTTTGTCATTTGAAGGGTTAGAACCTAACCTTTTGGACTTGTCCTTACTCTACATCAAACTTACTTCGGTCACCAGTCATGTGGTGTGAACAACCACTGTCTATAATCCAATCATCAGAACTACCCACGCAAGAGACTAATTCCTTTTGATATGATGTCTCTCCCTTAATAGAAACAAATACAATGTCCTCATTTGCATCTTCTTCAGACTCTTCATCTGTGATTCCTCCATCCATTGCAATGAGACAATCTAATTTACCTTTGCCTTTGTAATTCTTATACTTCTCACATTTTTGCTCATTGTCTCCATTAGGACAGCTAGCAACAATATATCCAATCTGGTACACTTCAATAATAATTTACCTTTGTACTTACTATTACCTCTGGGTAACCACTTGGCCAACAATTCTTCAAGATCAATCAGACTATCTTCATCATCAACCTCTTTGTTGGATCAGAACTCATGACTGTAACTAGCTTCTCTACTTTTCCTTACCGGTGGGTTAGAAACTGAAGCTCTAAATGCAGATTCTGATTTCTGAATACTTCCATCATAACCATTTAATTCAAATGTAGTTGATTTACCAATGATGGAGTCAAGAGTTACCTTTGATTTATCAATAGAATTGAGTTCCTAAATGGCTGCAAATCAAATAGCATAGACCAATAGAAGGGTTCTCAACACCTTGCTAGCCACTATGGTATCCTCCATTGTACAACCAACACTTTTGATCTGACTGACTATCTCCTTGATCCTTTGACCATGTTGTTGAATATTCTCACCTTCAGCCATTCGCATGCCATCAAATTTACCTCTTAGACTCTCTTCTTTGGCAATCTTCACATGCTCATCACTGTTGTAGATATCCTCAAGTTTCTTCCACACTTCATAAGTAGTATCCAATCCATGGGAATCAACATACTTTGAATCGAATAAGGAATTGATAATGGCCTCCAATGCCTGATTATTCTCCTGTTGCTCCTTCTTTTGATCATCTGACAAAATCTCACTAGGAAAGTTATATTTAGGAACAATATGTTCCCAATATTGACTTCCTAAGTTCTTGATATAGATCTCCATCCTATCACTCCAGATTCTGTAGTTTTCCCTATTGAATTTTAGACCTTCTTTCTTCATCATGTTCTCCTAGATCTCTACCTCAAGCTATTAGGCTTAAACACAAGAGGACCTTAAATGCTTTGACACCAATTGATGATATGATGAATCAATAATGATCCGATCAACTACTGAGGGGGGGTGAATCAGTAGATAGAAAACAAAATAAACATTCACCAAACTTAATCCCAACTCATAAACCAATCTTTGAACTAACCCATTTAGGTATTGTACCATAAAATGTAACTGCACTGTCAAGTTTACCAGTAGACTAAAATATCAAGATAATAGTGTAACAGATCTATAACTTAGATACCTTTTATCCAAAAAATCAAAACACTTCACTAACATCACTAATAACTCATTTCAGATCACTTCCATTTATCTAAACATGTCTTAGTGGTTTTACCAGTTAAACATATTAACCATATAAAAAACATACACAAAATCATTCACCACTTGACACAATGATTTTTGATGTGGAAACCCAAATAGGAAAACCATGATGGGGATGAATACCCACAAGTATTCTGAACTCTTCTGAAGTTCACCCTATTAGGAGCCAAGCCTTGTTAGAATCTTTACAAAAAATGTCTTGTTAAGAACAAATCTAGTTAAGGACCACCTGGTTAAGGGATTGACTAAAATAACCTGTCAAAGGCAATACCCTGTTAGGAGTAACCTCAATAGAGGATTTGAAATCCAAGCTAATGGATCACCTGGTTAGAGGATTTAGATAGCACCAAGCCTGTTAAAGCTTACCTAGTTAGGGGATTTAACTATTGTAATTGTTAGAGAATAACAAGGCTTTGTTGATTTGGTAATAGCATTTCTCTTCTTGATCAGATCCTTGTATGCTCCTATCCACCTTCACAATATTCTGCAGATACTCTTTCTAGTTTGGAAACAATCACACTACCAAACTTAACCATAATTTCCAACACTATTATAAAACAACTCATCGACTTATAAACAAATACAATAGATCGGTAACACATCACAAAACCTAAGATCTCATAGAGATTACAAACATATTGGTTCAAACATGACCATTGGATTACATAGTAATCATCTACACATTGTCTTAAACAACCTTGATTGCTCCTAGATCACTACTCATCGAATCCTATAACTCATCACGTTATTTCCACTTCATGTTATGCGCTTGCTCATTCCCAAGATAAACATATATCTTCACACGCTAAAATCACTTTGAAACTCATCACGTGCAACATGCATATGTAGCATATGATGAATAATGATGATCAGTAAATACTCAATAGATAATGAGAGGAGGGGGGCTGAATCAGTATAGACAAAAACTTCCTTGAACCACTTTGTCTACAAAGACTGCACTTAACTGGTAAATAGTATCAACGATCTAAATTAGGGCACTACTGGTAAAACACAATGAGACTATGAAAGACATAAACTGGTAGCACTTAGATCTCCACCACAACCTAATATCTCATTTCCACTTCACTCATATGCATATACAAGTAATATATCATCAAAAATAAAATGACCATTGGTTCAACATGCTTTACCACTTAATAGAAAATACTAAAGCATCACATGAAAAAGCATCACACATAACACACTTATTTTTCATGTGGAAACCCAACTGGGAAAAACCACGGTGGGGATGAATACCCATAAGTTGTTCTTTGAACTCTTCTGAAGTCTTCTCTATTAGGAGCCTAGTTTGGTTAAGGACTTTACAATAGATTCTGCTAGGAACCGATCCTGCTAGGGATCACCCAGTTAAGGGATGGCTAAATACCTAGTTAAAGGTTAGAACCCTATTAAAGGTTACCTTGCAAGAGGATTTGAAGAACTCAATGAATTTGAGTCACCCTATTAAAGGATTTATAGAAAGCCTATTAAAGCTACCTAGTTAAGGGATTTTCCAATTGCTGAAATGGTTAGAAGTCAAAAGGTAATACACTGATCTGATAACAACACTCAATGCCAATGCAGATCCACTTTAGTTCCTTTTCTTCTGCAATCACAATCTGGAGGTATCTACACACTTCTTCAGTCTGGAAAGAATCAAGTATCTCTTCACTTGGATACACACAAAACATTTGCCAACAACTTCACAATGCAAATCATCATCAACCTTATAGGAAACAGATAGGTCGGTGGTATAAACCCTAAACCTTAAACATTTATGTTATAAATATAGTTAGTTCAATCCTAACCATTCAATCACATTGCATAGTGTAAAATGATCTTGAACAAATCTCAAGATGTTCTCCATCATTCATTCTTTGCCACTTTTGGAAGCTGATAACCCATCACGCACTCTCCACCATTTATTGAGACTTCGCACATTCTCGAGGTAGATAGGATCAATCTTCTTCATGCAAGATCCTCAAGGAAATCCTTCATGCGCACAAGGTTGACATGGCAACACGATCTGATCTTCATTTCAATGCTAACCCATCACAGGATGCCATCGGTCGAATCGCATAGAATAGAAATGCATCAACCGGAAACCCTGAAGCTGAGACTACCAACCGGTAGTCATACCAAATGAAACCCTGATACAAAAATTTCCATATACCGGTTCACATTCCAACATACTGCTTCACTTTTTTACATATACCGGTTCACATCATCATACTAGTTCTCTTGCCAGTTTGCTTACTTCAATTTACTGGTTCATACTTTAGCATATTGACATCAATGACAACATATAATATCATCATTTCATCAAACTCTGCATATATGCCAACAATCTCCCCCTTTGGCATTGATGGCAATATACAAAGATATCTCTCCACTTCACATCTTCTTCCCAATCTCTTCCATATTATGTCTTCAAAACTGTAGATATCTCCTCTTCTTCACATCTTCTCCCCCTTTCACAACAATGCCAAAGTGGAGGCACAAACATCTATGTTCCACTATGTTGCTCCCCCTGAGGAGTAGCATCCTTCAACACATCAATCCTGAAAAGATTTGACAATGCAATACCTGATTGATGTGGAGCACATACCTTTAGTTCACCTCTTGAAGGGGTAGCACCCCTAATTCACCTCTTAAGTAGGTAAATGTAGCCTTCAGTAAAGGCTTGGTGAATATATCTGCTAATTGCTCCTTACTGGAAACATGTTCCAATACAACCTATTTGTTCTGAACTTTCTCCCTCAAGAAATGATACTTTAGCTCGAAGTTCTTGGTTCTAGAATGCAATACCAGATTCTTGGAAATATTAATTGCACTTGTGTTGTCACAAAATATACTCACTGGTTTAGATACAGGACTTAGAAACCACTTAATACATGCTTCATCCAAATTGTCTGAGTGTAGTTCATAAATGCTACTGTTAGGCCCAATATGGAAAGCTAATGTACTGAGAGGGGAGGGGTGAATTAGTACTTCAAATCATCTTCTTCTATAATATCTTTACTATTATGCATAAACTAAAAAGTGCAGTAACATAATATAAAGCTAAAACAAATAGATAACAATCATAAATAATTCACTCCATAACACTTATATTTTGGTTACGTAGAAACTCTTGGTTAGAGAGAAAAACTGTGGTGGGGATGGCACCCACAACTTCACTACTACAATAATAAAGGTGCTCAGTTAGAGCTACATGTTTAGCTATTTCTGATAGCTTACCCTGTTAGGAGTATCAAGATCTGTTAGATCTACCTTGCTAAAGGATTTTACAACACTTAAACTAAATGTTGCACCTAGTTAGAGGCTTTACAATTTATAGACTTGATTAGAGTCTTTTACCCTGTTAAAGGATTCTCTTACAACTTCAAAATATTACAATAAAATCATTACAAATATCTGTAACTTCACATCTGGAATGTTATAGCAGATTCTATGTGCTCAGAATAAGTTACCTTGCTTATAGCATACCTCAGTAACCCATATAGTAACTTGGTAAACCCTTCTATTTACTCTGTTCTTCAACTATTCTCTGAAAACCTTCTCGGTGACCTCTGTGTCTCTGTAATAGTTTTATTACACTCATGCACACTCATGTTTAACCCTTAACTCATGTTGTATAAATAGATCTCTTATGTCGGTGATCCATTCATTGCTTCGATTTTACAAACATGATTTATCGAATGAATAACCATGCAAATTATTTCATTGGTTAGATGACCTCAAAATCATACACAATCTTTAAGTGCAATTTCCAATGTGATAACGGTTAGATGTTCCTCAATCTTGTAACACATTTTCATATGTATGTCCAGGTTCAATGAATCTCGTAACACGTTTCACTTAGTGTATATCAACTCGATGTGTCATCTTTGTTGCTTGGTAAATATAAAAAGATACTCGGTAGATAGCTCAGTGCATACTAGGCTCTGTGACTATTTTCTTCTGTTACCGACTGCACTGTGCATACCGACTGAATATTTTAGTAGAGTTAACTAACTAGAGTATATAGAATAACTTTGAACATAAAACTAATGGCAATCTTAGTAAGTAGTAACAATCTCCCCTTTTGACATTAGTTGAGATGTTTGACAAAAACTACTTTCAAAGTTATAACTCAAAAATCTATATACTTGCAAAATTTGACTAAACTAACAATATATACATTAGTCAATGAAATAGTATATTCGGATATACTCCCCTTATCAATATACTGTACAAAACTCTGATTTTGCATGCTCAATGATCAATGTTCTATGTTATTGCTCTTGATCTTGTGCTTACTGTTCTGTATACTTAGCTCACTCTGCTCAGTATACTCCCCCTATATACTACACTCCCCCAATACTGTATCATATCACTCCCCCTTTTGGACAAACATCAAAACTTAATTACCATTTGGGGGTGGTAACTGGTCAAAAATGGATTTGTACTTGGTCCATGCTTTGATGAGAGCGACAAAGAGGGCATTCTTTACACTGTCCATTAAAGAATTATGTGCTTGAATATCAGCCAATAAAGAAATTAAGCCATCTAGAGTGCTTCCCTCTTGTGTAGTAGATAAGGACGTGGCTCGGTTGATCTGTTCTTGAATGGATGAAAGATGAGGAAGAAATAATGTTTGAAGTGTCATTATATCCACCCTGATCTTGTGTTCTTCATTTCTTAGGTCCAATTGTTGAGCTATAAGCTGTTGTAACTTTGTGTAAAAATTCTGAACTGAATTTGGCTCTGTGGTCAACTTGCTTGAGAGATCGGTGATCTCTTTCTCAATTGCCTCTATTTTATTCTTAATGTCTTTAATGAATAAAGAAAATGTGCAAAGTTTCTGAAATAAATAAAGAATGTGCTTGAGTTGAGGAGTCAACTCAACAATAAATTTGACAAGTTTAACTTTTCCAATAGCTATAGCTTTCTGTACCTCTTCTATCATCTTTGCAGTGAGCTCTTTGTCTTTTAGCTTGCTCAAATACTCAGATGCATCTACTCCAGATGTCTCTATCCTTGTTAGGAGTTCATCCATATGAATGTGGATGGCTACATCAGTTGATATTGTAGCTTTAGATAGCATATCTATTAGGAGTGCTTTCACCTTTTGAAGTACTTTATTTTTCTTTTGAATGACCATTTGCTTTTCCTATTTGGCCTTTGCTTTGCATAGTTCACCAAAATCAATGAGTGCTTGCCCCTTTAATTTTGATATATCAACATTGGGCAACACTATTGGTTTTGACAAATCAATGTTAAAACTATGCTTTTTCATCTTCTTTTCTTTACCTTTCACCAATTGAACTAAGACAATGGCTTGTGAGGCTTGAGGACCCTCGGTGGGTTGCTCAGTAGAGGCAACACTTTGGTCGATAAATTTAGCCTCTGTAGCATCCTTTGGTGTCTTGGTGCTGAGAGTCTTAGTAGCAACGTTTTCAATGCTAGAAGGTGCTTGAGTAGTCTGTTCTTGAGAAGTACCTTGTGATGTAGACTTGTGACCTTCAGTGCCTTGCTCTGTATCCTGAGGGGCTTTGGTTGAGACAAGTTGATTGACCAGTGGATAAGGCTAAACTTGTTCCAAAATTGATTTGCTAGATACAAGTTTGGCATATGCATTGCCTTCTATCATTTCCTGTTCAAGTGCCTCTATATCCATGATATCTTCATCTATTTGAATGGTGTCAATAGGGTCTTGCTTGGTGACATTAGGATCTTGCTCGGTGACATCAACTATTTCAACTATAGATTGTTCACCAGCATCCTTGAGTCGAAAGATTGCCTGTCATTGTTCTTTTGTTTCCTTTTCTACATCAATATAAAGGCCATTCATTAGTTTCAAGGCCTTTTGCTTGACTAAGAATTGTGTCTGGTAGTTTTTCAGATGATCTTTGATTTCATCTACCGACATGTCAGGAAAGAGATGTACAAGACTTCTTTCTCTGATCTATTTCTCTGAGTCTAGGGCATATTGCCACCTGGTTTCAATATGTGCATATAACTCTTTGGGAAGATAATTAGAGACTTCTAATGGGACCAATTGAAATTTTAGAAGTGTGTAGATGACAGCTTCTTCAATTTGTCTCTTTTCATCAGTTGATTTGGATTCATATTTAACATATCTGAATCCTCCAAATCCACCATATTCCTTCAAATTAGTACAAAAATTTTCAACAGTATGCACATTTGCCTTCTTTCTCTTGACAATCTGAAATTTGCTTGCATCTTTAGATTCGGTGTCACTAGACTCTTTTAACAAAATGAGTCTATGAGTAGATTTCTTGTAGGTTTTGGTTACCTTTGGGACAGTAACATTATTTGTTTTCTTACTCGGTGAAGCTGTTGATGCTCTTGTATTAGGTCGCTTTGTTGGAGGAGTCGGTGAGACCTTTGATGGATCCCGTTTCTTTCTTTTCAACATTTTTCCCTTAGGCAATTTGGTGCTCAGTGTTATTGCTACCTCTTGGGCTTCAGATTCCTCTTCGGTAATGGCTAAAGTGCCTTTGACAGGTGTGGAGGAAGAGTCTTCTCCAAATTTCTTTGATAAAGCCTTTATCATCTTTATTGCCTTCCTTGTAGCTTTGGGTACTACAATACTCATTTTTACCTTTTCCTTCATTTCTTCATAGGTTCCATCCCTCAGCTCGATAGTATGCCTTGGTAATGTAAGGAATGCATCAATTTGCTATTGTGTGAGTTCAAAATCAATCTCGTAACCCATGGGTGGCAAAGATTGAGTTCTTGGTTCCACAACATTCACATAACAGTAATCAGTGTCTACTTCAAAACATATGACATCTTTGTATTTCTCCACTAGCTGGGGTGGAATCCGGTACCTATTATGCATTCTTTCCTGAAACTTGCTGAAGTAATCATCCATTATATCATTAAAATTATCACCTAGCTTCTTGATGAAGTCATTGATCTGATGGTCATTGGTCGGTGTAGTTCCCAAACAACTTTACCGACTATTGGAAAGAACTTCTCAAAGTAGAAAAACATGCATACAAGCAATGATCCAAATTTTAGTGTATTTGCCGAGTTGTTCTTCTTCGGTGTCCTGATTGTGTTTAGATTCTCAAACAGGTTTTTTAGTAATACCTCACATAAATCAATTTTCATGCCTTTCTTCACAATTTTGTATGCTAAGTCCACTGCTGCACATGGTACACTGTTTTCCCTTGCTGATTGGAAGAAACAATAACCAATAACTCTAATAGCAAATTTTAGTTCTGCATCAGTGACATTGTTTAATTTTAGACCTCTGCAATTTGATTCTACTCCGATCAAACTGATCAATTCCTTCTGTGATATCATTTTCTGGGTTCGGGCATGATCATAAATAGGGTAACCGGTGATCAAATGAATGATTTCCTTGGTGATTTTAAAGGGTTTCTCTTCTAGCCACATGAAGTCATCATGAACTCTGCTCAGAACAAACTTGACCCATTGGGGTTTGAACACATGAGGATAGGTTAGGGCTTCAGTTAATCCCTTGATCTTAACATGCTCATACTTTCTATTCAATTTACCATCGGTGCACAACTCATCATAGGTATCTTTGATTTCAACATGACCGAGTTCTTCAACATGACATTTGGTGAAGAATCTCACATCCTCGACTAACAACACTCTATCTGGGATGAGTGAGAAAGCGGTTTTGTCATCCAGTTCAGATGCAACTTTGGGAGTCAAAGAGTATTTTAGTGAGGGATTTTCTACATTCTTGATGATAATGGGATCTTGGATCTTAGGCGCCATTGTAGATTTCAGATAAAAACTAACAAAGATCCTTAGGGTTTGAGAATTTACAAATGACTAACGCTTTATACTTAGCAGATAATGGCAACTAGATACGATCGGTAAATTGGCTTAACAATGCATTGAGATTGATGTAAACACCTTGAATTTGCTTTGTATGAGGTTTGATCACCTTTGAATCGCTCTGCTCTGCTTTCTTGAAAACTTGGTGAGTTGAAAATGACCACATAAATGCTTTAAGTATTCAATATACCTTATCGGGCTCCGTACAGGTTAGGTCAAAAGCATTAAATGCACTTGGTTCCACTAAACTTTCTTCCTTTTTGTGTTTTAACTGAGTAGCCAGACTTCCTTCATTTACTGATTTGACAGGTTTCCTGTATTCACCGACTTGACAGGTTTACTCTATAATGTTCCAAAAGACTTTGATAGAATTTCAAACTTACTGATACATCTTAGCTATGCAGATTTTGAATTAAGTACATACTAGAATAGGAACTGTTAAGATTTAATCTTGAGAGAATGCAGTCCCTTCATACCTTTACCGATTAATTTGGAATAGGTGCACCTAACTCAGTAGGTAAGGTGCTTTCTTCATTTGACACAATTTCCTTCTTTTTCCAAATCATCTTAAATTTCTCTTTTATTTCTTTAGTGTTTTCTCTAGGTTGATCTCTATAATCTCCAGCCAAGTGTCCAACTTTGTGACAATGAAAACATGCCATACCAGGATTTCTCCATGATCTTCGATTGTTCCTTCCAAATCTTATAAAGAAGTTGGCACTTATATGTCCATATCTTCCACAACATTCATACCATATCCTTGTATTGTAATCCCATGGTACTGCAGTATATTGTCGGTTAAGATCTCTGTGAGTTCGGTAGCTTCCAGTGTTTTCTTGATGTGCATACCACATATAGTTCTTTTGCTTAAACCAGCACTTCTCGATACTATGTCCATATCTATTGCAGTTTGTACAAAACCCTTTGAATTTTGCCTTTTGATAATTGTTAACAGACTTTGTCCTACATTGATTAGATGTGTGACCATATTTATTGCAATTGTAACAATAACCATTTGACTTAGTGATATTCGGTTGCTTATCTTTTCTGATTTGGCACATGTTGGCAGTGTGACCTTGATTTCCATAGTAGTTGCAAATAGGCTTCTTTCTTTTGATGTTATTCTTGTTTCCAACTTGCTTTGATGATTCTCCTTTGTAACCGAGTCCTGCATCTTTGTTGGGTCTTCTTGTATTTAGTTGCTCATCCAACAACTTTGATGCTTCATAACTCTTCTTCAGTGATTCTTTGGATTTCTTCTTCATTTCAACTTCATCAGTCAACCTTGATACTTCAAGTTTCAATGCTTGATTCTCATCATCTTTCATATTTGCTTCATGATGTGCATAACCTAGTTGATCTGACAGATTTTGTTGAATCCCAATCAACCTTGTGATTTCATCATTCTTTTTAGATACTAATGCTTCAAGCTATTGTTTCTCTCTTTCTAGATCTCTTACTTTATTCTCAACCATCCTCAATGCATCAAGATTTTTAGTCACCTGTTTGTTGAAATGTTCATGTTTTCTTTTCATTGCTTTTAGTTGATCAGCCAGTGCTTTGTTCTTTTCCTTCAATACTCCAATCATTTCTTCAGTTTATTCAGATATACTGTTCTCAGATGAGGTCTCAATTAGTTCCACTAACTCTTGAGAGTCCTACAAATCATCAGATAATCTTCTTCTTACTTTCAGAGATTTTTGCATTTGTCTTTGCATGTCTGCAGTCACTTGATTAGCATGATCCATCTCTTCTTGTAGATACACAATCCTCCGAGATTGTTTATAGCCTTCCATTGATAAGATCTTTCTCTTTAGGTAGTTAAACCCTTTTCAAGATTGAAGCTCTGATACCAATTGTTAGGCCCAATATGGAAAGTTAATGTACTGAGAGGGGAGGGGTGAATCAATACTTCAAATCATCTTCTTCTACAATATCTTTACTGTTATGCATAAACTGAAAAGTGCAGTAACATAACATAAAGCTAAAATGAATAGATAACAATCATGCATAATTCACTCCATAACACTTATATTTTGGTTACGCAGAAACTCTTGGTTAGAGAGAAAAACTGTGGTGGGGATGGCACCCACAACTTTACTACTGCAATAATAAAGGTGCTTAGTTAGAGCTACATGTTTAGCTATTTCTGATAGCTTACCCTGTTAGGAGTATCAAGATCTATTAGATCTACCTTGCTAAATGATTTTACAACACTTAAACTAAATGTTGCACCTGGTTAGAGGCTTTACAATTTATAGACCTGATTAGAGTCTTTTACCCTGTTAAAGGATTCTCTTGCAACTTCAAAATATTACAATAAAATCATTACAAATATCTGCAACTTTACATCTGAAATATTATAGCAGATTCTATGTGCTCAAAATAAGTTACCTTGCTTATAGCATACCTCGATAACCCATATAGTAACTTGGTAAACCCTTTTGTTTACTCTGTTCTTCGACTATTCTCTGAAAACCTTCTTGGTGACCTCTATGTCTCTATAACAGTCTTATTACACTCATGCACACTCATGTTTAATCCTTAACTCATGCTGTATAAATAGATCTCTTATGTCGGTGATCCATTCATTGCTTCGATCTTACAAACATGATTTATCGAATGAATAACCATGCAAATTATTTCATTGGTTAGATGACCTCAAAATCATACACAATATTTAAGTGCAATTTCCAATGTGATAACGGTTAGATGTTCCTCGATCTTGTAAAATGTTTTCATATGTATGTCCAGGTTCAATGAATCTGGTAACATGTTTCACTCAGTGTATATCAACTCGATGTGTCATCTTTGCTGCTCGATAAATATAAAAAGATACTCGGTAGACAGCTCGGTGCATACTGGGCTCTGTGACTATTTTCTTCTATTATCGACTGCGTTGTGCATACCGATTGAATATTTCGGTAGAGTTCACCGACTAGAGTATATAGAATAACTTTGAACATAAAACTAATAGCAATCTTAGTAAGTAGTAATAGCTGCTACATATTTTGCTTCTACTGTAGACTAAGAGATACAACTCTACTTCTTACTCATCCATGAAACTAGTCTACCACTGAGAAAGAATCCACCACTGGTTGTGCTCTTCTGGTCATCCACATTACCAACCCAATCAACATCAATAAAGACTTTGAGATTGAAATCATTACTATATGGATACCACAATCCATAATCTATAGTTCCCTTCAGATATCTAAGAATTCGCTTGACTGCTACCAAGTGGGATTCTCTTGGACTTTTCTGGAAACATGTAGTAATGCCCAATGCATGTGCAATGTTCAGTCTGTTGTGTACTACATAGTGCAATTTACCAATCATTTATCGGTATTCCTTCTCATTCACCAATGCTGAGTCATCTTCTTTTGACAATTTACAACCGGTCACCATCGGTGTTCCAACTGGTTTGCTATCTTCCATGCTAAAAGTCTTCAACACCTCTTTGACATACTTGGACTGAGTGATAAAGATACCATCTTTCATTTGTTGAATTTGTAGTCCAATGAAGAACTTAATTTCTCCAATTAGTGACATCTCAAATTCCTTCTTCAACTCATCTGCAAATGTATGACTCATCTTGTCATCTCCACTAGAAATTATGTCATCAATAAACACTTCACAGATCAAAATCTGATCTCCTTCTGACTTTAGATAGATATTGCTATCTTCACTTGTTCTTTCAAATCCAATCTTCACAATATGGGAGTGTAATCATTCATACCATGCTCTAGGTGCCTGCTTCAATCCATACAAGGCTTTATGTAGCCTACACACCATATTATTGTCTTCTGATAGGGAAAAATCATCTGGTTGCTCTATATACACTTCCTCTTCAAGTATTCCATTCAGGAATGCAGATTCTACATCCATCTGATACACTTTGAATCCCTTGAAGGCTACATATGCAAGAAGCATTTGAACTCCTTCCAATCTAGCTACTAGAGCAAAGGTTTCTCCATAGTCTTATCCTTCTTCTTGAGCATATCCCTTACATACCAATCTAGCTTTGTTTCTTACCACTGTGCCATCTTCATTCAAATTGTTTCTGAATACCCATTTTGTCCCAATAACATTTTTATGCTCAGATCTAGGTACCAAAGACCATGTACCATTCTTTTCTATCTATTCAAGTTCCTCTTCCATAGCCTTGAACCAATCTTCATCTTTATGTGCCTCTTTAAATGTTTTAGGCTCAATTTCAGAGATCATGCAAGAGTTTTCTCTGACCTTTCTTCTTGTAAGAATTCCTGCATCCTTATCTCCTATGATCTACTTTAGATCATGATTCAGCTTTACATACCTAGGAATGATCTTAATAGATTCATCTTACTTTTCTTCTTCATCCTCATCTTCATTAGCATCAGCATCAACCGGTTTAGGAGCACTGTTACTGATACTTGGTTGTTTTGCAACCAGTTCCCAGAAGGTTACAACCGGTTCATCTACTGCTTGCTCACTGCCGGTTTCCTCAAGTTTCTTAGAGGTTTCATCAACTCTAACATTGATACTTTCAACAATTCTCTAAGTCCTATTGTTGAAACACTTGAGAGATTTTCTCTTGGTGGAATATCCTAGGAATATTCCCTCATCACATTTTGCATCAAACTTGCTCTGGTGTTCACTCCTCTTGATATAACACTTGTTACCAAACACTCTAAAGTATCTTACTATAGGAGTCTTACCAGTCCAATACTCATAAGGAGTTTTATCCTTACCTTTCTTTATGAGTACCTAGTTCATTGTGTAGACTGCAGTGCTCACCGCTTCTCTCCAGAAAGTGTGAACAACCTTCCCTTGAATCAACATCGTTATGGCTGCTTCAACTATAGTCTGGTTGTTCCTTTCTGCTAGGCCATTCTGCTGTGGAGTCTGGGGGGTAGACAATTGCCTCTTGATGCCATTCTCTTCATAGTACTTATTGAATTCTCTAGAGGTGAACTCACCTCCTTGATTGGTTATAAGGCATTTGATCCTCTTACCACTTTCCTTTTCAACTAGTGCTCTGAAGGCTTTGAATTTTCCAAAAGCTTTAGACTTGTCTTTCAATAATGTGACCCACATCATTCTTGAGCAATCATCAGTAAGAATCATAAACTACCTATCTCCTTGGACACTCCTAGTTTTCATAGCACCACATAAATCAGTATGCACAAGATCAAGTAAATTATCTCTTGTGAAAGATTTACCTTTGAAGGTTGAGGAAGACATTTTCCCTAGTTGACATTCTCTGGACAAAGGATTCTCAGGTTTTCTCAGCATAGGCAATCCTCTAACTGCCTTGATCTTACTGGCCTTCACAATGTTATCAAAATTAACATGACAGAGTCTCCTATGCCATATCCAACTATCATCAAACTTGGCCATTAGACATTGATTGATATTTGCATTTAATTGAAATAAGTTACCTTTGGTTTGCATACCAGTGGCCATCAGTTCACCACTTTTTCCTTTTATTTTGCACACTCAATATTTGAATTCCAGAGTGAGTCCATTATCATTCAACTGAGAAACACTCAAAAGGTTATGCCTGAGATCTTCTACCCAATACACATTATCAGCACTGCTTTTTCCATTTAAAGAGATGGACCCTTTACCTTTTACCATACAAGGTGCATCATTACCAAATCGGAGTACACCTCCATCATACTCTTCTAGAAATAGAAACTTTCTCCGCTCACCAGTCATGTAGTGAGAACAACCACTATCAATAATCCACGGAATTATCAAAGTGGGAGACAAGAGCCTTCTTGTCTGACACATCTTCCTTGACAGCTACAAATACTATGTCTTCACTTTCTTCATCTTTTGATTCATCATCAGTGACACCTTCATCAACTACAACAAGACAGTTTCTCCTATTTCCTCCTTTGAACTTTTTGAACCTCTCTGGTTTGTCCTTATTATCACCATTAGGACAATTTACAGCAATGTGTCCTATCCTATTGCAAGAAAAGCATTTCAAGGGGAGCTTACCTCAGTATTTACCAGTTCCCTTAGGAAGTCTCTTGGCCAGAAGAGCTTCAAATTCCATTAGGATCTCCTCATCATCCATATCTCTGCTTTGTCTTGGTTCACAACTGGTACTTGCTTCATTACCCTTTCTAGATAGTGTAGCAGATGCTTTAAAGGCTGAATCAGTCTTCTGAACACTGCCATCATAACTGTTTAGCTCATAAGCGGTCAACTTAGCAATGATAGAATCAAGGGACACCTTTTTCTTGCCAATAGATCTCAACTCTTGAATAGCAACAACCCTTATTGCATAGACCGGTAATAAGGTTCTCAAAACTTTGCTAACAATGGTGGATTCATCCATTGTACCTCTTGTAGTCTTGATGTCTCCAACAATAGTTTTAATCCTTATCCCATATTGTTGAATGGTCTCTCCTTCAACCATTTGCATGTCTTCAAACTTCCCTCTAAGGCTTTCTTCCTTAGCTTGCTTCACATGCTCATCACTGCCATAGATAGACTCCAAAGTATCCCATACATCTTTGGGATTTTCTTTTTCCTAAACATCTATAAACTCAGCATCAGATAGACTGCTGATAAGAGCTTCCATTACTTGCCTGTTCTCTTGAATTTCTCTTCTTTTATCATCAATGAGAGTACCCGTAGGAACAACATAAGTATTCTCAACATAGCTCCAGTGTTGAGCACCCATGTTTTTAATGTATATCTTCATTTTGTCCTTCCATATCTTAAAGTTATCTCTGTTGAACTTAGGACCTTCCCTCTTCATCATTAGAATAGGATCTTTTCCTCAAGCAGTTAAGCTTACAACACAAAGGACCTGGAGGACTCTCTGATACCAATTGATGAATAATGATGATCAATAAATACTCAACTGATATCGAGAGGGGGGGCTGAATCAATATAGACAAAAAATTCCTTGAACCACTTTGTCTACAAAGACTACACTTAACTGGTAAACAATATCACTGATCTAAATTAGGGCACTACCGACAAAACACAGTGAGACTATGAAAGACATAAATCAATAACACTTAGATCTCCACCACAACCTAATATCTCATTTCCACTTCACCCATATGCATAAACAAGTAATACATTATCCAAAATAAAATGACCACTGATTCAACATGTTTTACCACTTGACATAAAATACTAAAGCATCACATGAAAAAGCATCACACATAACACACTTATTTTTCACATGGAAACACAACTGGGAAAAACCAAGGTGGGGATGAATACCCACAAGTTGTTCTTTGAACTCTTCTGAAGCCCACTCTGTTAGGATCCTAGTCTGGTTAAGGACTTTACAATAGGTTCTACTAGGAACCGATCTTGCTAGGGATCACCCAGTTAAAGGTTAGAACCCTGTTAAAGGTTACCTCACAAGAGGATTTGAAGAACTCAATGAATTTGAGTCACCCTGTTAAAGGATTTACAGAAAGCCTATTAAAGCTACCCAGTTAAGGGATTTTCCAATTGCTGAAATGGTTAGAAGTCAACAAGTAATACACTGATCTAATAATAGCACTCAATGCCAATGCAGATCCACTTTTGTTCCTTTTCTTCTACAATCACAATCTACAGGTATCTACACACTTATCCAGTCTGGTAAGAATTAAGTATCTCTTCACTTGGATACACACAAGACATTTGCCAACAACTTCACAATGCAAATCATCATCAACCTTATAGGAAACAGATAGGTCGGTGGTATAAACCCTAAACCCTAAACATTTAGGTTATCAATATAGTCGGTTCAATCTTGACCATTCAATCACATTTCATAGTGTAAAACAATCTTGAACAAATCTCAAGACGTTCTCCATCGTTCGTTCTTTGCCACTTCTGGAAGCCAATAACCCATCATGCGCTCTCCACCATTTACTAAGACTTCGCACATTCCTGAGGTAGATAGGATCAATCTTCTTCATACAAGATCCTCAAGGAAATCCTTCACGCACATAAGGCTGATGTGGAAACATGATCTTATTGTCATTTCAATGCTAACCCATCACAAGATGTCGTTGGTCGAATCACACAGACTTGAAATGCATCAATCAGAAACCCTAAAGTTGAGACTACCAATCGATAGTCATACCAAATGAAACCCAAATACAAAACTTTCCATATTCTGGTTCACATTCCAACATACTATTTCACTTTTTCACATATACCGGTTCACATCATCATACCAGTTGTCTTGCCAGTTTGCTTACTTCAATTTACCAGTTCATACTTCAGCATACTAACATCAATGACAACATACAATATCATCATGTCATCAAACTCTGCACATATTCCAAGAGCATAATCATCTTCGATCACTATTTGATCATAGATCATCATAACCGATTCACCAAGCTCCATCGGTTAGAGTTTTTCTTATCAACAGGTTAGGGTTACTGGTTGATCACTCTACTTCAAATACTAATACTGGTTTACAACACTGCTTTTACTACCAGTTGCAAGAGTGCATCAGTACCAGTTGTAATACAACTCCATTACTGGTTACTATTGCCATCAATGACAAAACTATACTTCATCAATGAAATCTTCATTAAATGCCAACAATGAAAACCTATTAATGTTATATGAAAGAGGCATAAATACATTCATTAACAAGTGAAATATATGATTTTTTATTTCAAAGATTGTATTCTAACAAGTGATAGATCAACACGACTTGCTTTAGCCTAGCCTTTCACATGCATTATGTGTAATGATGTTATTGAGACCAAAGATCACTTGCTTTTGAACTATACTTTTGCACAAGAATGTTGGAGTTGGTTTCTAAACAAGCTTCACTGGCATTCCCCTCTTGAGTCAGAGGTAAAATTAGTTTTTGATTCTTGGCCAAGACTATTTACCGACTCTTTTTTTGCAAAACTTTAGAAGGTTTCCCCTACAATTCTCATATGGAACATTTGGTGGGAGAGGAATAGAATGATCTCTAGGAAAGAATCTAGCAAGATTAGGGAAATTATTTAGAAGGTCAAAGTATGAATCTCTGAAACTCTTAGGGCTTACATAGTCAAACATAAGCATTTGGACTCTCATTTCACCTCCTAAGATAATGATAATCTCAAAGAATACTATCACTTAAAACTTCCTTTTAAGGGAAGACTCTTGAAAAATTTTATGAAGAAGATTGACAAAAAATCAATTAGATGGAAAGCACCATAAGAAAATTTTCACAAGCTCAAGTTTAACGGGGCCTCAAAGGGGAATCCTAGTATCTCTAGAATTGGTTGTGCGGTTAGAGATAACAAGGGGACAATTGTTATAGCGAGTATGGACAGGATTCCAAATGGCTCTAAAAATGTTGCAAAAGCTTTGGCCCTCTCATTCGGAATCAAGTTGGCAATTCAAGGTAATTCAAGAAACCTCATCATAGAAGGTGACTCTATGAACATAATATCGACAATGAAAGGCTACGAGGATACAAATTGGAGAATCAACTATATCACTCAGTAGTCCAAATCATCATTGTCACATTTTGAGAATTATTGCATCAAGCATTCTATAGGGAAGCAAATATGATTGCATATTTTTTGGCTAATCAAGGTTGTAATATACTAGGGGGGAATCTATAATCAAAGATCATGACCTTACCTCCAATGAGAAAGTGAGGAATAGACTTTTGGCCAATATTAGTGATGTTTGAGTATTTTTTAATTTATTGTCAGACTCACTTTGACCATTTTCACTCTTTGTGTTTGTATTAGTCTTTGGTTCCTTTGGCCTTCTTCAGGCCTTGTCATGTGGATGACGTGGGCTTTGTTTTCACTTTCAGTGAGAATGACACCTCATGTACTGATTTGATTAGTTTAATTAATTGAATTTAGTTATCTCATGTGCCTTTAATTAAATAATTACACATTATTTAATTAATTAGTGTGCTAGACAATTTAGATAACCGAAATACAACTGAGAGATGGGGTGAATCAGCTGTCATAGATTACAAGACCTATTAGCAATTTAAATTTTAATACTGGAACCCAAAATATTAGTACTGGAATAGTAGATAAACCAATTAAGCATAAATAATAATCACAAAATAAAAGCTATCCACACAACACCAAGATTCGTATGTGGAAAACCTAGTGAAGAGAAAAACCACGGTGGGAGACCTACCCACAGTCAAATAACTCTTCTGCAGTAAGTATGTGAATTACAATGAAGGGGCCTGCACTTACAGGAAGACCAACAACCTAGAGCACACTTTTGATCGCAAAAAGAGTCTCACTGACTACATACAAATCTAGACTACAATCCATAGAAGTGTTGAAATTCAAAAGATAGAATCTCCTATGCCTGAGCATACATCCAGTTAAGCTCAATAATGTAGGACTAAATCCTCTTACATAAACCCAATTCGATCTCCAATGATCAACCAACACCTTTGCCTAAATGATATTACATTATTCACAAATTACATTCCTTGACCATGACCTCTTACATATAACCATGATGATCTACAATAAGATCTTACATCTATATATACAAAACCATCGACCATTAACAATCAAGTCGGCCACCAGATAATAAACCAATTATATAACTACAAACCATGTTGTCCTTAGGCCAAACAAATAATATCAATACATAAGACATCCTGGAAATACATCAACAGGTACTATCCACATGTTACATTAAAGCTAGTCCATAACCTAGATCAACCAGGACCAAGTATAGGTCCACATGCTTCAGCAATGATCCCCAACCACCAAGTCTCGAACATGATCACAACAACATTCTGAAACTCCACCAAAAGCTGCACCAACACCACTTATGCAATTCATCAAATATCTCCATCAAAAGATCTATCGATGAAACCCTCACCAGAACCAGAAACCAATCTTCTAAGGAAGAAGGATAGCATCCAATCACTAGACCAAAACCAATTGACCAAACATGAGTATAAGTATCATTAACAAGCCAACTCCATCATCAGACTATACCAGAGCCTACCAGATCATTCCAAATCCAAGTTAACCAGAAACCACTTAACCTACCAGGACTAGAAGGGTGTCGATAAAGCATCCAAATAGGTAGTGTTGGCATCAATGACAAAACATCAATACAACACATAATCAATTCCACCAAATGGCCAACAATCTCCCCCTTTGGCATTGATGGCAACACTAGATGTGAAAAAAATCTAAGTACCAAGAAATTCCAAACAAGTCTCCCCTTGTGGAAGACAACTAACAATGTTAACTCCCACATATAGCTCTGAATTTTTCTTTATCAATATCACTCCCCCTTTGACATCAATTCCAAAATCTGACAGAAATATCAAAGCAAAAACATGAGCCTCTAAATTACAAAGCTGACTACTCCCCCTGAGCAGTAGCATCCCACATCAATACAGGAATGAATAATATCTTTGATAGTGCATACCAAACTGATTCCAAACCACATCAATCAAGTCTCTACTGGAGGGTCAAAAACTCCCAATCTATCTCTCAGGTACTCAAATGATTCCTTGGACAAAGGTTTAGTGAAAATATCTACAATCTTCTCTTTAGTGTTCACATAAACCAGTCTAACTTCATTTTCTTCCACCTTCTCCTTCAAAAAGTTATACTTGATAGATATGTGCTTTGTTTTAGAATGAAATACCGGATTCTTTGATATATCGATAGCAGCAGAGTTATCATAGTGAATAACTACCAGTGCATCACAATCCACCTTTATATCCTTTAACATTTGCTTCATCCATAAAACTTGTATACAGTTAGTAGTAGTAGCAACATACTCAACTTTAGGAGTATATAAAGAAGTATGTGACTATTTCTTGTTGATCCATGAAACCAACTTCTTTCCAAGAAAGAAAACTCCACTGGAAGTACTTTTCCGGTCGTCAACATCTCCAGCCCAACCAACATTTGTATATGCATACAAAGTAAAGTTATCATCCTTAGGATACCACAAACCATATTCTGATGCACCTTGCAAGTATCTAAAAACCATTTTCACCGCCATCTCATGATTTTCTCCAAGATTACTTTGAAATCTTGAAACAACACAAACAATATTCATAATGTCAGGCCTACTTTGAGTCAAATAAAGCAGACCTCCAATCATATATTTGTATCTTGTAGGATTCACCGGTGTAGAAACATCTTTTGTTGTCAATTTCTTACTTGTAACCATAGGTGTACTTACCGGTTTAGAATCTCCCATAATAAATTTCTTCAACAATTCCTTAGCATATTTAGTTTTATAGATACAAATACCTTTTTCAGTCTAAGTAATCTAAAATCCTAAGAAAATTTTCATCTCACCAATCATAGACATCTCAAGTTATTTCTTCATATTCTTAGAAAATTCTATGCATAACTTATCTTCACCTCCAAAAATAATGTCATCAACAAATACTTCAATAATCAGTATATCATCATTAGTGATTTTATAATATAAATTACTGTCAACACTGCCTTTAGTAAAACCAAGCTTCAAAAGATAATTATCCAACCTTGCATACCAAGCTCTAAGTGCTTGTTTCAATCCATATAAATCTTTCCTTTACCTGCAAACCATATCCCTATCATCTAATAGTGAAAAACCATTAGGTTGCTCAATATAAACTTCCTCATCAAGATTCCCATTAAAAAATGCATATTTTACATCCATCTAATAAACCTTGTAGTTTTTATAAGCAACATAGGCAAGAAATAATCTTATAGCTTCAATCTTAGCTACAGGTGCAAAAGTCTCTCCATAATCAATTCCTTCCTTCTGAGAATATCCTTTACAAACCAATCTAGCCTTATTCCTTATAACTTGACCATCCTCATTCAATTTATTCCTAAAAACCCATTTAGTTCCAATAACATTTTTTATTTTTATGCCAGGGAACCAAAGTCCATGTGTTATTTTTCTCAATCTGATCTAATTCTTCTTCCATAGCTTTTAACCAATGTTCATCTTTACATGCCTTGATTACTAATACCATTTCAACTTGTGAAATTAAACATACCTCATTAGTTGCCATTCTTCTTCTTGTCAATTGTCATCACTCCATTGCTCTTATCCCCAATGATTTGATCTTCTGAATGATTCAATCTCATATACCTAGGAATCTTCTGACTTTATGTTCCTCTTCCTTGTTCTTTAGTTACTGTAGAATTATCTGATGTTGTTGGAGTAACTGGTTCAACTCTGTGTTCTGGTAAAGGTGCTATCAGTTCATATATAATCATTTCTAATGTTGTTTCCTTCTCATAAATTCTTATTTGACTTCTGTTAAGCTCATCTACTTTGGCATTAGCACTCTCCACAATTCTCTACAATCTCTTGTTATAACATCTATATGCTTTGCTTTCATTAGAATAACCAAGAAATATGCCTTCATCACATCTAGGATCAAATTTACCAATAATATCATCTCTCCTGATATAACATTTACTACCAAAAATTCTGAAATACTTAACTATAGGTGTATTGCCAAACCATAATTCATAAGGTGTCTTACTGGTTTCTCCTTTGAAATGTACTCTATTGAATGTATAAAATATTGTACTCACTTCTCTCTAGTAGATATGAGGTAGACTAGCTTCCATCATCATTATTCTAGTAGCATCCAAGATAGTTTTGTTCTTCTTTTCCACAACTCCATTCTGCTAAGGTGTCCGGGGAGCAAAAAAATGTCTTCTTATACCATGCTTGTCATAAAAGTTATTAAACTCACCGGATGTGAATTCTCTACCATGATTTGATCTCAAA
Organism: Cryptomeria japonica; assembly: GCF_030272615.1. Lineage (NCBI taxonomy): Eukaryota > Viridiplantae > Streptophyta > Pinopsida > Cupressales > Cupressaceae > Cryptomeria > Cryptomeria japonica. The sequence goes on from NC_081407.1 coordinate 321,331,504, forward strand.
CATTTAATCTTTAATCTTGTCTCTATTTTGACTTTAGCCTTAAGGATTTTAAACTTTTCAAATGCTTCATATTTTTCTCTTAGAAAGTAACCCACATCATTCTAGAATAATCATCAATGATTAGCATAAAATATCTATCACCTTGAAAAATTTTAACTCTAGCAAGGCCACACAAATAAGTATGAATAAGATTAAGAACATCATTTGATTTATCTCATATACTCCTAAAAGAGGTTCTGAACTATTTACCCATTTGACATTCTTTACATACTAGATTATAGGGCTTCATAATCTTAGGTATATCCCTAATAGCCTTAGTTGAACTGACCTTCTCACCAGAGTTTAAGTGAAATATATTACCTTTTATTTGTGTATTGGTTGCAATCTCTAAGCTAGATCTGTTAATGATTTTGCATTTGTCATCCTTGAACTGTAATTGAAATCCCTTATCTACCAATTGTCCTACACTCAAAAGATTATGTCTTAAACCTTCAACATAATAAATGTTGTTAGTATTGTTCTTACCATCCAATGATATAGTTCTTTTTCCTTTGATCATACATGCCTTGTCATCTCCAAATATAACTAGACCACTATCAAATTCTTGCAAAGATAGAAACTTCCCTTTATCTCCAATCATATGATGTGAACAACCACTGTCAATTACCCATTCATCCTTGTCTTCAATTTTAGCAGCAAGTGCCTTTTCTTTAGGTACATTCTCTTCCAATGTCGGATCATCTTCCTTGATAGCCAAGAACACCCATTCCTTCCAATTGTTAGATCCACTACTAGAGTCTTCTATTGGTTCATCATCTGAATCAAGAATACCTTCCTCATCCACTATGTAGCATGATTTGTCTCTATTTTTCTTGTATTTATACTTGTTCTGATATCCAGGGTTAGGCTGAAATGATCTTTTAACTCTTTCTTCAAATCTTGAATTCCTTTTAGGACATCTAGATGCAAAATGACCAATCTTATTACATGCAAAACATTTAAAAGGTGCTTTTCCTTCATACTTACTTCCTATCGGTCCTTTAGGTACTATTCTAGAAAATAGTACTTCAAGTTGCTCAAACTCATCATCTTCTCTCTTCATATCTTCCAACTCCTTTTCATATAAAGTTTTCCAGTCTTTCTTATTGGTTGTAGATGAAGATGCATGAAAATCATGTTCATTCTTCACAACTCCAGAAGGTCCAAATTTCTCAAGATCAAAAGAAGATAGTTTCCCAACCAAAGTATCTATGTTGATAGATGTATTACTCATTGTTCTCAACTCATTAATAGTAGTAGCCTTCATTTTGTAAGTCGGTGGTATGGCTCTCAGGACTTTACAAACAATTTCATCTTCGCTCAAAGTTCCACCACAACATTGAATTCCCATAACAATCTCATTTACCCTTTCCATGAATGGAATAATCCTTTCATCTTCTTCCATCATCAGGTTTTCATATCTCACCCAGTAACCATCAAGTTTAACAATATTCATTGTAGGGTCACCTTCATTAAGAGTCTCCAACTTATTGCATATAGCCTTTCTAGATGATTTGTCTGTTAATCCCATTATTTGTTGATCAAAAAGTGCACACAAGAGGGCATCTCTTGCTCTAAAATCATTCTCAAGCTCCTTGTCTAGGTTTGTCAGAGGAGGATTGTTAGATCTTGGATTATAGGGTGTGACACCATTATGTGTGATCTCCCAAATCTCCTTGCCAAGACATCTCAAATGAGTCTGCATATGAATCTTCCATAATGTGTAATTTGTTCCATCAAACCTCAGAATATCCCTTCGAAAGATAGCTCTAGAAGAATAGGATGAACTTGAACTATTAGTCGCCATAGGATCTTCCTCAAGTGGTTAAGCTTTCTATAGAGAGGACCAAAGTTCTGATACCAATTGTTAGACAGTTCAGATAACTGAAAGACAACTGAGAGGGGGGGTGAATCAATTGTCATAGATTACAGAAACTATTAGAAATTTAAAATTTAATACTGGAACCCAAAACATTAATACCAAAATAGAAGATAAACCAATTAAGCATAAACAATAATCACAAAATAAAAGCTATCCACACAACACCAAGATTTGTATGTGGAAAACCCAGTAAAGGGAAAAACCATGGTGGGAAGCCTACCCACAGTCAGATAATACTTTTGTAGTAAGTATGTGAATTACAATGAAGGGGCCTGCACTTGCAGGAAGGCCAACAACTTAGAGTGCACTTCTCATCACAATAAGATTCTCATTGACTACATACAAATCTAGACTACAATCTAAAGAAGTATTGAACTATGAAAGATAGCATCTCCTATGCTTGAGTACAATTTCGGTTAAGCTCCATACCGCGGGACTAAATCCTCTTACACAAAACCAATTCGATCTCTAATGATCGACCAACTCCTCTGCCTCAATGATATTACATTATTCGCACATTACATTCCTTGACCATGACCTCTTACATATAACCATGATGATTTACAATAAGATTTAACATCTATATATACAAAACCCTCGACCATTAACAATCAGGTTGACCACCAGATAATAAACCAATTATATAATTACAAACCAATCCAAATGTTACATTAAAGTCGATCCATAACCTAGATCAACTGGGACCAAGTATAGGTCCACACACTTTAGCAATAATCTCCAATTGCCAAGTCTCGAACATGATCACCAACAACATCCTGAAACTCCATCAGAAGCTACACCAACACCACTTATGTAACTCATCAAAATCTCCATCAAAAGCTCTATCGGTGAAACCCTCGCGAGAACCAGAAACCAATCTTCTAAGTAAGCATGATAGCATCCAATCACTAGACCAAAACAAGCTGACCAAATATGATTATAAGTATCATGAACAATCCAAATCCATCATCAGACTATACCAGAGCCTACTGAATCATACCGGATCCAAGTTAACCAGAAACCACTTAACCTACCGGGACAAGAAGGGTGTCGGTAAAGCATCCAAACAACTAGTGTTGGCATCAATGACAAAACATCAATGCAGCACATAATCAATTCCACCAAATGGCCAACATAGTGTTCCCTCCTTCTAGCTAATTAAATTTGTTAATTATGCTATAGTTCTCCTTTAATTAATTAATTGACAATCAAAAATCAATTAATTAATTAAATTTGATCCCTACTTCTATTAAATAAATCAAATGCATAGTTTGACTATTTAATTCAACTTTTGTCCTTTCCTTTTAATATCCATTATGAAATTAATTAATTAAATTAATTCTATTTCCTCACATGTCTCCTAACTTTAACCCTCATCTAACTCTTCCTCTAACTTAACCCATTAACTAACCTTAGGTTTTAGTCATCCTTTTATTCCTTCCAATCTCTTTCCCACCCAACATGTGTGTATTCATAAAAATATCCTAATATCTGGAAATGAATACTTTTATTCCTTCCTACCTCTTTTCCACCCCATATGTGTGTATTCATGTAAATATCCTAATATTTGGAAATGAATCCTTTTTTCTTTCCAACCTCTTTTCCACCCCATATGTGTGTATTCCTAAATATCCTAATATTTAGAAATGCATCTTCTTATTTGGGTGTCTCTCTCTCATATAGGCATGTGTCCTCAAGGATACTTGTCATTATATTTTCCTTTCTCAAGGACACTTGTCATTTTCATCCATGACATTTTCCCTTCTCAAGGACAAGTGTCTCAATTGTATGACTTTTCTTCTCCCAACTTGGCCTATTTAATTCCCTCATTTCTCTTCACAATCGATCCACTTTCATTTCTCATATCATTATAATGCCCTTTTGAATTCTCATCTTAAATCTATTTTAACCATCCACTTTCACATTATCATATTGTTATCATATCATTTTAGCAATCTACTTTTGTTTTCAGACTCTCTTAATGTAGAAATGTTCATCCACTTTCGTTTTCATACTCTCATAATGCAAAATTGTTCATCCACTTTCATTTTCATACTCTCATAATGCAGAATTGTTCATCTACTTTCACATTCTCATACCATTGTAATCTCATTTTAGATATCCACTTTCATTTCATATCATTATAATGTTATTTTTCCTATCCACTATTTAGCATTCATATCATTATCATGTCAGTTTGCATACTCACATCCAACCATCATTTGCATCCATTTTTGCTTAATATCTTGCATACTCATCATCATGGAGCACATCTAACATCCTTGGAAGTATGAAATCAAGCATGCATCCAATCAAAGGACCATCAAATTGAATGGTTATTGGTTTGCATTTTAATTGCTTTCTTTTTATTTAATCTAATTTCCCTTCTTAAGCATCCTTATCTTGAGTGTTTGATTGATTTGTATTTTTTCTTAGTTTTTTAAATTAGTATTTCAATCATTTTATTTACACACATTTTCACTCACACATTTATGGCGACCATATTGGGACCCACTTCATGAGTCCATCTCACATTTTTTTGTTGTTGTTATTGTTTTAGTGTGTTGTATTGCAGATTTTTTACACTTGCAGGCAAAAATGTGAGACTACAGGTGGATTTATGCCTTGGAAAAAATCTATTTCAACTCAATTTCAATTTCTAAAAATAGCAAGATTGCTTTGTGAAGTGGTAGGGATGCTCTATGTTCTTATTTTCTGTCATTTTACTAAAGTTAAATTTTCTCAGTTTGTTGCTAACCTATTAATGTTTGTTGTTTGATTGGGTTTTGCTAATGTTTGTGCAGTTGCATCCCTTATTGAAGACCCCATACTTTAAACTCTAGCTTGTTTGTTGCAAAACTACTAAAGAGGGGTGTAGTTGCCGAAAAAAAAATTGGGGTTAAAATGAATCATGTGCTTTCTTGTAGTTAGAAAACACCTCAATTTCATAAGGGAATGAACCTTTATCATTCATGTTTGGCACATTTATGTATGTAGAGTGGCCCTATTGTTAACACACATTATCCTCTCCCTTGACTCTCATGGTCTTAGGTGCAAGAGAAAAGTGTTAGCAACACTCACTTTTTCTTTTTAGGTAGAGAGTCTGTCTCTTGAGTAGCCAATAAGGTTGATAAGAGAGAAGGACCCAAGGGGTAATGGGATAAAGCCTAGTCACTTCTCAACTACTATATAAAATATGTGGGATGAAAGTCTTTATAATGGGTGCTAATTGCCTACCTACACTGAATTCCCCAATACCTATGTTCTACATAAAGGAAGCCTCCTGAAGCATCATAAAATTGCAACCTTGTAATTTTTTACCACATTTGGGTCTTCACATTGGAAAACAAATCCCTAAACCTGATTAGAGACCCAAGACATGCTCACATCTCCCACAACCTGCATTTTCTCATATCCCACACTTCCCTTTGTTGTTTCTTATCTTGAATTAAGGTAGGATAGGGGCATGGGGCCCCTATCCATGCCTTATTTTGGCCCCCCTTTGCATTAAACTTGCATTGGGCATGTCAAATGCGAAGTAAGAAAAGTTTCCCTATGTCACCCTAAGATGAAACATCAGTCAAATAACCCTAATTGATGAATATATAAGATGCATTCTCTCCTCCTATTCATATAGATACATTAAGTGGAAATTGTGATCCTAAGGGAAATCAAGCATTCAAGCATTCAAGTATTCAAGTTTCCATTCAAGCTTCCATTGAGCATCTCAAGTCTCCTTTCAAGGCTAGGTATTGCATTCAAGTCAAGGATTAAGCCATTGAAGTGGATATCTCTTTTGACATTCAATTCTACATATCCTTTCAAACAACTCTATCAACATTTCAATTGCATCCTCTCTTAAGGTGAATTCTACTTCAGTCATTTACTTTCATTTACTTGCAAGTACTTTTCATCATTTAGTTAATTCCAAAACCAGGGTTTGAATTGAAGTAAAACCCCCAATCCCAACAACATTTCCTTTCTTTCATGTGTGTAGGTTATAGGTGCGTAGCTATATTTGCAGATTTGGACTTCATTTTTCAGAGAAGGAAAAACCCTTTTCGGCATGCAGATTTTTCAAAGGATCGAGTACACTTTCAATACAGTCCTAACAAATTTTACCCAAATTTGCAAGGGAGATTTGTCTCAGCCTTTTATTGCTAATTCCAAGTGCAGAACTTCATCCCGCATTTCTATCACAAGTTATAAACATTTCTTTGTCGCTTTGACACTTAGTCTCAAATCACTTAATTAAACTTATCCATTCTAAAAGAGGGGTTAATTTACTTTTCAAATTTATTATCAATTCATTTAGCATTCAATCTTCTTCTATTGAGATTAGATCTTGTGAATTCCCCCCCCGTCTTTTAAATGTAATGTGCTTGAGAGGTTGAAGGGAATCTTTTGCGAAACTTTCACTTCTCTCTTAAGGAGGGTAAAGCTTTCCTCTTGATCTCCGCGTCACCCTTTTTCACCATTACATTTTGGTGAACCTGACATCTTACATGCTTGACATTTCAAATTATTGCATATTTTTCATTTATAAGTTTAATATTCTTGCAAATTTAAAAAACTTAGTGGTCAAAGCCCTAGTTTTCAAAAAATGAAATTAAACTTGTGTTTTGCAAAAAATGCTATCTATTATTTTAGATCTGAAAATTACATTGCTTGTCAAATTCAATTTCTTCATTGTCTTGTTCAAATTGCAAATTAAAATTACAAAATTAAGTGGTTAATTGTCAAAACCCTAATTTTCAAAAATCTACTTGAACTTGTGCAGAAATTCAATTTACATTTAATTTTAAGATTTGGAACTATTTTCATATTTTTCCTCTTGCCTAAAAATTTAGATTTTTAATATCCCTCCTTTTTCCAAAATTCAAAATTTAAAAATTCAATGGTTAGGCCCTAAAACACCAATTTTCAAATTTAATTGGATTTTGTGCAAATTTCAATCAATTTCAGTTTTCTAAACATTATTCAAGGTGGCCCTATCCATTAGGTTTGACCTTTTTCAATTTTACTATTCAATTTCTTATCTTTTTCAAAACCCTAATAGGGTCCTATTTTGAGATTCAAACCTTAATTTTGCCTATCTAAAACTCATAAAATTAACCAATTTTTTGGGGTTAGCTTTAACATCATCATAACTTTCATCCCTGAAAAATTTTCGAAAAAGTTGGGAGGACTGTGTACAACTTCAACATGGTCCCTAGCTTTTTTCTCAAAATTTCAAGAGACTGTTATGACTGTATTTAATTGCTTAAATCCAAAAGGTTGGTTGATTTTCTCGAATTTTGATCCCTCTAAAATAAAAAAGTACTTTCCAATTTCAACATCACAATTTTCAAGGAAAAATTTGAAATTAAGTGGTTAATTATAATCTGCCCTGATTCTGTCAATCCTAATTTTGAAACTAAGTGTTATCCCATTGGCCCTAATTTTAAATTTCAATTTCTTTTTATTCATCATAAATTTTTTGGAAGATTGTGTCATTCAATTTTGCAAACTTTGTTCCCAAAATTCAAAATCAAAAACTTCCCTCTAGTGCATGAGTTTTACCACTATTAGTCCTACCTATACTATCCCTGTTAGATGAAAAATTAAAATTAAGGCTTCCCAAGGTTTAATTACCAAGGAGATGGAGCCTAATTTGGGTGACTTTTTCAATAAGGATAATGCTAATTCTTCCCATCATAATAACATCCCTATTTACCCAATTGATGATTCTAATAATGAAGAAGAAGCTTTGACTAGAATTTCCATAGATCAACTTTCAAAATTAAATAATCAATTTGACAACTTTCAACAATGGATGTCCCAAGAATATCCTAATAGTGAAGCTCTTCCATTAATTGAAGGCCTAAAGCGCATGATTCAAAGTGATAAGAATGAAATTGATATAGTGTGTGGCATTTCTCATATTGTTGATTCTAATGTCATGCCTATAAAGAGTTGTGTTGAGAACTTAGGTTATTCACAATCTTCTACACAAATTAATCATTCTATTCCTTTGACCACTCCGATGGATAGTGTAGACACCTAAAAATGTCTCATTGATCATGTACTAATTATTCCTCTAGTTAGTTAAATAATTCTTTAATTAATTTAATTAATCTTATTCTTCTAATTTCATATTTCCTCATAATCTCACTAATTATTCTATTTCTTATTCTATCATCATTTAATCATTTTAATCATTTTCTAAATATTAATTAAATATTTATTATTTAATTAATTCTGATTTAATTCCTTTAATTTAAATAATCTTTATTATTTAATTAACTAATTAATTCTTCTAATTCTCCATTTCCAAATCTCCAAATTCTAATTTCATTTAATTTCTTATTTCTTCTAATTTCTTCCAAATTCAATTACATGTGCATGATTTCAAAAACCAAATTGAAAATCAAAGTCAAGTTCTAAATATATTCAAAAGCTAAATTGAATTAAAATAAATTCAAATATTTGAATAAATTTCATGCAAAGATTAAATTGAAAATCTAAATCTAAATGCAATCACATGCTAAATTAATTAATTAAATCAATTATCTCTCCAATCTCTATTTCCATCTTTCAATTAGCTTTTTCTAAACTAAGCTTTCTTTGTCATCCTCTTTATTTCCTCCAATCATTCTTTTTCATCTTTTACTTAGCTTTTTCTAAATTAAGCTTTCTTTGTCATCCTCTTTATTTCCTCCAATCATTCTTTTTCTTCCTTCAGTCAGCTTTTTTCTCAATCAGTTGACTCAATAAATCTATTCAATCTATTGAGTTTCACTCCTACAATCAGCAGTTCAACTATCAATTTTCATGTGAGCTCACCTGAGTTCCACCTCTTGATCAATCTGTTCCACCTTTCAATCAATCTTCTCCAAAAATCTATAAATTGAGCATTCAATCTCCATTTTCAATAATCACGAACTTTGAATCTTTGTGTCACTTGCAGGTTACCAGTGCAATATCTAAGAGCCATCATACCACAGAGAGGAGAAGAGCAATGGAAGCAATATGCAATCTTGGGATAGGGAGTTTTTCTTTGATTTGACTTATAATTCCTATTTCTTGATATTGCATCTTTTCATTGTCTAGTTTGTTAGATTTGTTGATTAGATAGGGATTCGTGATTTCCCTTGTTTCTAATTGATTATTTTGTTACTTGTTTTAAGATGAATTCTAGCATGTGTTACATTTTGGTGAACCTGACATGAACTAACAACAATTTTACCTTTTCTATGTTTTGTGTGATTTTTGCAGATCGGACGAATTTTTTATATTTTTTATAGGTTGCATGAATTTCAAGAACAAATTCTTCATCACACAATTACGCTTACATCTGTAGCATCCTAAAATTGTGACACTTGCAATTTTGACTGCATTTGGGTCTTCACGATGGCGGTGCAACATTGAACCTGAATGGAGACCCCGAAACCTGTTTACAACATCAAAAACTGCATTTTTCTACACCCTGGCCTGATCCCTCCTTGCACCCTGCTGTCCCGGGAGGTGGGACCAGGGCGCCCAGCGCCCTGGTCCCTGGCCCTATTTTGGGCCTAGTCTCTTTTGGGCATCGGGTCTTTAAGTTTACAAATTGGAAAATAATGTTTCCTGGTCGGCCTAAGGTCAGGAAAATCAGTCTATCAGCCCTAATTGACAAGTATATAAACTACATTTCCTCTCCCATTTGGGGAGGTCGAAAAGGAGGAGGGACATATGTGTACAAGACGTGGAAATGATATTCAAACATTCAAGCATTCAAGCATTCAAGCATTCTTTCAAGCAATTGATCATTCTAAGTCTCCATTCAAGGCTAAGTGTTGCATTCAAGACAAGGATTCAACCATTGAAGAGGAGATCACATACAACATACAACACACTACATACATTACACCTTCGCATGTAAGAATACAAACATTCTTACAACAAGGTATCAGTACTTGTTTACATTACAAACATTTACATTTACAGCATTCTCATTTCTTGGTTAATTCCAAAATCGGGGTTTGACCTAAAGGCAAACCCCTCATCCCTAACCCCCCAATCGTCTTCTCTTTTCTGTGTGTAGGTTGCAGGTACGCGGCTATAATTGAAGATCTGGAATCCTTGTGCAGAGACGAACAGATCCCCCTTCGTTTCGCGGATTTTTCGGAGGACCGTGTGCACGCCGGGCGCCATCGTCCTGTCAACTTTCGCTCAAATTTGTAGAACAGCACTGTCTCGACATTTTACTGCTAATTCCAGGTCCGCAGCATCATCTCATATCCCTATCTCTGTTTATAAGCGAATCTTTCCTACTTTACATGCATTCCTAGTTCAATCTTTCTATCTACATTCTTTACAAAAGAGGGTATCCTTGCTATCACAACCCTTGAAACTCATCTAGAATCCAATCTTGCATTGCATGGGATTGGATCTTGTGGGTTTCAACCCCTCTTTTGAATGTAAAGTCTCCCCTAAGTGAAAACCATCAACCCTAGTGACTCTCCCTTCTCTCTCCTTGGAGTTGGGGAGGGGAGGACAACTAGGGTTCGATTTTTCCACTTTACAACATCGTCACGCAATCACATAGATAGAGCTATGCATTCAACCCCTCGGGGTCACGCATTCGCTCTGAGAGGGTTACGCAATAGCCCTATTCAAATCACGCATTCACCCTTTCTGGATCACGTATCCGTAGGGTTAATTGTTGTTTAAATTTTTCTTTCGTCTGTTATTTTGTTTGTCTAATTATGTCTTAAATTGAGTTAATTTGGGATCAAATTGCTTTTATTTTATGATTTGATTATAACAGTTTATGGCAAGAAAAGTTCAGTTCAAGATTTTAGGTGCAAGAAGGACGAAACAACAAAGGAGAGAAGCCAAACGCTATCAAAAGGTTCTCCAGGCAGAAAAATTGATACAAGATTCAGAAGAACAACTCGCCTTAGATAGATATAATAGCCTAGTTCTTTCTTATATAGTTAAATATGATCTAATCAATATTGAGTGGAATGAGAGATTTGGCTAGGGCTTTACAATTGGTTGTTCAGGTTTCCAATCAGGATTAATTTTCTTTTTCTTGTTAAAATTTAACTTCTTTTGTTGTTTGCCTATCTATCACGCAATCACCCTATTAGTGCTGCACATTCGCTCTGTCAGGTTCACGCATTCAGTCTGTCAAATTTATGCATTCGTTCTGTTAGGTTCATGCATTCAATCTGTAAGCATCATGCATTCACACATGTATAATTATGCATTCAGCTCTGTCAAGTTTTGAGTTTATGTTTTCTGTTAGTTTGGTTTTACTACTAATCTTTTGTTTACAGCTTGTGGCAGATTTCCGGAGAGGATTAGATTAGTATTTTTGCATGCACACTTTACACTTCATTTTTGGTTCTTAAAATCAACAACAGTTAAAATTGACATGCATGGATAATCTCACACTTCATTGTTGGTGCTTAAAATGAACATGGGATAAAATTGACATGCATGGATAATCTCACACTTCGTTTTTGGTGCTTAAAATGAACATGGGCTAAAATTGACATGCATGTATCTCACACTTGGGTTTTGGTGCTTAAAATCAACAAATGGTTAAAATTGACATGTATGCCTTCATACTTGGATTTGGTGTTTAAAATAGACATGCACATACGTATCTAACACCTAAATTTGGGCTATAAAATGAACGTGAATCAGGCTGCATTAGATTAAATCATTTTTCTTTTTCTTAAGGTAAAGAACTTTTTATTCTGTCTGGGATGGACCTGCTATTGCACTAACTGACTTTCCACCCACCTTCGGGGTCTTGGGAGAAAGAAGGAATGTGAACGATATCCAAATTTTCTTTTATTCTACATAGTGAGGGGTATCTTTGACTAGGGATTTCATCACCCCACAAAGGTACTTCAAATTGGGATGCGTTGGGGATATCATCTCTCCCAGCGTACTCTCGAGCGAGTTTTTTGAGCCACTATATAAATATACTGGTTAGGCAGCTAGAGTGTTGAGGGAATTTGACATATGTGGGGGCCTTCCTTGCACCAATAAGCTCAACTAAAGCCTTAAGTATCTTGCTCTGAGAATCCGTCATTGGATCGGGACCCCTCAAAACCTAATACTAAGAACCAATTTAGTTGCCAAAAATCCTACATTTAGTGGTTCCGAGAGTATGGATCGTACCCCATAGATACCATTCATGTACCTTACATTATGATATAGTAATCCCTCAGCTATAAGATCCTTGGATCTTCAGGGTAAGGGAGACTGGCATGCCTAAGAAGTGTGTGTCGTGGAGTGGAGCCAGTGCTGCTAGACTCTCTATCTATTCATTTTGTCTTGGTATTTCGCAAGGGCCTCACTGAATGGTGTCCACTATCCAGCCTAAGATTGTATTCCATGTTTTTTTATGTATTGATGTGCTAGACCAGTATTGAGTCAGTCCCTTGGGCTATTTCAGGCCCTATCCCACGTATCTCCAAATTTTCTGAGATTGTATGAAAATTGAGTTAGTTAGCTATACATACCTATCGGCAATTGTTCTCAAATTTGGAAAACTACAAAACATTGTCCCACACATGAAGTTACAAAAAACAAAGTCCATTTTGAAACCAAAACTCAAAAGTCCTTACATACTTGTGATCCTAGGAAGTCTTTTACATAGTCCTACACATAGTCTCACTTACGTCATTATTATCATCCCCAGTCTTTTGCATTATTATCCTACATCTTTTGCATAGTCCTACCTATGTCCTCATTACCATCCTAAGTCCTTGCATAGTCCCCACTTACGTCCTCATTATCATCCTAAAGTCCTTGTAAAAGTTATTCACATCTTCATTATCATCCATAGTTGTTGCATAGTCCTAATTTTGAGTCTGCATTATCATCCTCATATACATCCTTGTCTAGACCTCATATATGTCTGTCTTAGTCTGTCATCATTTGCATAATCATCCTAGAAAGTTGTACCCCAAATGTCCAAATCACAATCAGAGGATCAATCAAACTCAACCTCAACTCAAACAAGTTTGTCAAGTTCAACAAATCAAATAATATCGCATCCAGAGAAATGGAGAAAACATCTTACATGTTGTGATCCTAGGTCCAAACCAAACAAGAAAACATCATAGATTGGCATTATACATTTCATAGGGAAGTTGGACGATTCATCCCTTCCATTCCTATTCCATTGCCATCCATAGAAATATTAGCTCAACAAATCAAAACTTTGCAACAACAAGTGATAGACATGGCTAGTCCTGATAACCATAGGGGCTGGTTAGAAAACATGATGAGAGAAGTGATGACTGTGAGGGGATCAGTATCAAACCAACCTTCTTATTCTTGTGAGACCATTCAAACATGCCAACCTTCATTCTTCAACAAAATCATTCCTACCTCAGTTCAACCAACATTAGAGTCATGTAAAACTTCTTTTTCTTTCAACCCACTATATCAATCATACCAATCACGTCAACCCAACATTCAAAATTCATTCAACCAAAATCACACCCCTTTCAACCAAAGTCCAAATCAAAATTCACATCAATCCAATATTCAAACCTCTTTCACCCAAAATCAAACCCCATTCAACCAAATTCCAAATCAAAATTCATATCAACCCAACATTCAAATCTGGTTCAACCAAAATCAAACAACTTTCACCCAAAATCAAACATGTTTCACCCAAAATCAAATCCCTTTCAACCAAAGTCCAAATCAAAATTCACACCAACCCAACATTCAAACCTCTTTCAAGAAAAATCAAACCCCTTTCAACCAAAGTCCAAATCAAAATTCATTTAACCAAAATTAAACAACTTTCACCCAAACTCAAACATCTTTCACCCAACATCAAATCCCTTTCAAACAAATCCCAAATCAACCATATCTATCCACCATTTCATCATCCCCTGAAGTCACACAAGACCAATCCATGCCATCTCTATCTAATAACACAACCTCCCAAGGGGTATCCATAGCACAAAACCAATCCAATCCAAGTCATGATTTAGAGAGTCTCATTCAAAATCCTTTCTCATCAAGTCAAAAGGTTGAAACATTCCAAGAATATCCCATGAATATCCAAAATCCTTCCTTGTATCAAGAGGATGATCCAAAATCAGAAGAAATGAGTCCTGAAACAAATAAAGATCAAGAACAACCACTTCCATCCTACCCAATTTTTGATCAAGATCCCACAGACCAAGAATCTTATGATGATCCCCTTGCTCTTTTCTATTCCATTCATAATGACACCCTTTCATCTCAAGAACAAAGTGTCCTTTCAAGTCCCATCCAACATCCACCTCCTAAGAAAGATCGAGACATCCCTTCCATCCTCCCTAATAATCCCTTTACAAACCAAGATCAAAGCATACCTTTACATTCATGTCTTAAACAAGATCTCATTATTTCTCCAAATCTTGATCAAGGTCCCTCCATCCCTTCATCTCCATGTCATAATCCTCCATGTTCTTCACAAGATTCCCTCTTAAACAAACTTGTCATTTCTCCTAGTCTCTCTCATGATTCCTCTACACAAGTTGTTCATGAACCCCTTATCAATGAAATCACCAATCCAGATCATACTACATAGAGCAACTTGTCAACAATTGTATGTGTGCCATCATCAAATGCTAATGTCATGATAGAAACAAGCATAACACTAGCTAATAAGATCAACACCTGGTTGACTTCATCATACTCTTGAAGTGCTTCAATAAAAATAGGCATGACACCTGCTCATGTCATAACTTCGAAACCAATTTGTCTCATATACCCACACTTGATAGACTAGGGGAAAGAGAACCTACCACAATTGGATTTCTTTGAAAATGATAAGGCTATAGATGAACTCACAAGTTCTAGAGCTGGATTTCCCTCTGATGATCCACAAAATCCAAAAACTAATAAAATCAATATTGGAGATGTTGAACACGTACACCTAGCTGAATCCTTATATCCTATTGAAAAGACATCTTTATCTGACACTTTAAACAAAGACCAATGAACTACCTACACAAATATTATACCTAAAGGCTAGGTTAGTTTAGGTTTTACATTCTGTATTGCATATCATTTAAAAACATCTATATTACATATAGTTTCTTTTTCAAGCACATCATATTCACAGATTTCATGGCATATAGTTTTTGCATTTTCATATAACAACATCAATAAAACAAGGTAACTGTCAAGATTATCATTTGTGTGCATCCAAGAGAAG